>NW_028274820.1:87635971-87939001 GCF_037043125.1 Eumetopias jubatus
TATCTGCTCTGGATCCATTTGGCAGTATGACTTGGCTTTTCGGAGACTTGTGCTAATTAGCAGTAAACCAAAGGGAGCCACAGGTACTCTGCTAGTGGCCTGTGACAATGGGGTTGGTATTCAGTGACATCCATGCTCACACCAAGAGAGCAAATAGCCCTCTATTGGTATCCCAGAACACTAGGTCATTTATTTTTCTCCTTAGCCTTTAGAGTAGTGGCTGTTTGTTGGAATCTTTGGGAAAAGTTTCAAAAATTTTGATGCTCTGGACACATCTCAGACCAATTAAATAATATATATGGGATATTAATATTTTAAAAAATCAGTATTTTAAAAATTTTATCTAATAAACTGTATAATTCACATACAATATAATGTACCCTTTTAAGTGTATGATTTGTTAAGTTTTGGTGAATATATATACCTGGGTAATTTTCACTATTAATCAAGATAGAACATTCCCAGAAAATTCCCTCATGCCCCTTTGCAGCTAATCCCCTTTCCTCTCCCCTGGGAGGCCGCTACTCTGCTTTCTGTCACTTAGATTGGCTTTGCCTTTGCTAGAATTCCAAAAAATGAAATCTTACTTTGCCTCCTTTTTTTTTTTTTAAGATTTTATTTATTCATTTGAGTGAGAGAATATGAGAGAAAGAGAGCACATGAGAGGGGGAGGGTCAGAGGAAGAAGCAGACTCCCTGCTGAGCAGGGAGCCTGATGTGGGACTCAATCCTGGGACTCCAGGATCATGACCTGAGCCGAAGGCAGTCGCTTAACCAACTGAACCACCCAGGTGCCCCTCTTACTTTGCCTTCTTTTGCAGATTCTTCTATGTTCATTCCTTTTCATTGCAAAGTAGTGTTCACTGATGAGATATCACAAAATGTGTTTCTTAGTTACCTGTTGTTGGACATTGTTTTTAAGTTTTTGGCTAATATGAATATACTCCTATGCATATTTGTGTAGTTCTTGTGGGAACCTAGATTTTCAGTTCTCGTGAGTAAATAATTTGGAATGGAATCAATAGGTCATATAGTAAAGTGTATGTTTAACTTTATAAAAACTGCCTAATTGTTTTCCAAAGTGGTTGATCCATTTTACATTCTCACCAGTAATGTCTGGGAATACTGGGAGTACCAGTTCATCTGCACTCTTGGCAACAGTTTAAAATTTCAGGCTTTTTAATTTTAGCCATTTTAGTGGATGTATCTCCTTTTGGTTTAGTGTGCATTTTTCTGATGACTCGTGGTACTGTGCTTATTGCCTATTCACAGATTTTTTTTTTTGTGGCATGTCTTTCTCTTAATTGAATGGTTCTGTTATTATTGTGTTCTTAGGGTTCTTTTCATATTCTTGATGAATCTTCAGTATATATTTATATTTATATTTATATTTATATTTACACACTCACATCAAGTATTTTCTCCAGTGGCTTGCCTTTCCGTTTTCTTAACAATGTCTTTCGAAGACAGGTTTAAAATTTTGATGTTTCTCAATTTTTCTCAATCAGAATTTTGATTCATGTTTTTTGTGTCCTGAGAAATCTTTGCCCATCCCAAATCACAAAGGTTTTATTCTGTATTTTCTTCTAGATGTTTCACAGTTTAACTTTTATGTTTAGACCTGTGATCAATTTCAAGTCCGTGTGTGTGCATGGTGTGAGGGACAGGTCAAGGCTTTTTTTTTTTTTAATAGGGATATTCAGTTGTCCCAAACCATTTATGAAGAGACTATCCTTTTCCTATTGAGTTATGTTTTTCCTTTGTAAAAAAAATCAATTGGCCGTATATTTGTGGGTCTGTTTCTGGACTTGTTATTCTGGTCCATTGATCTGTATATCTGTCTTTTACACTAATAAACGTTTCCTTGATTATTGTAACCTTATAGGAAATCTTAAAATCAGTCAGCATAAAACCTCTAAGTTTGTTCTTTTTCAAAATTGTTTTGGGTATTTTAGATCCTTTGCATTTCCATACGAATTTTAGAATCACCTTGTCAAAGTTTCCACAAAATAAGCCTGCTGGGATTTTGATTGAGATTGCATTTATGCTACAGATTATTTTGGGAAGAAAGGATATTTTAATATTGAGTGTTCCAGACTGAACATGGGTCATCTCCGTTTATTTGGGTCTTATTTATTTCAGCAATATTTTGTGATTTTCAGTGCATGTGGGGGCTTAGCCAACTTTTACTAGATTTATTCCTAGTATTTAATATTTTTGATGCTACTGTATACAGAATTATTTTAAAATTTCACTTTCTAATTGATTACTGTTAATATAAAAGACTACAGTTGATTTTTTGTATACTAACTTTGTGTTTTATGACCTTGCTAAATTCTAATCGAACTAAGTATTAGTCTTGTCATGGGATACCTACATTTCTCACAGCAGTGTTTATGGTTTTCAGTGTACAGATCTGGCACATACTTAAAATTTGTCCTTAAGAATTTTTTGTTTAAGAATGTTACTGTAAATGATCTTTTATTTTTATTATTTTATTTTTTAAAGATTTTATTTATTTGAGAGAGGGAGAGAGAGAGAGAGAGCGTGTGCATGCATGAGCAGGGGGAGGGGCAGAGGGAGAGGGACCAGCAGACTCCCCGCTGAGCAGGGAGCCTGACATGGGACTCGGATCCCAGGACCCAGAGATCGTGACCTGAGCCAAAGGCAGACGCTTAACTGACTGAGCCACCCAGGTGCCCCTAAATGATCTTTTAAAATCATTTCCTGGTTATTTTTTGCTCAGGTACCAGTTTAAGTTCCTCATTTGGTTCCACGGTATAGCTGAGGTCGAGATCCGCTGGCCTGAAGACTGATCATGAACTCTGCTAGAGGAGGGACCCCTAATTGTATTTGTTTTCCTTGCTTTGTTGTGAGGCATGTGAATGGCTAGGATCATTCAAGCAACTGAGAGTCCCATCAACAAGCAGAATCATTTGCACTTCTGGCAAAGAGCAAACCCCCATGATTCCTCTTAATGGAAAGTGCTATTGGGCTTTAAGATGATAGGCTCCTACAAGGGACTTAATGGATCTTGCAGTATGTCGTTGACCTAGTGTGGACTTGACCATGCTGATTGTCTGGATTTGAACTTCAGCTCCTCAGGACAGGCTGTGTGCTGGGCATCGGTGTTGGCGGGTAAACTTTGTAGCTCAGTGGGCTGCCTATTTCCCCTGAGGTTTTATATGTTGTAGGTGGTGGGAATGGGTTGGGGAGGGCATGTAGGAGTTGTTTTTGTAACTTTTTTCTTAATTAGGAGAAAAGAGATGGAAGCTGGGATGCGAGTCTGTAACCCATTCTTCATTCTCCCCAGTGCTCTGGGTAATGGTATTTAATGGAAAGACAAATCCATTCATCTTCCCAGCATCCTGGCACATGGAAGCTGTGCGGGCTGCTGTCAGAAGAGATATTAGGGGCTATAAAAAGCCAATTGATTCCCTTCCCTCCCTACTGTCACTTTGTAACCCCCTTTCCCAGGGAGATTGGTACTGCGCTTGCTGGCTCTCCATCACCTGGAAGTCTTAGTCCTCGTGGGCATTTTATTGAGATTCAGATTGGCTTTACCATTCCCATTATTTTTTCTTTTATTTCCATCATTTCTCTGCTAGGGGTGGCAACATCATGGAAGGATTTTTCTTTCTGCATTATTCTACTGATTTTAAAAAGAGCTGGTCGACGTGCCCCTGGTTGGAGGAGAGCGAACCAGTCCCTCAGGACAGGTAGCCACTGAAGTGATGCTTCTAGCACAGGGCCCCGGGTTTCTGAGCCAGGTGTTAGGGGAATAGGTGCCCCTTGCCTTTCCTCCCTGCTCTTGTTTTCAGCCTTGGCATCGGTACCTTGTGTCACCTCCTGGTAGTACCCATGCCAGGGTTGATCTAGGTAGGTTGGGCAGCATTTGTCTCTTTTGATCATAAAACTGTCCTGGAAGAAAGCTCCATTTTCTCAGGATTTTCTCCCTCTGCTCTTTGTTCTTTCATACTTTCAGATTGCCGTGCCCTCTCTGCCTCTGCCCACATCCCTCTACTCCCATTTTCATTTTTTTTTCATGGCAGCTTAAGAAAATTCAATTCTACGCCCAGTTATTGAGCACTGGCTCTATACCAGGGACAGTGGTGGGCAGGGAGGATGCAGTTGGAAACAGGATGTGGTCTCTGCTCACAAGAAGTTAGTCTCCTGGAGGAGATGGACATACACAGATGCAGATACCTGTCATTCAAGGTCAGGAATTACTTATAACAGAAGTATGAGTAAAGCACTCTTGGTGATGCACTCTAATAAAGAGTAAGCTTCATATACAGGCTGGCATTTTATCTGGGCCTTGAAGGATGGGTGAGGTTTAACCAATCACAGGACATGAGTGTGGGAAGGGTGGAGTAGGTTGTTTAAATTAAGGGAACCATGTTAGCAATGGCTCCCAGGTGTGAACTTGCATGTTGGGGGCGTGTGAGTTGTCTTGTTCAGATGGAAGGCAGCAGGTGTGGCTTGGGAGGACCAATAGGGCCAGAGAGGAGACTGGAAAGGCAAGTTGGTGCCATTATGGTGGGTCTTGACGCTCAAGGGGAGCCGGCAAGGTTGATGAACAGGAAATGCCATGGTCAGGGCTGGACTGCAGGGGGCTCCCTGGAGCAGAACAGTGACACAGTGAAGGTCGAATGAGAGAGGAAAGAGACAGAGGGAGAACCAAGAGGAGCCTCTTTCATAGTGGCTGAGATTAGCCATGCTGTAGGGTCTGGACATAGGCATCGGTCTTCTGGCATGGGTCAGACAGGACTCAATGGAAACAGAAGGGAAATCAAGTTGAAGAGGTAAAAAGAAAGAGGGCAAAGGCATGAATGTGTCCTGGGAACAGAGCAGTGGACAGGACAAGGGCTGGCCTGGGGTGGGGCGGGGGTAGGTAGTTAAATTCTTTTGCATGCAGCTACAGAAATGGACTCTACTTGCTTGAAGTCTGGACTAGATTCCTGGTATACAGATGTGCTTTCTGGGGGCTCACCCTGAAGATTAGGGCTGTTCCTAAGGAAGGGGAAATGGTTGTGAGCCAGAGAGCCACACTGATTGGCGCCCGCTCTGGTGAGTGGTGAGGGGGGGAGTAAGAGGGGGAGTTTTGTCCCTGACAAGTAGTGGTGTGGGCGTGGTGCAGGAAGCTCACATCCAGATGGAGTGATCTGCAGGGGGCTCAGGCTAGCGTAATGCCGGTGTGTGAGCTCTGGGGGGAGTGGTCGCTGAAGCTTTTAGAGTCAGGAGCTTGGGAGAGAAGGAAAGCGAATAGGGTGTGAAGAGACTATAGACCCTCGAATAGGGTGTGAAGGTTGGAAAGACCTTTTCCTTTTATTTAATTTTCATTTATTTATTTTTATTCAGGTAGAGCATCCACACAGGAAAGTGCATGTATCTTAACCAGACAGCTCATTGAAGTTTTACATATGTACATAACTTGTAACAACTACCAAGATAGGGAAGCAGAACATTTCCATGATCCCAGAAGGTTCCCTGTGCCCGGTCTTGGTCAATACCTCCACCATACATACCAGAAGTAATCACTGTTCTGACTTTAATCGCCACAGATGAGTTTGTTCTTGAACTTTATACAAATCTTATCATTCAGTATGGGTTTTTGTTTTTGTTATTTTTTTGAGTCTGGTTTCTTTTGCTTGACATATGTCTGAGAGATTTATTCATGTTATTGCATTTTGCCCAAGTTTGTTTTGTCTTGCTGTGTAGTATTCTTTTAAATAGATGTGCCACAATTTATTATCCTGTTGATGGACATTAGGGTTTTTAAAAATTTTGGCTATTAAGAATAAAACTGCTATGGGATTTCTTGCACATGACTTTTACTGATACGTTTACTAATATCTCTAGAATATATACATATCTTTGAGGTGTGTTGCTGAGTTCAAGGATATATGTGTTTAATTGTAGTAGATACTTCCAGTTTGCCAAAGCGATTGTACCATTTCACGTGCTCAGCCCAGTAATGAAAAATGGTCTCACTAGTGGCTCCACCACCTCACTAAACATTGGTGTTGTCAGTCTTAAATTTTAACCATTTTGTTGGTTGTATAGTGGTATCCCATATAGTGTTAATTTAGATTTCCCATGTGACTAATGAATGACATTGAGCACATTTTCATCTGCATGTTGGCTATTTGAATATTTGGGTGTCAGGGTGCGTGTGAAGTGCATGTTCAAGTCTTCTGCCCACTTTTTTGGTTTTTGCTTTTTCTTACTGTTTTTAGGAAGTCTGGACACAAGTCCTTAGTTGAATATATGTTTTGTGAATAACTTCTTCCAGCCTGGTTTGTCTTTTTCTCTGAATAATGTCTTTTGATAAACACGTTTTTTTTAATTGAATTTTTTACTAAAGTTTAATTAACATACAATGTTATATTTTCTTGTGGACAACATTTTGATTCAACAGTTCTATACATTCCTTAGCACTCACCACAGTAAGTATAGTCACTGCCTGTCACCATACAACATTATTACAATATTATTGACTATGGTTCCTGTGCTGTACTTTTTCATTTCCGTGACTTATTTATTTTATAACTGGAAGTTTTTGCCTTTTAATTCCCTTTATCTATTTTAGGTATCTTCCCCTACCCTCCACCAACCTCCTCCAGCAACCACCAATTTATTCTCTGTATTTGAGTCTGTTTTTATTTGTTTGTTCTTTTGTTTTTAGATTCCACACATAAGTAAGTAAAATCATATGGTATTTGTCTTTCTCTGACTTATTTCACTTAGTATGATACACTTTAGGTCCACCCATGTTGTTGCAAATGCCAAGATCTCATTCTTCTCCTTCTTTTTCACTATAAACATGAGTTTTAATTTTCTTTCCTTTTTTAAAAAAGATTTTATTTATCCACTTGAGAGAGAGAGAGAGAGAGCAAGAACACATGAGCCAGGGGAGAGGCAGAGGGAGAGGCAGAGGCAGAGGGAGAAGCAGACTCCCAGCCGAGCAGGGAGCCCAACATGGGGCTTGATCCCAGGACCCTGGGGTCATGACCTGAGCCGAAGGCAGACGCTTAACCAACTGAGCCTCCCAGGTGCCCCCACAGATTTTTATTTTCAGTGATCAATTATTTATTTTATGGTTCGTGCCTTTTCTGCCCTGCATAGGAAATATTTGCCTACCATAAGTTACTATTCTCATTTTGGAGATAAAAAGACAGTATCCAAAGACAGAAAGTGATTCAAGGTTACACATTAAGTGTCAGGACCAGGACAAGGTCCATGATCCTCTCACTGGGAATCCACATCGTGTTCTGTTCACTAGCAGGTGTTGCAGAAAAAGCAACCACCCTCTTTTATCACTGTGACTTCCTACCAACACAGTTAAAAGGAATCAACTTTAAGATGACATCGTTCCGGCTGTACTGAGCACCTTGAAAATATTCCTACTCTTTGATCCAGTTGTTCCTTCTTTAGGAATCGAAAACATAAACAAAGTTTTATGCACACAGATGTTCATTGCAATTGTTATTTTCAGTGGCAAAAAGAAAATAATCTAAGTATTCAACTATAATGGATCAGCTAATTAAGTTGTGGCACATCTCTAACATTGAATAGTATAGCTGCATAATATTCAAATTAAGGTACTTTTGGAAAGTATTTAATGGCCCGTGAAAATGAGCACAATATAATACATATTTTTTCCATTTTAAAAACTCAACTTTATTGAGGTACAATTTACATACCAAAAATGCACCTGCTTTAAGTGTATATAGTTTGATGAGTTTTCTCTTTACTTTTTTAAAATAAACTTTACTGAGGTATAATTTATATACAATAAGATTGAACAGTTTGAAGTGTATGATTTGATGAGTTTAGGAAAACGTGCACAATCATGTAACCACCGCCACATCATGACACAGAATATTTCTATTACTCCCCTCAAATGCCCTCATGCTGTTTATACTCCGCTGCTTTTCCCGGCTCTCAGGCAACCAGCAATCCATTTTCTGGAGCTATAGATTTTCCTTTTCTGGGATTTCATATAGATGGGACATACATATTTTGCCGTTTCTCTGTATCGCTTCTTTGCCTTGGCGCAGTGGTCTTGCAGTTCATTTATGTTGTTGCTGCTGTTGGCAACTCTTTTTTATTGCTATGTAGTATTTTATGGAATAAATATCCCTCATTCATTTATCCATTCTCCTGTTGATGAATGTTTGTGTTGTTACAATTTGGGTTGGCACAAATGAAGCTGCTAGGAACATTCGTGCGCAGGTTTTCATGTGGACAATATGCTTTCATTTCTCCTGGGTAAATACCTAAGAGTAGGAACGTCAGGTTGTACGGTGGGTGTATGGTTAATTTTCTAAGAAAATGCCAAACTCTTTTCCAAAGTGGCTGCACCATGTTATATTTCCACCAGAATTCCAGTTGCTTTGCGTCCTCATTCGTATTTGGAGCTGTCCGTTTTTTAAAACTCAGTTTATTTTATTATTTTGTTTTTAATTTTAGCCATTTTAATAGGTATGTAGTGGTATCTCATTATGGTTTGTTAAAAAAACAGTTTATTAAAAAAACAGTTTATTGACATATAATTTATGTGCAATAAAGTTCACCTGCTTAAAGTGTGTAGTTCAGTGTTTTTAGTCTATTTAGAGATTTGTGCAACACCAACATGATCTAATTTTAGAATATTTACATCTCAACGAAAGAAATCTTGTATGCATTAGCAGTCTCTCCCCATGCCTCCTGTGCAATATAATATTAGGTTAAAAAAAGCAAAACAAGGCATTAATCCATGTGGAATTATGGATTCCATCTATCCATACATGGAATAATATATTTCTACATATGTATAGAAAAAAGACTAGAAGGAAATATCTCAAACCTTAGGTGTTTCTTGGTGGTAGCATTTATAAGGAGATTTATTTTCTCTTTTGTACTTTGTGGAATTTTAAAATTCCCTGCTGTGAGCACGTATTACCTTGGCCATTAAAAAAAAAAATCATTATTTGTATAAAAAAAGACATTTCTTCAGGCTACATCTGTTGAGGGGGGCAGCACCATTTCAGCTGCTATCACTCTGTATTTTCAGTCTGATTTCTTTTGGGAAGAGAACTTGTAAAGTCTTCTTCTTCTGGGTTTCTGCAGTGAGCCGGCAGTATAAACTTGATGTTTGCAATATTTACATGAACTGCCTGGGGGAGTCCTGTAAACTACTCTGTGAGTTGGTTTCTCTATCGGCAGACTGTTGAATGCTTAGAAAGTGTGCTCTGGAAAGCTAATCCATTTGGGAGTTGACTCAAGGGGTACATGTGGCCTTGTGATGTGTCAAGAGAAGTGGAGAGAGGTTGCTCTTTGCTTGGGACCTCGTTTTCCTAGTGTGTGAAGTGTTCGCGGCCATGTATGTATGTGAGTGTGTGAATGCACATTTGTGTGAGTGCGTAACGTATTTTTACATTTTAAGTTATTGTGGGTTTAGAGGACTAAGTGAATTGGTTTTCTCGTTCTGTTTCATGACCATCATGCAGTTTGGTTTAGGATAAGTCAAATTCCCATTTCTTTAGGTACTTTTCCCTCTTGATTCATGGAGACAACAATAACCATCTTAATACAGGCTTATGGAAATTAATTGAATCACATCTATGCTTTGAACAAAAATGTGCTTTGCTTGGAATCTGCACATTATTTCACATGGCAAAGGTCACTTTCTGGGGTGAAATTGAACTGATATTAACCATTTTCTCAAGAAGAAATAAAGGAGGCCTTGGCTGAGTTAGAGACTAATTCCAAAGAAAGAAAACCTACTTAGATTGCTCAGAGGTGGGGTGGGAAGGCACACTGTAAGAGTGAATGAACAGGAAAAGATAAAAAGAGGCAAGGCTTCAGAAGTTTCTCTCTGTTTCTGTCGCTTTGTTTCAGGTCTTCCGATCTCTGGTCCTAGTATCTCTCTCTATATGCCTCTTCCAGGCCCTGCTTTGCAGGTTGGCTCCTGCCTCTGCCCGATTTCCCCTCTTCCTGCCTTCAGCTTGGGCATGGCTTTGCTCAGTACATCGTGTTGGCTCTGGCCTTGCTTCTCCATGACCATTCGGTTTAATTTTGTACATCTCGATGGCTCATTCACTGGAGGGGAGTCTGATTGCCCAGCTTTGGTCAGATCCCTTAACAACGTCGTGTAAAGGAAGGTCAAACATACAAAGACGGCTACCTGGGCCTACTTACCCCTTCACACAGGCTTGTTGGGCGTGGTTGACTACTCCTGGAATCTGGTCAGAGGTTGTTGGGTTGTTGTTGTTTGCCAGTCCCAACGATAGAGACATGTAAATGAAGAGGGTCATATGTAGTCTGTGGTAGGCAGCCTCCACAATGGCCCCATAATGAGCCCCGTCTCCTGGAATGTTTGCCCTTGTGCAATCCCCTTCCATTGGGTGTGGGCTGGATTTAGGACTCCACTGAGACATCTCTTCTGAGGTAGGTTATCAAAGACTGGTTTCCACCCTTGGTGTCCTCTCTCCCTCTCTCCCTTGCTGCCTCTGATGGAAAAGGTGCCACCTTGTGAGCTGCTCTGTGGTGAGCCCATGTGGCAAGGAATGCGCCTCTGACCCACAGCCTTGAGGACATGATTACTGCCAGTGACACGTGAGTCAACCTGGGGAGCTGGGGGTACTTGTCATCTGAGCCTGTGGTGACTGCAGCCCTGGTGACACCCTGATTGTAGATTGAGGCACCTTCAGGCAGAAACACCCTGCTGAGCCACGCCTGGGTTCCTGGTCCTCAGAAATTGTGAGATACTGTTTTAAGAAGCTAAGTTGTGGGGTAATTTATTATACTAATAGACGTGGTTCCCTAAATTCCCTAAATAATGCTGTTTTTGAAGCATGGGACCCAGGCTTACCTCAAAACAAATTATAAGAGGTGATATGACCCAAGTAACTGTGCTGGAGAACTTGTTTAGACCAAAGTGTCAGTCTCCAGCATGGTGAGCAAGTTCAGGTGCAGCAGTACCATATCTGTTACGTGGCGAGACGGACGGAGGTTAGGTTCTAGCAGCGACGGTGTGAATGTATAAAATGCAAATAGCAGGACTCCATTTTAGAGGACGCTAGGTGATAGCCAAATGTTTCAGTCTGTGCTGTAGTATCTGAGATGTGTAGAGGGTTGCACCTGGCGAATTCTAGTGTCCTTTTCAACTCCAGGTGACAGTGAATCTGAGTATGTGCCCATGGATGCCAAGCCCCCGTGGCCAGTTCCCCATATGGCTAGTGTGGACTATATGAGAGCCTCAGTCTTCTGGACATCTCTGGGATGGAAGGTCAGACACAGGAGACTGTTTCATCTCAGAGCCTTACCACAGGTGCGATTAGCTCAGAGGTCTGGAGAGCGTCCCACTAGTCAAGCCACTCAGCTGTTTCACACGGAGGGCATTTCAGGAGGGTTCCATGAAAAGTCTCCTCAAAATCCTGTGTCCTCCAGTAGATTCCACAGGTCTGTTAGGATGTTCTTTTGTTGGGAGAGTAATAAGCTCATAGAGAATATGTTCAGAGAGAATAGTTTCTTGCTGCTTCTGCCCTCAGGGCAGAGTTTTCCTTAAATATCCTTCAGTACCAAGAAAATGCTTGCTGGGCTCTTCAGTGTTCATCCCCACCCCCCGTGGCCTCAGCTTCCACAAAACCCAGGTATCTAACTCATATATCTCACTCCTTCCTTGTAGGGACCCTCATCTGCCTCATACCAGATGTTTCCCTAATTTTTTAAAAATAAATTTTATTTATTTATGTGACAGAGAGAGAGTACAAGCAGGGTGAGCAGCAGAGGCAGAGGGAGAAGCAGGCTCCCCGCCGAGGAGGGAGTCCAATGCGGGGCTCGATCCCAGGACCCCGGGATCATGACCTGAGCTGAAGGCAGACGCTTAACCGACTGAGCCACCCCGGCGCCCCAAGGTTTCCCTAATTTTTCATCTGTGTCCTTTTGTAGGTCTACAGGTTGTACCCCAGTGACAACATACATTTGCAATATTTAAGTACAGTTTTAGTGACACAAGCATCCTGTCCCTGAAGAAAGATTTGTGAAGAAATTATACAACATAGGAGGGACCTTTCTTTTGTTGTTTCCAAAAGCAGAATTCCTTACTCTGCTACCTGTTACCTTAAGCTTGGGTGCCTGGTCCTCGTGGAACAATAGGCTAGAGATCTCCCTTTCTGTCTGCTCCACACGTCCCCACCCAGAATTCAGCGGCATCCCCAGAGAAGCAGCGGTGGCCGCTGAGCGACAGTAGGGCAGGGTCCGGCCCAGCCAGCAGCCATGGTTGCTGTGTGCAGAGGAGGTGTTACTAGTCTCATTACAGGAAAAAGGCTATTAATGGAGAAGCATGCTTTTGGAAGGATGGTGGGTCAGGGAAGATTAGGACTGAGACAAGGACAGCGATTGGAGCTGATTTTCAAGGTTACCTGTTGAGATAGGACTGCAGCTCCCTCATGGCCTGGTAAAGCAATTCCTTTCCAATAGCTTTATAATAAAGAAGAAAGACCCTTTTGTTAACAATGCCTTGTATTATCTCACGTCTTTCTCCAGAGGAGCTGCTAGTGCTTCAGAGATTCTATCTTTATAAAAAGTTGATGAGTAGGTGTGAAGACCTTCTGGTGAACTCAGCCACTCTGTCCCTAATCCAATCACTTTGCCCGCAGTCCTCTGACTTCCTTCTGGTTATGACGATTGCCACGAATGGGGCCGAGATCACCCTTGCAGCCGGCGCTATGTACCGTGGTGCCGGATAGCCCACTTCTCTCCAGGACCCTTCAGTGTCTCTTGTTCACCAGTGTCCTGACCAGAATCCCACTCTAGCAGTCTTCAACTAAGGAGATTTTATTCGAAGGTAATTGAGAGTGTTTCACAGAATTCAACACCCATAAGTCTAGTTGGTTGAGCCTTGTGAAGGTCTAGAACTGGGTCCCGGAAAGCTATCATTCTTTCTGTCCTTCTTGCTTGGGAATCACACACTTTCCCGAAGCTGCCCCTCTCTGTGTACTAATATCCTTCTTTCTGTTTGCCTCTGTTTTTGCCTCTTAGCTCCATGGCCTCAGATGGCAACTTTGATACTTGAGTTTCAGGTTCAGGGCAGGCAATTCATTTAGCCTGATGATCCTAGATGAGGAAACCCATTGGCTCAGCTTGTTGCTTGGACTGGTGTCCACCACTGGTTCTGGTCATTTCTGGTGGAGGTGGGGAACTGGCTGTAGGAAGGGCTTCTTCCTCTGGGATGTAGAAGGTTTTGTGCCTTTGTATTTCTGCCATGCTCGTTCCTTTTACTTGGAATGACCTTCACTTTGACTCCCCGGAGAGTCCTCAGCCCACGTGTATCTTTCTCTGAGAGGTCATCTCCAGCCATCTTCCTTGACTTGACCAGCTCTGCACAGCCTGTCAGTCCCTCTTCTCCCTCACTGTCTTATCACTATTTGTCTGTGTCCTTGACCGTGTCCTCCTAGCATGGGGGTGCCTTGAGGGCAAGGCTTTTTGTCTCCTTTTTTTATCTTGAAAGCTGGCGTTGTGCTCAGTAAATGGTGAGTGAATGAATGCAGGAAAAACAATAGATCTCATCAAACAAAGGCTTTGCATTTTTTTGTTTTCACACCATTTTTTTAGATGCAGAAGAAATGATCCTCCTTTTTAGTGAGCACTTACGTGACCAAATAAAGAAACTTGGGAATAAAGTGCCACGAGGGCCTTTCCCTTTGGGGGATTCAAGAAGACACTCCAAGGCTGCACCATAGTGTACATCGTTGTGCTGTGGGTTCAGGAGATCTTGGCATTTTTTTACAGTCTTGCAGCTACCAAAGTGTGGGTGTTGGGGAATCAGCGTTTATGCTGTGTACACCTTTTCATTTTATTTTATGATATGTATGTATAGGTCAGTGATTATGTTAGGTATGGCAGTGTTGATTTATGATCATGTGCCTCACAGATTTACGTGAGTTGGGATCAGTTTGCTTTTAAATTTGCAACAATAACCAAACGTGGCAGAATCACCGTATGACAGTAGGTGGGAGCAGGGGAGGAGGGTAGGAAGGTACAGTGGCAACACTGAATCACCTGTACAGCTTTCCAAATATCCCATCTCCTGCCTTCACCTGACACCAGGTGAATCTGATCCTTCCCTCCCCCTGAGGTGACATTGCCACTTTCATCTCTTTGCTCCTTGCTTCCGTCTCATTCCCCCAGGCTCTGGTGGAAGTGCCACGTTAGAGGAAAGAATGAGGGGAAGGAGTGGGTTTTTTTTTTTTTTTTCCTTTGAAGTAAGTTCCCCGCCCAACGTGGGGCTTGAACTCACAACCCCGAGATCAAGAGTCGTGTGGTCTACGGATTGAACCAGCCAGGCACCCTTTCTATTTGTTTTTTCAATGCTTCCAAATAGCTCATTATCCTGTGTTGGGAGAGCCTGTTACGTTTTCAAATCTCTCATCATCCTCCTTAGTGCCAAACCAATATCTTTGCTGGTGTGTGGTGGCTGTGGAGCCCACATTGAGGTGTTTGGACATAAACACCTCTAATCCACTATTAAGTTCTTCAGTTTGTGTTCTCATAACATTAACCATAATGAACTCTTCACATACTGATGTCAGTTTAATATGCAGCTTCCCCAGGAAGGACTTGGTAATTTAGTGTTAATTAATGATGACTTACTGCAAATTATGTTACTGACTTCCGGAAGCTCCTGGGTGACATACACATCTTTCAGATGAAACCATAACATTATTACTTAGCATTCACATAGCACCTCACACGCTCAGAACACTTGGAAATTGAGTTAGCTGCATTGTCACTATTCCTCATGCCAAGCCCGTCATCCAGGCCAGTAGACGTGTCCCGCATTATAGGTGGATTTGACACACTGAGTCTTAAACTTGCACATTGCTAATGTGGAGGAATTGCATGTTATTTATCTCAGAGTCTAGAATGTAAGCTCTTTGGGGGCTGGGGAGCATCAGGGGATCCTTGGAGATAGCTATCTGGGAAGTACCGTGCTGCAGGTCAGCTCCTCGGATATTTCAAATACTCAGGAAGAACAAACCGGGGAGCTGAAGTCTAGGAGGCGATGTGCCACCAGACCTTAGATATGGGACGAGGTGAGAGAAGGTAGCAGCCAATGGTAAAGGGGACTCTGAAAATTAGAGAAGGTTACAGAGGAAAAAATGAGCCGCTAATTTAGACCATATTATTAACAGAAATGACCTGGGGCAAGTTTTTGTTGTCAGAATTTTCAACCCTTTTGATGGGGTGTTTTCAGTGGGAAACATCTTAGTTTTTGTAAGACCAAAATCACTTGGAATCATTTGGAATTTGCTTTATACAGTGGATGTTAAAAATCAGTGTTGTGGGACCACAGCTGTACTCTAGAGTATGGGAGGGGGAATCCTCTTGTTGTTTGCTCCATTTTCCGTATTGAGGAGGTTTAAGAAAGAGGAGATGGCCAACAGGCTAAGCCTCATAGAATAAAGGAGGATAAATTGGAGAGACATCTTTGGTCATGAGATTTAGGATCCTTTTTCATCCCTTCTCTACCCTTTGTTGCCTGTCTACTGATGTTGCCCTTTTGTGCTGGACACATTATGTAGTCTGAAATATTAAACACATCCATTTGAAACAATATTTTGATTTCTAATAACTGATAAGGAGAGGGGAAATGAGATTCCCCTCTGGCCACAAAAAGGGCAATCTTCACTCTCCAGGGGAGAAAGATAAGCCCAGTCGATTTGTGGAGATGGTGTCAAAATTAAATTATTTTCCCAGAAACTTATATATATATATATATATATATATATATATATATATATATATAAATCCAAGTTGTCTTTCTTGAAAGAAACACTATTACCATCCTTCCTTAGTCCCTGTTCCGTGGCAAACTCCCTTAATTAATCCCTGCTCTTGATTTTATTGGTTCATTTCTATCTCATCCTTGTTTTGCTTGCCAACCCCGTTTTAAAACACAGAAATTGGCTCCCACAACAGACAACTAAGAATTCATTTCAAGCTTAAATATGAGTAGAACTCATATCAGAAACTTTTATTTATTATTCTTCAATTCTTGTATCAAAACTTTTGATGAAGCCCAAATGAACCAGTGACACATTCAGATCAGATTAGCCATTTACACCTTCATGGAGGGCTTAGCAGAGCGGCTTTGTTCTGATGTCTTTTTTTAAAAAAAAAAAAAATCCATTTGTATCTGTCAGGAAATGTATCCTTGTTTGTGTCTAGGGCCGTGTCCCTGGGCTGGTAATGATGATAAATCAACTCAAGTCTCAAGCAGGCTGAAGGTGCTCAAAATATTAGGTTCACCTAGGAGGAGAGGATGTGCCCTCTGTCTCTCCAGCCCACCACCCTGTAGAAGTTTCTAGGTAGAGGAGGGGAAGACCAACCAGGGACAGGAGGCAGTGTGGTAAAGGGTCAGCAGAGACAGTTCTAGAGTCTATTTGAAATTCAAATTCTGACTCTTCACTCTGTAGACGTGTTAGCTTGGGCAAGTCATTTAACCTCACTGAGGCTCGATTTCATCAATGGGAAAATGGGCATAATCATATCAGATCTACAGCATTGTTGTAAAAATGAAATTAAATGAGATGATGTACTTGCCACATGGTGAGCACCCAGTCAAGGGTCACTTTTCTTATCTTGATATGCAGAGATAATATATGGCAACAAGTAGAAGGCAGGGTAGCAGATACTTGTGAACCACAGACATGGAGATTCACCTGCTGCCATCTTGTTTGATATCCATTGAAGCATATAAATTAAATCTCCATACCATCCCCATCCACGAGGTTCATGGACAGAGTAATGAGGCTGTTGTCCAGGCAGACCTGTGAGTAGGGCACGTGGGCAGCAAAAGAAGCTATGTAACTTCCCAGGTCACCAGCTGGCAAGTGCTGGAATTTGAATCCAGGTTGTCTGACTCCCAAACATTGATTCTCAACCTTGTCTGCACATTAACATCAACTGGGGATCTTCTACATGTCCAGTGCCCAGGCTGAGCCCTAGCTCAATCAAACTAGAGCCCCTGAAGGAGGGACCCAGGTAGCAGTAGATTTTAAAGTTCCCTAGGTGATGACAGTGTGCAGCAAGGCTGAGAAAAACTTTTCTAGACTAGAACAGTGGTCCTCAAAGTGTGGTCCCTGAACCAGTAGCATCAGCATCCTTTGGGAACTTGTGAGAAATGCAAATTCTCTTGCCCCATCCCAGACCTTCCCAATTAGGAACTCTGGAAGTGTAGCTAAAGAACCCATATTTTAACAAGCTGTCTGGATGGTTGTGGTTCACGGTCTTTGAGAACCCCAGAGCTGTGCATCTCAAACTGCAGTGTGTCTATGAATTACCTATGGATTTTGTTAAAATGTCAGTAGAGATTCAGTACAGCTGGAGTGGGGCCTGAGCTTTCACTGGTCATAAAAACGCTACTTGGGCACTGATGGTGTTGGAGGAGTAAGGGTGCTCTGCTGCACTTGACACGCTGCCTCTGGAGGCCCCAGGCTCCCTGTGTAACAGTCACCTGGGATGTTTATTAACATGCAAATGCCTGGGCTCCTCTCCAGACCTACGGAACCCTAATCTCTGAGGATGGGCTCAGGCAGTGCACATTTAAGCAAACACCAAAGATGATTTTTTTTAATGTCTTGGTAAGTTGGAGAACCTTTATTCCCAAGCGGCCTGTCATGCTGTTGCCTGATTTTCTCCCAACAAGTCCCTTTCCATACACAGGGCTGTCCAACCAGCCAGTCAGGCAGGATCTGGATAGCAGGTCTGAGGTGCTGGGGCATAAAAAAAAGACACCAGCCGGAGAAACCCTTGGGCTGCTGTCAGCACAGCTCCAGCTAAGAATCACATCCTGCTGTGTCCACAGGCTGCAGAGAGCAGGGCTCTTTTAATCCCCTGGCTCTTGACACTGTCCTGTCCACACACCTTGGGCCCTGGGGCTAGAAATAGAACTCTCCTTCCCACTTTGGATTTGTAGTAACTGCCTGGTCTGCCGAAATACCCCACTGACCCGGCAACCTCCGGCCAGCTCACTCCAGTAGGTTAGGAGCTGGCACGGACCCTCCTTGGATGTATAGCCAGCTCTTGTGCCACAGGTGGCGGCTTAATGAGCACAGAACAGTGGAAACCCAAAGCGCTAGTTTCAGTTGAGCTCGAGGAAGCATTTTGTTCACATGGATTGGGTGCAGACCTAGAAGTGGTTTCTCCATCAACAGTCCTTAGTCTGGGGTGACTTAGGCTGGTTGCACCCCAGGGCACACAAATGTCCTTGAACCCATGCTCCAGGAAGCACTTCAGTCCTATTCCTCCAGGGTGGGCAGAGCCAGCTTCAGCTGAGAGTGTACACTGAGCACAACAATATGCTCAGCATCCCCATCCATCCCCCCTCAAGTATGTCATCACTCTTACCACCTAACAAGGAGCTAAGGAGCTTGGAGCTCTACCCTTAACTACTTATTCCTTTAGATCTCTTGGGCTTCCTGATCACAGAAGCCTCTCTGAACAGCTAAAATATAAATACGTCTTGAGCTGTTTCCTCATCTCTGAAATGGGCAACCCTCATTAAGACTATAGTGTGAGGGCTTAGTAGTTAATATAAAAAGAAAAGCAGTTGGAAGAAAGCCTGGTGCAGAGGAAACGCTATATAGGTGTTAGCTGCTGTTATTGCTGTTATTACCAGGTAAGGTAAAAAAACTGCTCTCTTTTTTGGGGAGGAGTATTTCCTGCTTTTTTCCTAGATCATTGGTCAACAGCCCACTAGGTAGCTAGCCTGAGACCAACAGTGCCCAAGCCATTCTGATCATTAAGGAGCTAGGTGCAGGCAGAAAGGGCAATTAAATAACTTCAGTCCTGAGGAATGAGGGACTTGGATGCTCCTGTCATCTAGAAAAAAATGCCTAACGTGGTAACATGGGCTTGTCTAGGAATTTTATTTGACAGATGAACAGAAATGACCAACTGGTTGACCTGAATTACACTGATCCCCTGCAGACTAGCGTCAGCTGTCTTTGTAGGGTTGCAGGCAGCTTGGTATTGCTTGGGGTGGCCCTTGATAACCTAGTACAAGGTTGCCTCCTTCTCCTCATTCTGCTCCAAGGCCTCTGGATGGACTAATAGCCATTAAAAAGCTATTTTTGAGGGTTCGGTCGAGGTCTCCTTGATAAAGTGCAATGAAACAGAAGGGACAAGTTGCAACCTCCAGGTGTGTTTGTAATGTAATGGGACTTCCTATAGTGGCCTTACCTGGGACTCAGAGGGCCCCCCAGACGGGTTTCTGTTTGCTCCTTTCACAGCCAGCCAGCCTGTCCAGGCACCCTGGCTTCAAAGCTGACGTCTCAGGTCCATTCTAACTAGCATCAAAGGCGATGCTGTTACTGTCCACTGAGCATCCAGGACATCTTGTGCAGGACAGGAGGCCCAGGGGACCAAGCAGGTAACTCGGCAGCAAGAGGCATTGATCGGGAGCCAGGATTTCGCATACCAGCACACATATTTCACCTCCTCTGCACTTACGATAAATACAGAATGCACCCAGGCATTTGCAGAGCTCATTTGTGTTTGCTTCTTGTTGCTGTCGTCATTTTACTTGGCTCCTTCTACTCCACCCCGCTTCCCTCTGCTCTCCATCTATCGCTGCTCTGAGATCCTGGAGAGGGGGGCGGGTGAGAGCGAGATGAAACAGGGCTCAGAAACAAGTGACAGTCTCCATTTACCCTTCCTGACAGCTTGTGCAGAAAGACTTCTGAGCTCACATGACGCTAGGAGGTAGGAGAGATATTCTCCTCTTCCACACGCCTTTCTAATTATATGTATGGGGATACTGAGGATCATAAAGGTTAAGCGATTTACCTAAGGTCACTGGTTGGGGCCTGAGGGATACAATTCATTAATAATATGGTTACCATATGTATTTTTTGCGCATCAACCCTGTCTACCCAAGCTTGGTGTAAGTACCTTAGGGATGGACCTAGGGACTTCAAAGACATATGCCTGTTGATTGAAATATTCCAGCTTTGCTATTTTTTTTTTTATTTTCCTAATTTCCTATTTTAGCTGTTGAGTAACAGAGAAGATAACATGCATTGAGATCGAAGATAGTGGGTTTTACTGGAAATTGAAAAGCTTGAGGTCTTGCTTTACTTATTCCCATGTAAGAAAGTCTAGGAGATTCCAGAACAGGTTGAACTCTATCCCTCCATCATTCTGTGGGGCCACCTCCTTGCCTGTTTCCAGGTCACTTTATGTTTCCTCTCAGGGTACAGGAGATCAGAGAAGCAGATGGCGGAGAGGTAAGAATGGAGGGAGTGGAGAATAAAGAGCCTAAGAGAAGGGGAGGGCAGTGAGTCATAGTGTTCATTTAGAGAAAATGAAGATGCTTAAATAGAGACTATTAATGAATAGAGACCTCCTACCTTTAAAAGATGAGGGAGGATGGAGGAGTGGTAACCCAGGCAGAACCCCCAAAGCATGACTGTGTGACTTTCTTGTGTCAGCAACAGTAGGTCAAGGTTTCCATCAGAATCTTCTACCTTAGAAGAATCCCTTTCTCCACTTTTCAGAGCCGTGTATATACTCCTGCCCATTCTAGCAGGATCTGTTGGCCTGTGTTCACCATTTCCCTTTTACTTTCCAAGCTCCCCTCTACTTTCTTAGAGAGGGGCTCTGTCCCAGAGCTGTATCTTCAGATTTATCTTCATCCTGGAGCTAAAAAGATTTGCTCCTTGAGGGGGGATGTCCTCCCTAACCATGTCTGTGGTCCTGCTCAGATACTAAAGGCTATGAGGCCTGGAGACAGCAAGCCACATGCATGCCAAGGTCAGGGAGACTGAATTCTGTTATGTTGCCCATGGTAACTAATTCCGAGGCTGGTTCTCCTCTGGCTTGGTCACTCCTGTGTTTAGAACTAGTGCACTTTCTTTGGGGTTTTGAGACTGTGGGTTTTCCTCCCTGCATAAGACGTGGTATTTTTCTTTTCTGGCAATAGTCACACACACAGATGTGCACATGTTCACGTGAGCTCATGCACACACACACGTGCACACATACATGTGAGTAGTTACTTCCCGAGCTTTGAGTTGACATGAATAGGTATCCTCAGCTGTTGATGCTGGAGGAGTTTCCAGAACACATCCTGAGCCTGAGGAATTCTTTCTGGATCTTCAGTTACGAAGAAGCTGAGGTGCAGCTGTGAAAATAATACTCACTTGGAATCTGAGACCTGGGCCCCCCTGGTTTTGTTTCCAAGTAGCTGTGGGCAAGTCACATAATGTTGATGAGTCCCCTTTCCTTATCTGTTAATTGGGCTAAATACTTATCTTGTGGGGCACCTGGGTTGGTTAAGCGTCTGCCTTCAGTTCAGGTCATAGTCCTTGTGTCCTGGGATCGAGCCCTGCATCAGGTTCCCTGCTCAGCGAGGAGCCTGCTTCTCCCTCTCCCTGCCCCCCCCCCCCCCGTTTGTGCTCTCTCTTGCTATCTCTCAAATAAATAAATAAAAATTTTAAAATAAATAAATACTTATCTTGCAAGGTTACTGTGAAGATTACATCATTAAATAAAATGATGGTTGTGGAAATGTGTACAATGACTGATAATGTTTTCCTGAAGATGGGGTAGCATCTGTGCCTGGTGCTAGGCATTACTGGGGAATCTACAAAAGAAATGAAAGACATAGATCTCTTATTGTTAAACTGTGCTATAATACACTTAGCATACATTTTATTGTCTTAACCCTTTTTAAGTGTTTAATTCAGTGGTGTTAAGTACATTGACACTGTTGTACAACCAGTCTCCAGAACTTTTTTATCTTGTGAAACTAAACTCTGTACCTGTTAAACAAACAAAAAAAACCCTCCTCACTTCCCCTCTGCAGCCCATGGCAACCATCCTGCCACTTTCTGCTATGAATCTAACTACTCTAGATATCTCATATAAGTAGAATCATACAGTATTTGTCTTTTTGGTGTCTGACTTAATTTTACTAGCATTGTGTCCTCAAGTTTCAACCATGCTGTAGCAAGTGTCAGAATTCCCTTCTTTAAGGCTGAATAATTGTCAAAGGGCATGGACCTTTTTTAAATACCTGGATAACATAAAAAATAGCACATATGCAGAGCCATAAAAAATTACAAAGAGCTTGTCACACAAGGTCTCCATGCACAATAGGGTAGTAGAGGGGATGGTCCTGTGTGGTTTCATGGTTTCTGGGAGGCCACTGCCCTCCCTGGGCCTGGCTCTGCATCTTAGGACCCAGAATTCCCGAGTAGCAGCATCTGGGTCAGGCTCAATAGTTATATTCATCAGAACCTTATGGTTCAAGATAGCAATTCCTAAACAAATGGTACCAAAGAGTGGTGAACAATTTAAATTTGCTCCTGGGTCTCCAGGAAGGAGGCACATCAGGAATTGGGGACAGAGAGAAGGAAGCAGCAGTTGCTCTGGCTGAGGAGAGATTGAGGAGCAGAGGGTGTTGGTAAAAAGTTTCCTTCACTGTCTGGCATTTAAGAACAATGGCTGATTTCCATTTTGTAGATGAAGGTGATGCTTGTAAAACATTTAACTCAGAGCCTTGTGGGTTTAGCCAACCAGCTGCATGGATGAGGTTGGTCAGCCCAACATCATTCAGTCCTGGGTGATTTATGAATGCATCTAGAGAGTGCATTCATAAATCACCATCTGTTCAGTGACCTGGCTTGCAGGGAACAAGGCAGTATGCGATCCCAGACTCTGATCCAACCAACAAGTGCTGCTCCTCCTTTGGGGAGAGGAAGAAGGCCTCCTTCATTCTGGGCCAGTGCAGAAATCTGAAGAGAGGAACACAAAGCTCCTCATTGCCTACCATGTTTCCCTCCAGCAATGGTAGGTCTCATTCTCTGAGTCATGCTGCTGGTGAAGGGAATTTACTCCTGTGGTCTTGCTAATTCTTCCTTAACAGTACACCTTGAGGCAGGTGTTCACAATCCATTCATGGCTGGGGTAGGTCTAAGTTTTTTTTTTTCTTTTAATAAGTTTTAGTCATAATCAGGTGAGGCATTGCAAGGTCCCAGTTGACCATATCTATTTGGTATTTATCATGCAGTATATTTAATAAATTGTTATTCATTAGTAGATCTAAAAGGAGCATTGCTTTGGCCCCTCCCTGCTCTGGGTCTCCAGGAGCAGTGAAATAATAAAATAAGCTAAGTGATAGGATGGGAGGTAGAAGGAGAAATTGGGAGGAGAACTAGTCCAATGGGACCTGAGATCAGATGACCTTTGCTTTGTGTTTGGTGGACATCTCTTTCTGGTCTGGTGAGTATGGAAAGGTTGCAGAAGGGATATCATACTTCTTGGACATTAAACTAATGTTTTATTGCATTCAGATTGTAAATTTAAACATTCAGAGAGTGAATGCTTAAGAAACATTTTCTTTAAGAAAAAATGTGTGACCCGAGTGGTCTGTCTGAAGTCTGAGCCAGGTTGTAGAAGTTAGAAAACCAACCCTTGCAGTGAAGGCTACTGGTAGAACTAGGTTGAGTGATGAACTTGCAGCTGGGTTGCTAATAGTGACCTGTCTGATGGACAAAGAAGGGAACCCAGATATGCCTATGAGCCAGCACACTCCTGCCTAG
This sequence comes from Eumetopias jubatus, assembly GCF_037043125.1. Classification (NCBI taxonomy): domain Eukaryota; kingdom Metazoa; phylum Chordata; class Mammalia; order Carnivora; family Otariidae; genus Eumetopias; species Eumetopias jubatus. The sequence continues at coordinate 87,659,568 of NW_028274820.1, forward strand.
CTTTGTTTGAATTTTGGTACAGGAACATTTTCTATAGAAGTGATGAAGTTTTGTCCCAAGCAGGAATGGAGAAAAGTCCCTAACTAAGAAAATTGAAACAAGCTAGTAATTTCTTGGCTTTGTCTCTTTCCCTCCTTTCCTCCCCCAAGCCCTGGTGATCTGAAGGCTCAGTGTAGCTAGTGCTGACAGCAGCCTCAGGTAGGAGCTCTGGCCATGGTGCTGAAGACAGAAAGCTGGCATAAATTGAGGATAATGCACGTAGAAAAGAGACCAGGAGGTACTGAATAAGCAATGATTGTTTCTCTTGAGGTTGCCAATAATATCTATCACTTGAACCTTAGTGTCATCTTTCTTTGAACTTTGTTCTTAATTTATTAGATAACTGCTCGTTAATTATAAAACAAGGAATGTAATATTTTAATAAAAAATTAAATAGATGAAAGTTGACCTGACTATAAACCTGACTTCATCTTTCTTATTAATGACTGTGGGATAATAAGAAACACTATTTGGTCTTGACCCTGGGTTCCTGGCAGAGACCTCCTAAAATCCTTGAAATTTCTTGAGTGACAGGGGCATCTTTTGTTAATCATAGTGAGCCTTTTGTAATCAAACCCGATTTAATGCTCTTGGTGGGCCTCTGCATAGCTTTAGGGTTGGGGGCTCATCACCTGAGACCCAATCATGGTATTAGGGGGTTGGGCCCCTAACCTCCTGGGAGGATAGAGGAGCTAGCGATTTTCAATTACCACTAGCCAGTGATTTAAAAAAAATTTTTTTTATTAACATATAATGTATTATTTGTTTCAGGGGTACAGGTCTGTGATTCATCAGTCTTACACAATTCACAGAGCTCACCATAGTATATACCCTCCCCAATGTCCATCACCCAGCCACCCCATCCCTCCCACACCCCTCCACTCCAGCAACCCTCAGTTTGTTTCCTGAGATTAAGAGTCTCTTACGGTTTGTCTCTCTCTCTGGTTTCGTCTTATTTTATTTTTCCCTCCCTTCCCCTATGATCCTCTGTCTTGTTTCTCAAATTCTTCATATCAGTGAGATCATATGATACTTATCTTTCTCTGATTGACTTATTTCGCTTAGCTTAATAACGCCGAGTTCCATCCACGTCATTGCAAATGGCAAGATTTTTTTTTTTTTTTTGGTGCATTAGCCAGTGATTTACTCAGTCATGCCTACATAATGGAACTGCCATAAAACCCCTAAATAACTGGGTTTGGAGAGCTTCTGGGTTGATGAACACATTGAGTTGCTGGGATGGTATTGTTCCCTGGGGAGGATACGGAAGTTCCCTGCTTTCTGCTCCTGTGGCATGGCTTCCATTTGTTTTTTCCTGAGCTGTATCCTTTAGAATAAACCAGTAATAGTAAGTAAAGTGCTTTTCTGAATTCTCCGAGTTGTTCTAGTGAATTATGGAACCTGAGGGGTGGCTTGTGGAACTCTTGAATTTGTAGCCAAGTCAGAAACGTGGGTATCCTGGGGGTCTGATATTTACAACTAGTGTCTGAAGTGGGGGCTTCTTGTGGGACTGATCCCTTACAAGAATCCTGGGGAGATGGTGCCAGAACTGAAGTGAATTGTACGTTATCCAGTTGGAGTTAGAGAATCAGAACTGGCTGGTATGGGGGGAGAAAAGAAACCCCTGAATGGCTTAATCCTTGAACTCCCAATGATAAAAAACCCAAAACACCAAAACCAAAACAAAACACCCCCTATGGAAGTTGCTAGAATTGCAAGCTTCATGCCAAAGGTAAAAACAAGCAATCCCCAGAAGACTTGCTTGGTAAAACCATGCCTTGTGACAGTAAATATTATGGGTGACTTGGGAAAGTGGCTCAGTGTGGAGTGAGAGTAGCATCAGAGCAGAGCTAGAGAGAAAATGAAATCATAAGAGGGAGAAGATTTTTTAGTGTATACAACCCATCAAAGATAAATATCCAGAACGTATAAAGAATTCCATAAATCAATAGCAGAAAAGATAAACAGGCCACTAAAAATAGTTAAAGGATAAAGATGAAGCAATTCACAGATGAGGAATCCCAGATAGCCAAGAAATATATGAAAAATGTTCCCTCTTAAACTGGGATTTTGGGAAACACACCAGATCCCATAGTGATGAGATATTATTTCCTAGCTACCAGTTTAGCAAAAATTTAAAGTTTGAGAATACTAAGTAGCAGCAAGAATGTAGGATAATGGAAACTGTCTTATAACGCTCATGGATATAGCCAGTTCATCAGTATCTAGTAACATTTAAGATATGCTGACTTGACGATACAGCCATTCCACCCCTAGATGTATATACTCTAGAGACAGCTGTGTACAGAAAAGGAGCTGTTACAGAGATGCTTGTTACAGCCCTGTTCATGACGGTCTCCTAAGTAAGCAGGTTGCAGGGTATTATAAATAGCATGAAACCATTTTTGTAAATTTTAAAAGCATAAAACAATACTATATACTTCTATGGAAACAGATGTAGTAAGACTCAAGTACATACATGAGAAGGATAGGATCTCCACCGACTTTAGGAGAATTGTCTCCTAGGAAATGGGACAGGGCAGGGGCAAGGACTTTAACCGTACTTGTCATGCTTTATTTCTCTTAAAAAATCTCAGCAATCTACATTGCAAAGTTTAGCAATTATTAACCCTCTGTGGCAGATACATGGGTATTTGTTTTGTTATTCTCTGTGCTTTTTGTATGTTTGAAATATTTCATAAATGCATTATTTTATTTTTTAAAGATTTTATTTATTTATTTGACAGAGGGAGACACAGCGAGAGAGGGAACACAAGCAGAGGAAGTGGGAGAGGGAGAAGCAGGCTTCCTGCTGAGCAGGGAGCCGATGCGGGGCTCGATCCCAGGACCCTGGGATTATGACCTGAGTCGAAGGCAGATGCTTAACAACTGAGCCACCCAGGCGCCCCTTAAATGCATTATTTTAAATAAAGAAGATAATAAAAATTTTCCTAATCTGGGCAAAACTGGATTATGTAATTACTCTACATATTGGCACTTGCTTACATGTGTATTTTTTCTTTCCCAAACCTGTGATTGAAGAAGCTTGTGTTGGACTAGAGAGAGAGAGAGAGAGATGAGAGAGAAATGAGAAGAGAGAGAAATGAAATGAGAGAAATGAGAGAGAAAGTGTGAAATGAGAGAGAAAATGTGATCTTAAAGCCATGGTCACTGACCATGAAGGGGAAGTGAAGTCACCCAGTGCAGGTGTCCCGGGAGATGGTCACTAAGTCACTGCTAGTATGACTCTGGCAGCAGAAATTCACTACTACAGGTCCTGCGCCCCTGACTCTTCCATTGCTGGAGACATCTTCAGGGTAAGGTAGAGAGCTTTCGCCTATGTAGGTTGGATAGCTGTGACTTTTTACTTTGTCCCTTCATTTGCAAGAGCAATAATAGCATGGATGTCTCTTTCTCCAGATGCTAGATGAGAAAGTTTTCTACATCTCTCACTGTTTATCCTTCTTTAGATGCTCTGAGATAAGCGGTGGCATCCAAAGATGAAGCAAGTGATGAGGATGTGATCAGATTACATCAGAGCACAGGGGCTTGCACTTCACATGAACTGGGTATTGTACTTTAATAAGTTCGCATTAGCTCTTTAAATGGCCACATCATATTATTGCCTCATATTAGGTTTGTGATCAGTCACCACCAAACTGCCTCTCTTGTGCCACAAAATCCTTTTCACATAAATTGCTGCCAAATCACTACTCCCTCTGCAACCATTCTGCATTTGTGCAAGTGAATTTCAGAGATTGCTGCTGGGCCATGCATTTATACTTGTTAAATTTTATCTTCCTGGCTTCAGCCAAGCATTCTAGACTTGAGATCATTCTGAATTTTGAATATGTCATCTATGGCATGTTCTCTCCCCACCAGTTTGGTGTTACCTGAATAATTGATGGACATATTTTCAAAAGGACAGGGCCAAGGACAGAATCTTGTAGCAATGCAGTGAGAACTTTTCTCTGGATTGACACAGAACCATTAATCAACAATCTTTGGTTAAAGCAGTTCAATTGGCCATAAATCTGCCTCAAATTATTATCATCTGATGCTGTGGGAGTGCAAGAGATAGAGTGGTTAGAAAGACTCAGTGTTGTAAAAATGTCAATTATCTCCAGATCAGTCCATAAATTGGATGCAATTCAAGGCAAAATCCCAACAACTTTTTTTCCTACAACCTGCTAGGCTGACTCTGAAATTTATTTGGGAGAGCAAAGGAAGGACCAGGAATAGCCAAGAGAATTTTGAAGAAAAAGAAAAAGAATGATGGGAATTGAGCTCTCAAAAATCAAGGCTATTTATAAAGCTATAATGATTAGGGTGGTTTGGTATTGGCAAAGGAACATGAAAGAGGTCCCAGAAGTAAAATTGTGACTATATGGGAATGTAACAGTGTTTACAAGTCTGTTAGGAATGCATGGGTTATTTTAAAAATGGCAGTGGGATATCTGGTCATCTGTAATAGAAAAAAAATTCTGTATTTCAAACCGATACTAAATAGATTCCAGGATATTTGAAGACCTAAACGTGTAAAGGAAAACTTGAAAATTTGGGGGAAACTCTGAGGAAGTAGCTTCATGACCTTGGAAGTAGGAAGGGTTTGTTTGTTTCTTTCTTATTGAAAGAGAGAGAGAAAGAGAGAGGGTACATGCCTGCACGAGGGAGGGGCAGAAGGAGAGGGAGAGAGAATCTTAAGCAGCCTCCATGCCCAGCATCGCCCAGCTCGGAGCCTGACATGGGGCTTGATCTCACAATGCTGAGATCATGACCTGAGCCAAAATCAAGAGCCGGATGCTTAACTGACTGAGCCACTCAGGCGTCCCAGTAGGAAAGGTTTCTTAAACAAGATGCCAAAAGCAGTAAGGAAAAGAAGTTTGATAGATTTGACTATATTAAAATTTAAAATATTCATGTATCAAAATACATGCTTAAAGTCAAGTTATAGATTTGGAAAAGATGTTTGTAAAGCTTATAAAAGATACATAATTAGTAACCAGAATATGAGAAAACCTTTTACAAATCAATATGAAAATGACAAATAATGTAATGAGACAAAGGATATGACCAGGGAGTTTCACAAAAGGGATGTCTAAATGACCAGTGAATACATGAGAATATGCTCAACCTCACTAATATACAGGCAAATGCAAATTAAAATCACACTGAGATACATTTCTGATCCATCAGATAGACAACATTTACAAAATCTGGTAATACTGAGTTTTGATCAGTAAGAGTGGAGCAGGGGGAACCACCATACTCTAGTCTCACTGGTATAGTCATGGAGAGAAAGTTGGATACGTCCAGTAAAACTGCAAATGCAGTAACTTCATTCCCAGTTGTGAATTCTAAAGACACTCATAGGCATTAGTGGGCATTTCTATGAGTGTGGGTAGGAACACTGTAACACTGTTATGAAAATGACATTAGAAAGAATGTGGAGGACCATCCCAGAGGATTGAAGGAATGAATTTTGAAACTTTCATTCAGTGCTGTTGTGTCTGGTGATGGAAATGATTAAACTAAATCTACAGGTATAACATAGATAAATCTCAGAAACGTAATGTTGAGCGAAGAAAGCAAGTAGCAGAAGGTTATATATAGTGTGAGCCCATTTACATAAAGTCTAAAAACATGAACTGATATTATATATTGGGTGGCACCCTGTTGCCCCCCTGGGCCAAAGTTTTATTGGAACAGCAACAACACCCATTTGTTGTCTTTGGCTGCTTTTGTGTTACAAAGGCAGAGGTGAATAGTTTGCAACAGAGATGGAATGGCCTGCAAAGTCTAAAATATTTTCCACCTGGCTCTCTACACAAAAAGTTTGCTGTCCCCTGGTACATATGTATATTGGTTAGGCTAATCTATGACATTAGTGGCTTACATGAAACAAGTTATTTTTCTAAGGCTAGGTAAGCCTTCCTGGGCTTCTGGGATAGCCCAACAATTATTGAAGACCCAAGATTCTTCCTTGTTGGTTTTGTGTCATCCTCTGTATGCCATGTTTATCTCATGATCCAAGATGGTAGCCAGCACTCATCATAACATCCCCCTTCCAGGCAGTAGGAGGGGGGAGTGTGAAGGGAGGGTTCCTTTCGAGCATATGCCCTAGAAATTATAAACATCTCATTGGTCAGAATTTTTTCACAGGGCCACATCCACCTGCAAGAAAGCAAGGAAAAATAGATTTTGCCTAGGCTATCATGTACTAGCTAAAAATCCTATTACCATGAAAACATGAAGAATAGCTGTTGGGGAACAAATAGAAGCTTCTTCAACAAGCCCATTTGTGATAAAGACATGATGAACACCAAATGGTTCTCCTCCTTTAGGCAGGAGGGAATGCAATTAGAGAGAGGTACAATAAAAAGAGGTCTAGAAAAGAGCCATGTGCCCCAGGACTAGAGATTGAAGACACAGTTTTATGCATTGAAGTATTAGCAGTAGAAGCGGAGTCAAATCCATATGTATTACAATGATTCATATGCACATACACATGTATTTAATTAGAAGAGAGTAGAATAACAAAAGGAAAATATCAATGGTAGAATGAGAGACATCAGAAGATAACTAATTCTAAGAGAGACAACAAAATATACTAAATAAAACACCAACATAAAGTACAGTGTGTTAACACGGAATCTTACTGGACTAATGAAGCTGTAGTTAACAGTATAGAGTTTTTGTTAGTGTTGTCTACTGATGCCCACAGTTGGAGCTGGTAGGTCAAGGGGCTTGGGGCAGGCTAGAAACACGTTGCCTAAAAATATGCCTGGGTTATTTTGTGCTTTGAAATCCTGACAATAAGGCGGGAACATTTAGGTAGGAGCTAGAAGAATTTCACAGCTGTGGGCAAACATGTTCCCTTGGAATACTTAATGTGGTCACCCGGGGAAGAAGTTGGTAGCGACTCTTGTTTGGGGCTTCTGTTTGACTATATTAGGTGCCTGGTACAGAAAGATGAGTTGAAAGGGGCAGACCCCTGACCTTCAAAAGAGAGCCCTCAGGTATAGGAACTGCTCTGCCCCGCTGGTGGGCACATAGATTGTGCAGCCATTCTGGAGAGTCATCTCATACTGTTTAGTTAAAATAAGAATCTGTTTTCCATGTGATCCAGGAATTTTATTCCTGGGCACATGTCCCAAAGGCATTCTTTCACAGGTCCCTAGTGGTATGTGTGAGGATACCCACAGCCCCGTCATTTGGTGGTGGTGGCGAGTTGGAGGCAGTCTGGGTCACCATCACCAGGGAAGTGTGTGAGGCGGTGTAACAGATGTTCCCTATGGACTACTGTGTGGTGGTTAGACACAGAGGCTGGGTATGCACATATCAGTGGGGGGAGATTTTAAAAACAGAATGTTGGTTGAAAAGAGTTAAGAAAAAGAGAATGAGATCTATAGTACAGTAACATTTATATAAATGAAAAATGCATGCATACAGAACCACAGTGTGCATTTTCCAGGAATATATACAGAGTAAAAACTTAAAAAAATTTTTTTTTCTTAGATTTTATTTATTTGACAGAGAGAGAGAGAGAGAGAGAGAATCGGGGAGCAGCAGAGGGAGAGGGAGAATCAGACTCTCTACTGAGCAGGGGCCAGATGCAGGGCTTGATCCCAGGACCCTGGGATCATGACCTGAGCTGAAGGCAGATGCTTAACTGACTAAGCCACCCAGGCGCCCCACAAAGTAAAAACTTAAAGAGGCATGTTAACATATTAAAATGGTTGCTGAGGGGGTTGAGAGAGACTAACCCCCCAAACAGTGACTCTCTGGGAGCTCTCCTGGACTGCCAGTCTGATCTTAGATGTTCCAGCTTTGACTCTTTTATCTTTACTGGATTTAGCATCTTTTGTTTTGCTCTTTCGGTGTCTAACCATGGTCATGCCCTGCACTCCACTCTGCCACAGAGACTTGGCTTTGACATCTTGCTTTTGCTCTCTGAGGTTCTGACCACACTGCTCACCTTCTGGTCTTGCCTTCATTACTCCCAGCTCACTGCTGACATCTTGTAGTGGTGTTGCTCTACTAAAGGCCATACAGGTCAACTAGCATGTGGAAGATGGGCCTGTTGGAACTTGTGTGATGGATTAGTGGTGGCCAAATAAAGTCATGCTTGCCTCAATCTATTGTCTCCCCAGATCATTTGTGTGCCTTCCACCCTGTCTTCTGCAGACTTGAAGCTCTTGCTCTGGAGGACACAAACCCAGGCTTTTTTTCTAACTCTAACAGAGAGCCTTTGATTTGTATTTAATATCTTGACATGTGCTGATATATTTTAATATAAACTTCCTTTTATTTCAGAAAGCAAAGAGCTAAGTCATTTCATATATATCAAAGTACATATGAATTATTGCGGGGCAGGGAAGGGAGCCTAGTGCTGCAGGCCACACATCCCATGACTCTTGGGTCATGAGCCCCATGCTCCATCCAACAGAGTGAGACAGCTTTCAGGAAGCTGGTAACATCAGTTAAAGGCTCAATTGTCAGGGGTTATTGGAGGACAGGTACTGATAAAAGAAGATACAAATCTCTGCTTTCTACCTGCCTTCCACTGAGAACCAGTCATTTGGAACCACTGGTCACCATGGCTTTTGACCAAGGATATTTTCCATGTTTCTTGGACATGACAGGGAGGAGGTTTGTGGAAACACATGTGAAAGGGTTGGGTGGCTGGGTGAGGGTGCCTACAGTCTGTCAACTCCAGGACCAACAGAATGCCTGGCCACATGTGTTCCTGGCACCAGTTTGGCCTCCAGTCTGGGTGACCTGGCCAGGTTTATACAGGGCTCGATGCCATGGCACAGTAGCACGACATGAGGAGTGGTAAGGTCTTGCTTCAGTGCTTTATGACAATCTGTTGTCTGTTCTCTAGGGGAGAAAATCAGGCTGCTGGAAAACAGTAGTACTACCACCAGAAGTCCATATGAATAAGAATTGGCTCAGTGATGATGGTTGCAGTCAATAGGTATATGGAGGCTAATTAAACACCAGAGCCTGTAACTGGGAGCTGCTTTGACTCAGCTGTGGTGATTACACCACGTGGTACAATGGATTTGCTAAAGTGTAAATTAGCCTCAGCCATGAGGAAGAAGGGAACTAAAACTCCTCCATCAACATGGTATCCTGACTGCATTTTCAGAGCCCAAGGAATTTTGACAAAGGAAATCTAATCAAGGAATTTGGGACCCTTTTGGATGCAAGAAACAGTGGGCAATCTATTCTGGATTTGAATATATTATAGTTTCTCTAACGTTTTGTGGCTTCTGTAAAAAAGAGGTCACAATAATGAAATCAAGATTACTCCGGAAAATCCAGGCCATATGGACATTATAGTATTATAAAACAGTTGATATAAGGTGTTTTAGGATAGAGTGGTAACAACACACCAATAAAATGCCAGCTACAGACCAATAGTCTGCTCTTTGACGAGTCCATTAAACAATGGATCTTTTTGATGTTGTTGATTCTCTCAGCAGAAGCAGCCCAGGAAGATACGTTTTGACTCTGGCGGGTGAGGTGAATTCAGTCTAGGGGACAGGAACAGTAAAACAGTGTAATAAGGAGGTGGTAGAGGATGACTGTGAGATCAAGCTAGCTGGGTTCATATTTAGGCTTTAGCATTTGACTGTGTGATCTTGGGCAAATCCCTCAACTTCTCTTAGTTCTCCTTGCTATAATAAATTTCATTAGTACCTTTCTTATAGCGTTGTTGAAAACATTAAATGAGATAGTTCATGTATGGTGTTTAGCATAGTGGGTGGAACATAGAAAGTGCTAAATAAAATTTGTTATTTTAATCATCAGCCTCCCATCCTCATTAAATACCTTAACAAACTAGGTATTTTATCCCGCTGGACTCGTGGATGTATAAAACTCCAGTCTCAGTAAGGTTGGAGATGGTCCCTCATGGGAGCCTCCTGGAACTGGGTTCTGGTCACATGACAGCCTGTGGGCCTGAGTCCCGGAGCTCCAGTGGGGAGGGGAGTCCACATGGGTCTTGGTTCTGGTTTGGGGTGTTCTGCCCAGACTGCATTGCTGGTCCAACTAGTCCTGTGCACCAGGCAGGTACTTAGAAAATTCTGAGGAAGTCACTCCAACGTGGGGGCTCCTCAGGCTTGGGGCCTGGGGAAAGGGTCTCTGCTTGCCCAGGATAGTGCTAGGCACTGCCTGCCGTGGTGGGAACAATCTGGCAGCGATGAACTGGAAGTCAGAGACCCGGTTCTAGTCTTTGCTCTGCTGACAAGTGGCTCTTGTGATCACGAGCAGAGTACTGAAAGTCTCTGCTGGGATGGATTTCTGGGTATATGACTCATGTAGTAGCACAGGGCCCTGGGCTCAGAAGGGGGCCCTGTGCTTACAGTTTAATGCCCTGTGGCCGTTCTCTTGAGATTCTCAAGATTTTTCTCTTTGAATTTGTGTTTTATGAGTGAAATCCATGGGACATGGGCACCTGGGTGGCTCAGCTCAGTCGGTTAAGCATCTGCCTTGAGCTCAGGTCATGATCTCAGGGTCCTAGGATCAAACCCCAGATTGGGCTCCTTGCTCAGCGGGGAGTCTGCTTCTCCCTCTGCCCCTCCCCCTACTCATGCTCTCTCTTTCACTCTTGCTCTCTATCTCAAATAAATAAAATCTTTTAAAAAAAGAAGATACCCATGGGACAATGGAGTATACACTGGAGGCTGGGAATCTTGGCTCATGCATGTCCTGTCTCTTGCCACCTCCTCACTTCCTTCCTGCAGTGGGTTCTCGGCTGCCTCCCCCCATCCCCTGCTCCAGCCCAGAGACCTTACTGCTCTCACCTCCTGGGTGTGGGGGCAGTGAGGGTTGGCATTGGTACTGGTACGTATACTCCACACACCAGGAGGGTCTGTGTTCATCCAGTGAGTGTCTCATGCCCAAGGGAATGCAACATTAAATGCACATATAAACACCAAGGCCGACTGAGAAAGAGCCTGCAGAAGAAAGGAAAATGGTGTTACTCCTGCTCTTTGAACAAGGGGCCCTATTTTTTCATTTTGCACTGGGGCCTGCATATTATGTAGCTGGTCTGGGTCTCTGAATCCCAGCTTTCTCCTTTGTTAGAAGGTAGGGTTTGAATTTGATGTTTTTTGAGGTACCTCCCAGGGCTCATGTTCTGGGATTCATCCCTTTGCCGAAGGAACATCCGTGGTCGATCATATTTTCTCAAAGGAGGTCTGTAGAGATTAACCAGCCAGACTAGTGCACAGAGGCCTCAGGTCTGTCTGTTTTTTGGAGTTCTTTGTGTCAAAGAAAAATTGCACCAGACAGAGTTAAACGGGCAAGGAAGACTCTTCATGACTATTGCAACAGGAGAAAGAGATTGGACTCAATTCTGTGCAAACAAAGGCAGGGGAGTTTTAAGGGCTGGGGTGAACTAGTGCAAAGTGCTGGAGGACGTTGGGGGGTTGGTTAATGTGATTAGACATCTGTGTTTGCTAGTGGTCACTTAAGGAAGTTAGGTACCTTTGTTTGCACAGAGACAGAGGATTGGGGGTGCTCTCTCCTTGGATGACTACGTTTCAAAGGATGCTTCCCAGGCCCTTGAGAAAGACATTCCCAGGTTGTAAACGTGGCCAGCGGCTGGGAGAGAAGACTTACTGCTCAAAATGGCAGGGAGAGAATTTACCATGGCAAGTTTTCTAGAGTAAATGGGAAGGGAGGTGGAGCTGTATTCAGGAAGAACCCCATCTAAAGTTGAATCTAGCTAAAGACATGTCGAGGCCGTCTGGTCCGCACTGTTGGAGGTGAGGCCTGTAAGGAGCACCGCTGTAGCATCCTTTGGGCAGCTGCTTTTCTCCCCTGCTCCACAGAAGCAGATGTTGTGCTGAGAGACTGTGCCAGGCTCTGCATCCCCCAGCTTGCCACTGGAGGAGCCCGTGTCTTCACGACCCCCCTAGGCCCTCTGTGGGTGCCCTCTCGTATCCGCCCTGGCTTCTCTATCACCATCCATCCACCCTCGGCCCTCAGCCCCTGCCTCCTCTCTGTGACCACTGCCGAATCCTGAGCCCCTGGCTCCAGGCAGCTCTCTCCCACCGACAGGCCTCCCAAGAGGTTTGGCATCAGCAAGCTTTCATAAGTATTTATTGCTGGGATGAGAGCCTGCTGCCCCTGATGGGTCCTTGGCTGCCAGGAGCTGACGTCTGGAGGAGGCAGTTTGTATGCTAATGCTGCTGATTGCCTGCATCTTCCGAGGATTCTGCTTTAGCCTTTCTATCTGCCCCTGGAGAGAGACCCAGGAGCTGTTACCCATCTGCCCTCTCCTCCCCCTCCTCTTTTGCCTCCAGCCACCCCCACCCAGTCTTCCCAAAGAGCCCATAAAATTTTATTCAACCCATTATGTCCCAGGCAAAGCCCGATCCTTCATTTTGAGAGTAATAACCACATGTCCAGATTCAAAGGTGTTGTCTGAGGCTGAGTTGGAGAGAGGAATGAAGGGGCCTGGTGAGCTGCCAGGAGAGGCAGCACTTGGGGCTGGTGCTGGGGGAGGGGGTGAGGGTGTGAAGGAGGAACCCAGGCCCCTTAGGGCCATTTCCTTTTCTGTGGGGAGATAGGCAGAGTCTTGGTGTTGAGCCCAGGGTTCATCCCCAGATTTCCCCTCTGAGAATCGGGAGGGAGGGTGAGGCTGTCAAAGGTAGTGCACTTAGCCATGGGGACCGGACTCTGAGCCCCGGATGTTGGAGGATCAGGTGTTTAATTTTACAGAGTCTGTTAGATTCAGCCTTGCTGGTTCACCTCAATCCAGTGGTTCATGACCTTGGGGAGCATTGTCATCGCTTGGGGAGCTGTAAGAAATAGAGATGCTTGGGTCACAGTCCCTGAGATTTGGATTTAATTGGTCCAGCGTGTGGCTGTAGCCCTGGGATTTTTAAAGACAAATCTAAGAAGCCAAAGCCATGACTTATGACCCCAACCTCAATCATAAGAGACTGACACATAAACCTGGATGTGCATTTATTAATGCAGAGTGGGAAATAGAATTGCCAAGGGGGTGAGCCATTCTCATGTCCATGAGTTCTCTCTTCCTGGGAGAAAAGTCAACAGAGAGAGCCAAACTATTCCCAGAAAGTAGTGTGGCATCCTAGGGAGAGGTGGGCTTTGTGGTGGCTAAGAATCCAGACTCTGGGGTCACACAGGACTCGTTTTATGTCCTGGTTCCTCTGCTTTAGGCTCTGTGACAGGGAGCACGTTTCTGCACCTTTGCGAGCTTCACCTTCATCATCTCCAATGGGGGATAATCATAGCTACGTCCACAGAGTTGTTGTGAGGATTCAGGGAGCTAGTAGAGTGTGCTTATAGTGATTAAGGTTCTCATTAGATGGTAATTATTATTATTATTATAAAACCTAGTGTCTTGGAGCTTGGATGGCCTGGTGCTCCACTCTCCTCCATAGGGTAATAATAATAATGCTGACTAACAATGCACTCACTATTTGGTGAGCATGAGTCTAAGCCCTTTGCCTATATTAACTGAGGCACAGAGAGGTTAGGCGACGTGTCCAGGGCCCACAGCCAATGAACGGGGGGGGCGGGATTTAGAGTAGCCAGTCGGATTCCAGTGCTTGACCCTGCCGACCACACTCGACACCATCTACAGCTTCCCCAGTCCTTCAGCAGGTGGACCAGAACTCCTGGGTGTGGTCAGAGCCCCTCTCTCCTGGTCAGTGCTGGCAGAAGCCTTGAAGGGGGGGTGTGTTCACAGAAATGTGATCCTGTGTGAGAATCTGGAAAAGGGAGCATGGCTTTGTTATGGTGGCAGGCGTAATGCCAAATCATTGATTACGTTGCAGCCTTCATAAGCTGCGTGCCCATTCTTTGGATTGCTCTGGGCACCTTGATCAGACCTGGCTGTATCCCAGTCTCCAAGCCATTGTTCAAGGCATGGGCACTTATGCTAATGGTTAGGCTCGTCCAGTCTTCGTGTGGCAAACTGACTTCGTAGATTTTTGACACTGATATTCTAAATGCTAATAATCAGCTCTGAAGGGAGTGGTGCCTGATTAGGGCCTCTCTGTGTGGTTGACTACCCCAGAGGGTTAGTTTTAGGGTACCTCGAATGCTAACCACCTCTAAAGGGAACTAAAAGATAGTTTTACACACATCCCATCTTGTTTATACTGAAATATGTTAAATTAATTTATAAACAATATAATGCTCTTCTTGGAGGAGGGTCTTTTCCTTGAACTTGTTCCCAAATACTGTGACAGACGTATGTGCAGACGGAAGCCCCACAGGCTCTGCAGAAGAAATGTGGATAAATGAGATTCCTGTAGGAAAGCGCCATGTCATCCACTTTACCAGAATTGTACCGAGCCTTTTTGCTGTGCATGGGCCAATTCACATGCCTGGTACAAGCTTTGTTCTCCCAGAGCTGGCAGAGAGGATCAGGAAGATTCTCCATGCCAACCACAAACCCTGTCCTCAGACCCTGTGTGGTATGTGCTGGATAGTTAGTTTGTGCAGCCACACCCTGAATGCACCTGTTAATCACTACCTTGAGAATGTGGGGGTCCTGTCCTCCCTCTATATTCCCATCAGGCAGAATGTGCAGAAGAATGTGTTGTTCAGTGTTCAAGGTCAGGGGCTTTGGGGGTGGCCAGCCCGGAGTGTCTCCTTTGTAAGGAGGAATGTCTGGATGGCAGGCCTTGATCTCCTTGGAACTCTGGCCGTGGGAGGAGGGGAAGGCTAAGTTGCTATGCTATGAAAACTTACTGCACGTAGATCCCAGCAGTGGATGCTTTGCCTGCCCAGCCACTCCTGGACTCCCTGTACGTAAGTTACCCCAATAAACTTACGTCTCGATTCCTGTCTTTGGGTCTTTTCTTAGGCCTCACCGGACCATTACCCGTTATTGGCTTAGAGTCTGCTGGGGTTGGCTACACAGATTCCCCCCTCCCTGCTTCTTGGGGCCATTTGCAGGGCTGGAGGAGGCCTGTACTGAGATTGCTCCTGGTGTGGATTAAAGAGGCCAGGGGGAGAACCCAGCATGCCCTGCCCCTCCCAGCCCTATCCTTGGCGACTTCTCCATCAACTTCCCACACTCGGCTGGATCATTGTATCTGCCAGCAATTATTCTCTTAACTGAAAACTCTCTTCCTCAAAAGAGTCTTTTTCCATGACATAATGGGAGGGAGAAGGCAGAGTGCCCTGGCCCTGCCTGGTGTAGCCTGAGACTCCCAGGACGTGGCCTGGTGTGGTCTCTATTTGACTTCTGTCCTTCTGTGGTTCTCTTGCCTTGTCTGTCATTATGGTCTTCCTAGCTTTTCATTCCCAGCCCTCTGAGAATCAAAAGGCCAACTCTTCTTCCAAGGCATACCTACAGGTGGGACAAAAGAAGGACCAAATAGTTATGTTGACCCCATCATGCATCAGGCACTGCTAAAAGCTCTCTTGTGCATTAGATCATTCCATATCTTCAGTATAGGTGACAGAAGCAAAGCTCTGAGAGGTTGAAACAGTTCTCCAAGGCAAACAGCTATTCTTAGTAGAGCCTGCGTTCAGATCCAGGTTTTGGGGCTCTAAATCTAGCGCTCTTTTACATGACACCACGAGGTCTCTACGTTCTGGCTACTGATATTAAACATTAAATGATCCTTAATGAGTACCCTCTGGTCTGCCCCTCTCCTTATTCCATCTACGTGGGGCAGCATCCGTGGCTCTCCCATCCCTGTTAGCATCCTTTCCCTTGTGGCCCAAGGAGAAGTGACCCAGTAGGGAAAGTGTGGGGCCAGCGTGCTGTCCCTCTGAGCTGGGGACCCTAGCTCGGACACTCATGGGGCCAGGGTATAATAGGCTGGGAGTCTGGTGGTGCCCACTCCCAGCCAGCATGGTTCCTTGTCTGCCTCATTTAGCTTTGCAGGGAATTCCAGGAACTCCAAGTAACAAATGACAGCAAATTAGGAGCTGAAGTAACATAGCAACTGCAAATGTTATCAGTCAGGTGACCCTCTGAGGCTGGCTGCCATTCTGGGGGAGATTACCGTTTATCCAAGTAAATACCAAGTTGTCACGATGGTGGTTTGTGCAGCGGGGAGTGAAAAAGCTCTTTCATTCCTGCCTAAGAGTACTCAGAGCAATGGAGATTGGGGGGATTTTTATTCCTTTATTAAAAATTAAGGTGTTTTTGAGTGTGTCCATTGAAGTTTAATGGGCAGTGCTGACTTTTGGGCACAAGTCCTTTGTCCTTTTGCGGAGAGGCTGGTGTAGCATAATTAGCAGGGAACTGAGAGCAGGATTCTGGATTTTAATTCTGGTTCTACCGTGAGTAAGCTGTGTGACCAGGGACAAGTAAGTTAGCCTTTCTGGGCCTTAGTGAAGGGATTGGGGTCAGAATGAAGGATTGTGTATTAGTTTGCTAGAGTTGTCATAACAATAGGACACACTGGGTGGCTTAAACAATGGAATCTTATTTTCTCATAGTTCTAGAGGCTAGAAGTCCAAGGTCAAGGTTTGGTTTTTCCCCGAGGCCTCTCTTCTTGGCTTGCAGTTGGCTGCCTTTTCACTGTGTCCTCACATGGCCTTTCCTCTGTGTGCGTATCTCTAGTGTCTCTTCCTCCTCTTACAAGGACACCAGTCAAGCACACCAGGGATCATTGGACCATATTGAACCTCATTTAATCTTTGTTACCTCCTTAAAGGCCCTATCTCCTAATATAGTTGCTTTGGGGTTTTGGTTTCAACACATGAATTTGGGGTAGGGGGACGCAGTTCAGCTCATAACAGATGGTTAATGACTTTTACTCCACAGACTTAAATTTTTTTTTTTTTTTTTGAGGACTAGCAAAGTTCTCTTTGGTTTACTCCCTGAAAACTGAAACAGGAACAAAGGATTTTATTCTGTCCCTGCAAGGGCTCAGCTCATCAGAAAGCAGAAATCTCTCAGCTGTCCTGAGCTGGAACCCCACTCAGAGGCTAGGGGCAGGTGGCCTCAGAAAGCTGCAGGACATGTCTCTGGGATGTCACTCTATGCTTGTTGGCCTGCCCAGAGCCCTCCCCAGAGTTCCCTGCTGCCCCGGGAGTGCTTGCTGACACTGTCACAGGTGTATCTGACCTGGATACTCAGAGCCCAGCCTTTCAGGTCAGGTGTGGGCTCCTCCCACTGCTTGTCATTTTCTAGCTGGAAATTCTCTGTCTCCTTCTCCCCTCATCTGGGCAGGCTGTGGACTAGGAACACCCTCTTTAATGGACAGGTTTTGACCAGAAAGGGATTTGACCAGAAAGGGCTGGGATCAGGGATCTCCCGCCATCTCAGGCAGGGTGATGGCAGGAAGATCTTATTAACACCTTTCCACAAAGGGGAAAAATAATATTTCAGCGTGTTCTCTTTGTGTCTTCAAGCGGTGATAAGGTGCCACCAAAGTGCCAGTCTGAGCTGCGTTCAAATGAAGGATTATTCTGATAAGATGGGGAGGAGAGATGCTGGGGGAAGGGATGCTCTGGGAGAGGGGGGGTGCCGGTTTAAGGTTATTAAACAGGAAATGCCTGGCCTCTGCAGATCAAGGGGAAATCACACATTCTGTCACATTTGCTTATTGAATCTCAGTTCTATTGAAGCTCGAAAGGGGAAAAGAAATCATGCCACCCCCATCAACCTCCTTGTAGCTCTTATTAGATTTCACAACCTTTCAATATTAAAATGCTAGCGCCAGTGGCAAAATTCCTTGTCAGTTTTTAATATCAGTAAGGGATTGTGGTTTTAGGTTTAAGGGGCATGGAGGTGGGAGCAGGGAGGGTGTAGACAGTCCGCGGAGGCCCCCGCCTGGTCCACGTGTGTCTTTCCTTCTCAAAGCCCAGTGCAGACCCAGGAGCTCCTGTCCCCGCTTGGTGAGGGGACTGCTGAGATGCCGGTGACTGTCTTAGGGGCACTGTGTGCCCCTCTGAGTTTCATGGAGGGAGTCACTGACCCCCAGACTCGGGCTGAGCCTCCGCTCATGAGAACTCTGCCACAGATTCTGGGTTAGTTGCCTAGGGCTGTTGTAACAAAGAGTGCCTCAAACAACAGAAATTTATGGTCTCCTGTTCTGGAGGCTATACATTCAAAAGGACGGTGTGGGCAAGGCCACGTTCCCTCTGAAACAAACCTGTAGGGGAGAGCCTTCCCTTGCCTCTTCTAGCTCCTGGTGTCTGTGGGCATTCTGTGGTGTTGGCTTGCAGAT
This sequence comes from Eumetopias jubatus, assembly GCF_037043125.1. Lineage (NCBI taxonomy): Eukaryota > Metazoa > Chordata > Mammalia > Carnivora > Otariidae > Eumetopias > Eumetopias jubatus. The sequence continues at coordinate 87,677,795 of NW_028274820.1, forward strand.
GCATCACTGAAATCTCTCTTCTGTCGCCCCCATGACTGTTCCCTCCTGATGTATCCCTCCCCTCCTCTTGTAAGGACACCAGTCCTGTTGGGTTAAGGACCACTTGACTCCCATAGGACCTAATTTTAACTAATCACATCTGTAATGGTCCTGTGTTCAAACAGTGTCACATTCTAAGGCCCTGGGGATTGGGACTTCCACGGTATCATTTTGGGGGACAAAATTCAATCCATAATGGGTGTCTTTTTTTTTTTTTTAAATGTAGTCTCCACGCCCAGTGTGGAGCCCCACAAAGGGCTTGAACTCGACCCTGAGATCAAGACCTAAGCTGAGTTCAGGAGTCAGACGCTTAACCTCCTGAGCCACCCATGCGCCCCATAACGGGTGTCTTAGCTTGGATTCCCCTGCAAGCCAACCCTGAGACAAGTATTTCGGTGCAAGTACTTTGGGAAGTGACCCCAGGATGCATGATGAGGGAGAAGGGTCAATAAAGAGTGAGTGAATGAGTGGGTTATCACTATGGCAACTGGGGCTCAATCCCTTTGAAACCCTCTGAGGGGGGCACCTGGGTGGCTCAGCCGGTTAAGCAGCTGCCTTCGGTTCAGGTCATGACCCCAGGGTCCTGGGATTGAGCCCTGCATCGTGCTCCCTGCTCAGTGAGAGCCTGCTTTTCCCTGTCCCTCTGCCTGCCGCTCTGCCTACTTGTGCTTTCTCTGTCAAATAAATAAATAAATAAATAATCTTAAAAAGGAAAAAAAAAAAACCCTCTGAGGGACTGTGGGAATGGGCCTTGGAATTTATCCCAAAGGGCAAAGAAGTGGAGGTGTTTATCGCTCAAAGTATGAACTCCTGGCACTTCCACCTTCCTCAGGAGGAGCCTCACGAGCTCCTGAAGACCCAGGATGACCTAGGAGCTGGTTCCAGGGCCCCCGTGGGAAGGTCAAAGGGACATGGGCAGGAAAGGCATTCGATGAGGCTGCTCACCAGGACCAAAGAGCCTGGGCCAGAAGTTTGGAGATTTAAGCACGTCAGCCTGAGGTGACCTTCTGTCCCACCGGCAGAAGTGGCCCCTTTCCTGTTCACTGTGACCAGACTTGTTCCTCTGGGGCTGAGCTTTTGCCTGGTCTCCTGATAGATACTCTGGTTCTTCCTGGCTGGGGGTCCAGTCTGGACTCCCCATTTCTCCTTTCGGGGAACTGCAGTCTTATCCCCAGCCCCTCACCCCGAGCATTAGGTAAAAGTACTGTCCACTCTGGTCCAGCTCAGGTTCAGAGCAGGGCGGTCTGTCAGCCAACTGCCACCATGAGGTCTATCTCCCACACTTCCTACTCCTGTCCTTTTCCCTTGGTAGTGACTGTCTGTGCCCCCAGCACAGATGACATCCATCTCTTTTCTCCTAGAGCTACCTACTTGGCGAGTTCAGCTGTCTAAGGATTTTGGGAGACTAGGGTGCTAAAATCAAAGAGGTGCTAAAATGGCTAAAATTCAAGCCAGATATTTCCAGAAATCAGCCCAGCAGAGGCCCTTCTGGGCAGAGGGCTTCTCAGCTCCCAGACAAGCACACCCAAGAAGCAGGGCCTGCCCTAGACCACTGACGGCCTCCTGCCCCATTGGCCTGCTGGCCACAAAGCCTGGGCATCTTTGGGAGCCTACGGATGCTGCTGAATCTCTCTCCCCACAGTTTTAGGGTCTTAGCAGGGAGATGCTGTCTGGGTGCTGGGCTTCCTCAGAGTCCTATTTCTATTGCTAGTTTTTGTCCTGGTCCCTTCACATGCAGAACACCCACGACACACCAGCAAGTCCACGTGACTGACGAGCTTGAACAAAGCCATGACGTCCTCATAAATAGCTGGGTACTGGCACAGGGGTGTATGTGTCACATCTTTGGCCATCTTTGAAGTTCTGTAAGGGGGGCGCAGAGGCAAAGAAATGAAAGATAATCTCAATGAGTAGGCTATGCGTGGCTGGCCATGGGAAGCAAAGGGCTGGGAGTCTGGAGACCTAGGTTATAGTCCTGCATCTGTAAAGTTGTTTATTTTTATTTTATTTATTTATTTATTTATTTTCACATCCTTGTGCCTCGATTTCTTCTTTGGCCAGATGAGGATAATAACATACCAAGAGGCCCAACATCCTCCAGGTTTGCTGCAACAATAAAACGAGATAACCTCTCTCCCCAGGAAAGTGGTCCTTCCCTGATAGACTCGGGTAAAGCAAAGTTTTTGCGAAGTTGATAATGGGATAGAAAAGTAATTGACCTCATTTGGAAGGAGGTTGTGGCAGGTGAGTGATCCAGGTGGCATGACACGTCTACATTGAATCTGTGAGGTTTCGAGGCAGGTGGAGGGAGGTCTGGGTCAGGTCGGGCTCAGAGCTTGGGGGGAGGAGGATCTGCCTTCAACGGGCGTGTGGCCTGTCAGTTCTGTGCTCATCTGCCTTTCCCGAACACTGCTCTACCTGCCGCTGCTGCCCTGGGGAGAGCTCCAGGGGACATCCCCCCAACCCTCCCAGGAAAAGGCACACACGGCACATCAATCATCTCTTTCTTTCTGACCTTGGCAAAGCCAAAGCCTTGATGTTCAGAGCAGTTTCTGTGCTCGACACTGGGTTTAGAGTCTGGGGCTGGTTGGAAGCCAGCGAAGGGAGGGTCCTTTCGGGAAGGTAGTTTGTGAGTAACAGGCGTAAGCTGGTACTGCTCCTCCTTTCGCTTTCTAAGGTACCAGGAGAATCAGGCAGAAACCAGTCGGCTTTGACCTCATCATTTCATGCAGGCCCACTATTTTTCAGAACCGGTAGAGGCTCATCCATCTGAATTAGTTCAAATTGATTAAAACAATTTACACCAGGTCTCTTTTTGATACATAATTTTTGTTTTAGCATCAACTTGAGAAGCTACTTTGCGGACTGATGTGAAACATGGCCCTCCCGATATCTTCCTGGACAGACTGCTCATGTGCGAGTGGGGTAAGTGACAAGTTGAGTGGAGTTCGCTTAGCTGGTCCATCTTGAGGAGCCCCTTCACGGAACTCCTTAACCTCCTGCGAAGATCCGGCCGGCCTGGGGCAGGCAAGTCCACAGTGGCCGGTCTGAAGGTCGTTCATGCAAATATCTGGCTCCCCACTTGCTGTTAACTCCTCAGGGCCTAGACCTGCCCTTCTTTGTGTCCCGGGAATCCTGCGCAGCATCTGGCCATGTCAGCACTGCTTGCATGTTAAGTGAGTCAAACCCTGCCTCTTGGCCCTGGAAACTGGAGGCCCCATGGAGAACCTGGGGGGAAGCCAGGTTGACAGCTGAGCAGCTCTCTCCCAGAAGCAGTCTTATAAATCTGTTCTCATTAGCAAGAGGCCCTGGGGGGGAGGGGATGAGAGTGAGTGGGTGTATGTATGTCGGAGTGCTGGGGAGAGCTTTGCCATTAACCTGTCAGCACCCCCTCTAATCTATGATGCCTTGCTTCTGCTTCTGGGCAGGCTGTTTGCAAGTGGTTGCTTTTCGGGGGGTTCTGGAGAAATCCTGATTCCGAACCCCAGTGTCCGGCGAACCCTCACAGTGCCCTGTCCAGAAAGTCATGCTTTCCCTGCTCAGTTACATTTTCAGGTGTGCTAATTGGCCTAGTCCTTTTTGTGTAAGGGATGGAGGAGGAGCTGAAAAGTTTTGCTTAGCTTTGTTGATGGGTTTCCTTTGTTCTGAGTGCTCCATCAGGGTCATGGCTGGCAGCCTCAGTTGCAGTCGACATTTAGCCCTTGGTCTTTAGGCTACAGCACTTTTATGCCAGACAAGTGAGAAGTTTTTAAAAACTGTGTCTCCATCCCATCCAGGAAATACAATTTATTGCCATGGACCCAGCATTCAGGACCTTGAAGGAATGAGGTCTCTAACTGGGGAGCCTCTTGTTGGAGCCAGTGCAGGGCTCTGGGTCCCTCCCTTTGCATCCGCACGGCCAGCTGTTGGGCCTGAGGCATGAGCAGCCAGGGTTACCGGTTCCTCAGAGGTTCGGAGCCCACACCAGTGCCTACTGACAGCACCTCTGCCCGCCGTCGCAGTGGAACATGTGTGCATTCTCCTGATGGCCTAATTCTCTGTTTAAATTTGTATACCATTAAGATAGTAAAGTTATTTCCTTTGTTGAAGGCCACATAAAGCTAGTTTAGGCATGGAGGCAATAAGGGACACAAAGTCAAGAAAAAATACAAATGAAGGCCGGGTCTCAGGTGGGAGACACTACTAAAGGCTCTGCCTGAGCCTGAGCTTTTCGATTGGCTTATTAGCATCGTTATTGTTACGGTCTCAGCTTCAAAGTGTCATAAGCCCCATGCTTCCACGTTCATCCTCTGAAGATTTGTGTTAGCTGGAAAGACAGGTTTCAGCTCTTTTCTTTGGGGCCCAGATCTACACGCGTTCTCTGATTGGCTGCAGCTGCAGCTGCCAGACAGGTGAGGGAAGTGGGATGCAAAGAGTGTGCAAACCTCCAGGGGCCTGTTCTCGGAAGTGACGGCGGTGGAAGTGGCGGGCTCCTTCCAAAGTACTCTTGACTTTGTACAGTCACTGCCCGTGCTCCACTTGGAGCCCCTGATAGTTCCTCTGAGCAAGAGAATGAGCTCCTCACAAAATGCTCTGAGAATGTTATTGTTCTGGAAACAGCTTTGTTTGCCATCATTTGGAGAACAGCATTTTGGTTTTGAGGAGTATCCAGGCAGATTGTTCTTGCTGGGACCTACAAGTCGCAGAGGAGTAGGGGAGAAGAGTCCCCGCTGAAGACCTGGGCTCGGGTCATGCTCTACTGTCGCGCTGGCATCAAGTCACGCAGGAGTCAGGTTCACATCCAGGCCCCACCCCTAAAAAGGAAAAGAGACGATGTCTGCAAAAATGCTTTCTACAGTGCTGAGTGCATGGAAGACTCTCCATAAAATGTTCACTTTTATTTATTTTTTATTTTATTTTATTTTTTAAAAAGATTTTATTTATTTGACAGAGCGAGAGCACAAGCACGGGGAGGGACAAAAGGAGAGGGAGAAGCAGGCTCCCCGCTGAGCGAGGAGCCCGATGCGGGGCTCCATCCCAGGCCCCTGGGGTCATGACCCGGGCCCCAGGCAGACATCGAACCACCTGAGCCACCCAGGCGCCCCAAATGTTAGCTTTTATTATTATTGCCCCACTCATATAAATTGAAGTGAGTTGTTATATCTCTGCTTCTTGTAAAAGGAGGATAGCCATGCTTGCCTTATTGAGTCGTTTGTCTTAAGTGAACTAATGAAGTGAATGAAATAAGGCATGAAGTGAAATGAATGATAAGATATGTCAGGCATCGGCCTTCCCCAGGTGAATGGTGCAGCTTGCCTAAGAGTTGGCATGACCCACCGCGTGAATTATTGGAGTGGAAGAGAAATACACCATTTGATCAAGCCTCTTCTGCATTTTCCTCCAAAAACGTAACTCTTTGTCAATATAATTACCAGTGCTTAATTATGAGCTAAAACAAGGGGAAACGATACAGAACAATATTAAGAGAAGTTAAAATGTCTGTCTTCAAATTAAGTACCATTTCATCACATCCTCTTAGGCCATTAATTACCACTTTCCCCTCTTCTTGGTCTCCCTACTCAGCCTCAAGGAGAATACTTAACTTCCTTTTGGTGGTTCAAGTGTCAAAAATACCCTTAGCCTGGTGTATAGTTTTCTTTTAGAAAATCACATCTAACTCTTCTTCTGTGGCTCCCTCTAATAACCCTACTTAGGGTTTACCGGAGGAGGCAAAGTGTTAAGTGTTTCACCACTTCTGTAATTAGTTCTAGAGGGTGATAACAGCTCCTTCACAGAAATAAACCATTTTTTTTCAAAAAATTCCTCCAAGTTTTGCTCCTAGAAGGCCTTTCCTATCTGTCTTTCTCTCTAGCTATCTATCTTATCTGTAGAATCGTGCTAGAATATAATGTAACAACAACAGCAGCCAGTGTTTTTGTGGGCACTTACTCTTATTGGTAGGGACCTTTCTAAGTGCTTTACATGTTAAATCTTATTTAATTATCACAAAAACCCTGTGAGGTGAGTTGCTATTACCTCCTTTTTATAGATGGAGATATTGAGTATCTTAAAGTATCTTGTTCAGGGTCCTTAGACATTTTTCCTTTTTTTTTTTTAAAGTAAGCTCTATGCCCATTGTGGGGCTTGAACTCATGACCCTGAGATCAGGAGTCGAATGCTCCTTGGACTGAACCAGCCTAGGAACCAGCCAAGTGCACCTAGAGAGCCAGGATTCAAATGTGGGCAGTGTCACTCAGAACCTGTCCTTCCCGCCAGGTGGCGCTGTCAGGCACTGTGCATGCCTGCAGACAAAAATAAATATGTTAGAGGCAGTCTGGAAAGATGCCCAAGACTTTAGAGCTGAGAAATGGCAGTCGAGCGCATGCCCCCATCTGCCTCCCAAATGTCAAGTGAGGTGGGAGATGTTGGATTCAAATCCAGCTTTTCCCAATCTGCAGTCGTGTGCTGTATCCCTTGTCTCCCCCCCTGCCTTCCCTTGATCCCTCCCACTCTTACTGCGAAGACGGAAAAATCCCTCAAAGGCTGTTTTTGAGCTTATGACAAACCTCCCTCAGGCAACTTTTCTTTTCTGTCTTTACCACTGTATTCTTTACATTAGTGGAAATTTTGGAAAATCATGGGTTTCTGCTAATTGTAAAAGGGTTTTTTTTTTTCTTTTATAAGATTGTTGGTCCCAGAGACTTATGAAAGGGACCAATTTATTTATCTGCAGAATAGTTTACATATGAGAACAATACAGAAGAGCTTGAAAACAGTTATTCCATGAACACTAATTAAGAGATTTGTTTGTTTTCAAACAGCAGAAACCGATTCTGGCTGGTTTAAGCAAAAGAGGAATTTTTTGGAGGGATAATGGGGAGTCTCATGGCTCAAAGAAACAGGTTAAACAACCAAGACCCATAAAGGGGAAAAAACTGAGCTGTCTGGAGACCCCACATTAGTAGGATCTGAACCTCCTCCCCTGGTCACTGCCATTATGTGACTCAGTGCTTGAATTTCCCAGCTTGGCATCTGACTACCTCATAAGACAAATCCCCACTTGGAAGAAAATGTGATTATCCATATTCATTCAGGGGTCCACAGACGGATCCAGCAGCCACGGCCAGGTGCCGTGGAGTCGAATCTCTGTGTTTCAGGACTGCTTCCATGGAAGGGAGAATCGTGAATCACTGCTCCTTGGTGTTTCGCCCCAGTGTGGTTTCTTAACACTGCCTCAGTGAGGAATTGCGTGTCCCAGGACACACAATCTATTGGAGAAGAAGAGTCAGAGAAGCTCATTGGAGCCCTAGAAACTCTTTTATGTCCTCTATCTCCCTGACACAACTCGTTATGCAGCCTGACAGCCCAGAAACCCAAGTGTGTTGAGCGGGCAGTATTGGCCACTGAATGTCCCCAGAGTCTCTTCAATTAGTTTGGCAAGAAGGGGCCAGGGTCTCCTTTCCCCCATGCAGCAGGAGGAGCTGTGTGCACCCAGCTTCCTTGGTCTCCATAGACTCTAGGTGCCAGGCAGCCAGTATTCCTGGTGACTCCTGAGAACAGCTGGTACCCAAGCTGAGAGCATTTGGTATCCAAACTCAGGCAGGTTTGCCTTACTTTCAAGGCCACTGTCATACTTGCCACATAAAAGGAGAACCCCAAGGTGTGGGGGTCCTTCTGCTGTGGTAATTCACAACCCAGCCCCTGCATGCCCCTGTGCAAGATGCTTAGAGCATGGAGGACCTGTGCAAATCTGGCCCCTTCTGCCCATGAGCTTCGGCCAGCACCAAGCAACACCAGCTGGGTGCTCACCCCAAGCCTTTTGCTTAAACCCAAGTCTTTAGGTAGTGTGATAAACTTAATCCAAGCTGGAGTGTGGGGGGATTATTAAAGGAAAGGGTCATCGGTAACTCTAGGTGACAGCAACTCTCGGTGCCAGGCAGAATCTGAGCCCTCAGTCTGGGAGGGTTTTAGGAGATATTGCAAAGGGATGGATCCAGGGCTCGGCAGCCAGTTTGGGGGCTTCCATGGGTGGGGGAGACTGCCATTCTTGCCCTACCTAGCTGTATCAGTCACTTAGTGCTTGATCTGGGGTAAATCACTTGACTTTAATTTCCTCATTATTATACAGAAGTGAAATAATATATACCCTATCTTGGAGAGTTGGTATGAAACAAAAAACAGAAATTAGGAGTATTATAAAATTCGAGGTCTTGTTGGTCTGGGGAAACTGAGCCCCAGAGCTGTTCCTGAGGCTAGCTCTGAATGGGAGGAATGAATGCAGCCCCAGGCAAGCAGCAGTACGGATGGGGCACTGAGCTGCCCCACAGCCCTTTCGCTGGACTTTGTAGTTAAAGGTGATTGTGACTTCTTTCCTCAGGATCACAGATTTCTCTGAGCAGAACTGTAGCCATAATAACTTAGCAGGCTCCACTGGATCGATACCTCTGAAATCTAAGGGCCATTCAATTGCTAAAGGCTTTTTATTTTGTCTTTGTGTTTGGTATTAATGTTATCCCCATGGCATCTAAATGGCAGAGCTATTTATGGATTGGAAGTCAATCTGACAGTGTGGCTCCTGGCCATCCGTCATGGGCAGGAGAGAAAAATCCAGGTGAGCAAAACTTCTAGGGTAAGCAGGACAGATGGGGATATTTAATGCTTGCTGATGCCATGAATTCTACCTAATTTCTTTGTAAGCAACAGTAGCAAAGGGCGATAGTGAAAGAGCATCATTCTTTGAAAATGTTAGAGGTCAGGTACTAAATGTCGCACTTGAGTTACAACTTCTGCAGAATCTAAGTTACGGGAAAGACAATTCTGTGATGTGTATTGGTGCCTTTCAACCTTTTTAGAGGATGTGGACTCTTTTAATTGGGGTAAAAAAAGGGAAACTCGACATGGGAATAGCTAAGTTCTGAATGCTCACTGAGAAAATATATAAATAATATAAGGTACACTGTGTTCGGTAATAGTTTTCAATGACTTTGTAGTTAATTCGTTAAAACAGCATACTTGAAAAATGGTGCATATATGATTAAGATATACTTTTTCTACAGTTTATGGGCACAACACCTACGTGACCGCTGATGATGGTAACACACCTAATGCTTTTTGGGCATTACCATGTCCCAGGCGCCATTCTAAGACATTATCTTGCTTACTCCTCATGGCAACTCTGTGAGATGGGTAACAATCACTATTCCCATTTTACAGGTGAGGGAACCGAGGATCACAGATGTTAATGACTGCTCAAGGTCATTCAGCTGGTAAGTGATGGAATGAACACTCGTTCCTGAGTTGTCTAACACTGTTGTCCCTTCTTGTGCCATCATTAGCTGTGGTCTGTGAGACTCTCCCAGTGCAGAGCTTTCTAAGGAGCTGAAGTGCAGGAGGTGGGTGTGGCAGGGAAGAGCTCAAATGCTCTGGTGAGCTGTTTTTCAATAGGAGCAGGTGCCAACCTCTGTTGACTGCACATCCCACTTTATTCTCTTTTCCCTGCCTTCTCCTTTTTGTCTTCCATTCAGCTTTTACAAGTTCAGATTCGGGAGAGAGTGAGCTGACTGGTCATAGTCAGGTGGTGGGGCGTGGAGAGTCGAGGGAGGGTCAGGGATTTGGATGGACTGTTTGGATGGAGTCTTATTCTTCACCATGCCTCTCCTTAAGGTTCCTGATGGAGGAAGGGTATTTGCAAGGAACGGTAGTCAAATGGGAAAGCATATCACTTTATTAGTGGCTTGGCAAGCTACTGATTATTCCAAAGGTAGGCAGGTCTTCTTTGGAAAAATCTGGTTTTGAAAATGTGAATTAGGACAGGAGGCCTAAGTTTGGCTTCTTACCCCCTATTTCTTGGATCTAGAATATAAAACATAGTGTATAAAATTCTGAGTGTTTTTTTTAACCAACTCAGGAGGCAAGAATGGCTAGGTTGTCTTTGTATGTGGATATCTCTTGTATTTGTCTCTATTTTTTTCTGGCAATGGTGCTGCCATTTCTTTGGGGAAACTGCCTCTCTTCCGTTTCTTGCCATTCTGGTGGAGGCTGCATCCCTCTCCCACCATAGATGTGTTGACTGCGTAAGGAGTGTGGGTGTGGCTCAAGCAAGGCTAATCCACAGACTAGGAGGGGGAGGTCTTCCTCCTTTTTGCCTGTCATAATGGAAGTTGTGTAAGTTGGAGCCCTTAACCACTTCACAGGAGAAGACCATATACAGTAGGAAGGAAGTTGAAGACAACACATAGAAACACAGCTGATAGATGGAAGGGTTAGTGGGGTGGGGGGAGAGGGAGAGGGTGGGGGGGAGAAAGCTGGACTGGGAGTTAGAAAATCTGACCAGTGGTGACTCTCTGTAAGGCACTTAAAATTTTCTCAAAGCCTCATTTTTCCCATCTGGGGAGTGTGAAAGTGAGATTCAATAACCATTTGCTCCCCTCTGGCTCTTCACTGCAGAGCCTGTGAATACCCTCAGCAGTGGCTGCTTCTCTCCTTAGAGTCTTTGGTCCCGTGTGATGTGGCCTTAGCCTTCTTCTCAGATGCTTCCAACCTCATTTCCTCCCTTCTCCCCTCCTCTGCCAACTGCTTAGATGAAAGAACACCTGCTTGTTTCTGAAACAGGGGAATGAAAGGAAGGGTTTCTCTGCTATCGGAGCAAATACTGGGCTTGAGGTGCCGTGGGCTGGAGAGCGTTCAGTAGCTTCCATACCGTGCTGTCCTCTGGGCCCACTGTGGGACCACCTTGCCCTCAATGTGCCCAGGGCCCTTCCAGGCTGCCCTTGAAGAGTTATAATGACCCTCCATCTACTGAAATTCACTTTATTACAGTCCACATGGAGTAGGGTCCCAGGTTTTGATGGCCACTGCTTTTAAAAGTACCTTATAGTTTAAGTGTTCAAGCCGGAAGCTGAGTGGTTCAGTCTCTGGCCTTTGACCTCTTCCTGTGATCAGGAAGCAAGCCAGATTTCCCAGGAAAGATCTTGAGCCTCAGAGAAGTTGCAGAGGAATAAAGGGGCCTTTGGCTGAGGTGATCAAACATGAATTTAGAGGGTCCATGTTGGTGGTGACCTTCGGTGGACATCTGGTGAAGGGAATACATCCTTGGGAGTTGGGCTGTAGTCACAGACCCCTTTTTCCCTCCTGAGTGTCGTTGGGCTGACTGTTCATTTAAACTCTGTGAGTCTCTACTTCCTTTGTAAGTTGGGACAATAATTCCCATCTCCTGGGGGGGTTGTTGTGATGATTAAGTGAGATGATGTGTGTTGTGCCATGTTGCTGGCACTTTTCGCTGTCATAGGGATGCCGTGAAGGCTGACCTGAAGGCCATTCGGCGATTGGGAAGGCCAGGCAGGACCGGGCTGACTGGATGGGGCTGACTGAGCAAACTAATGCACTTGGCCATCCAAAGAGGGGACCTGGCTCCCCCTCCTCGGTCCTTCTCACGCTCTGGAGGCTGGGTGTGCTGGACTCGCTGAAGTTGGGTTGGGTGGGTTTTGACGGAGATGTGCAGACCCCTGGGGTGGGGGGTTGACCTATCACTGCTTCCCTCTCTCCCCATGTCCCAGGGAGGGAACAGCTACAGCCTCAGTGCCTCCTTGCGCATCGCTCAAAGTCAAGTGGTGTTTTATGACAAAGGCAGATGAGCACGTCTAAATATTTAACTGGCAGATCAATCTGTGGCGACAAGGAGCGGCATTAAAAAAAAAAAAAAAGATGAGACATTCCAATGACGTCTTCGTGACTGGCAGTATGCCACAGGGAGGTGGCCGGGCTCTGTCTAGGATATTTTGTTCTGATGCAGGTCAGAAGGGTGAGTGGTGAGTCAAACAACACCGGCCTAGAAGTCTTGCCTCTGGGTGATAACAAGGGCCAGAGCGCTCAGAGCCATGGAGAATGGGCAGATCTAGGAGATTAATACCATGTAGCTCCAAAGCCGGAGCCGGCTCCGTAGCATGCAGAGCTCCTGTTATTGTTCATGTCCTGATGGAGTGTGCATAGAGAGGTGATGTCAGATGGGAAGAAGGAGGAATGACAAAGAATAAATCCCAATGAGTGTGTTTTACGTGCTTGGTGGGAGGTAGTGCTGGGTTTGCTGGCAAGATGGTGGCTGTCTCTGTTCCAGTGGAGACTTGGTTGTGGCATCCCCAGTCTCGGGATGGTGGGTCTCACTGTGAAAGAGGCAGGGGGCATCTCCAGGCTGCATCAGGAGGTGATGTTGTAGAGAAATGATGGGGGCACTTTATTTTAGTGTAACGGCAGGTGAAGATGTGTCCTTCAGAAATGCAGTAGTGGATGACGCAGCACGGAAGGGCCAGGCTTGTCATCGACTCAGACTGTCATAACAAAGGCAGCAAGAGTAATGATGGAGAATACTTACGGAATGCCCACCGGGTGCTAGATCCTCTGCTAGGGAATTTATAAACTTATTTATCCCTTGAAGTAACCCCGAGATAAACAAAATATGGGAGTGGATATAGGAATATATGCACACACACTCACACACTTATAACACAAACACAGAGACATATACATGCACACACACACACATATAAATACACATACACACATTTAGATAAACACACCTATACATATGTATGTAGATACGTAATTGCAAATCATTTAGTTTCTCTTTATTTTTTTAAAATTTGGAAGTGCTTATATCTGCTCATTTATATACTTAATTTTTTATAATACTCTCTAAGCCTTCCTTCCTTTCTAGTGACACAAAATGTGTCTAATACTGACCTTATCAGGGAGAACTGCTGAGAACAGACCCTTGACCTGGAAGAGCTGCCTGTTCAGTTAGGGAAAGCCCTAAGCCATCCTCGTGAGGCAGCCCCACCGGCTGGTCACCGGGTAACTCACGTTCCTGCCGCGATGCCTGGCACGTCTTCTGTTCAAGTTGTGGGTGTTCAAGTTGTAGCAGCAGCAGCAGCCGTGGCTCACATGTGTACTGCTGCGTTGCTCCTTCCTTGTTCACCGCTGTCTTCAAGTCTTCAAGCAGTGCCTGGCATGGAGTAGACACTCAGTAGGTCTTCACTGAATGAATGAATGAGGAGAGGTGGGTGTTTCCACCGGTGAGGGAGGGGAGTTCAGGTTCAACAAGTTCTAGGAAATCACAGAGCAGGTGTGTGGCAAAGTGAAGGTTCACATCTCATCCCCGGGTGAGTACCCTTGGCCACCAGGCCTCAATGGAAAGAGCAGATAGTTTTATCTTAGGCTGGTTTAGTACTCTTAGCATTACTGCCCTTGTTTTCTGTGAAATGAAATTCTCTTCACCTGTGAAATTCTTAGAAATGCTCCCGAGATACCGGGATTTCCTTCATGTGGTTTTCCTCCCTCCTTCTAAGCAAAGTACACAGTCAGCTTCTAAACCACATTAGAGGAGAGGCGGACCCCAATTTCCCATGGCATCACGTCTGCGTGTGCATGCACACGTGTGTGCACGTGTGTGATGTGCACAGGCACACTTGGGATGCTGAGCGGCTTGGTCTTGTTTGCTCCTAAGCATGTTAGCCCCACAATTGTGTAATTAGGTAGGATGCTAATGTTCTATGATTGGAAAATGTCACCCTGCGTGACTAATTTGCCAGCAGGGCCTAATTGAAGTTCGGCATCATCTGTGGCTCCCGTAAGTCTTTCTTCCGAGGTGTGGCGGCGGCAGCGAGCCAGGGCTGGGCGCTTGGCCGGCAATTTATTGCCCCTCGTCTCTCAACAGTTCCGAGGGTCAGATGGGAGATCAGCTGTGGTGGAAATGGGGTTGGCCATAAAGGAGAAATCCAGGGCTGGATTAACCCATGTGGCAGGTGGCACTCAATAAATAGCTAGGCTTTCTCCAGGGAGGACTTGTTTTTGAGTGAGGGGCTTCTTTTGTGTGGGTGCAGACAGCCAGAGCCACAGGCCTAGGGCAGCCTACGGCGGAGGGCAAGTCCTGGGGATTTGCTCCCATGGCGCTTCTGCCTTTGCAGTGGATGCACTGGGATGTTCTGGGGTTCTGGGGACCCGAGGCAGCATCCCTGTCCTGGGCTCTGGGCTCTGGCAGGGAACACCAAGAGGCACGTGAACAACTGGTAATACCATGGGATAGTTGCTTAGGTGTGGAGCAGGCAGGAAGTGCCCATTGCCTGGTCCTGTGATGTCATAATCTAAACCCTGCTGGGTGCCCACCTTGTCCTGCTCTGATATCCCGTATGTCCCTGTGTCAGCCACAGGAATTCAGCATTTTGTTTTAATGATTTTTTTATGTGCATGTATCTTCCACTAGGCTGTGGACTCCTAGAGGCCGAGGGATACATGTAGATGAATCCTGTGCTCTCAGCACACATCATTGTGCTGGGCACAGAGTGGGTCTCCAGTTATTGTTTCCTGTTCCTTGAAGTCAGGGACGATTTTGTCTGGCTTCTTGACCTGGATCTTAGAGAATGAGTAGGAGCAGCAGGAAGGTAGGAGATAAGGGATCTGAGAGCTTCGCTGATCCAATAAATATTTATTGGGCGTCTCCTATGTACAAGACATTAACTAGATGCTGGGTATACAGTGATCAACAAACAGTCATGCTTTCTCTTCTTTGGAGGTTATATTCTAGTGGGGGAGTCAGACAGCCAATAAATAGACAAATAAGCCAACCCCCATATTATAGATTTGATATAGTGTTACAGTGCAAGATGACAGTGGGTTCAAAGAGGACAGTGAGCGTGTGTGCAAGCATGAGCATGCACTAGGGATCAGGGAAGGCCTCTTGGAGGAGGTGGCATACAAGCTCACTCTTGAACAATGAGAAGGAGCTGCCCTGTGAGGAACGAGGGAAGAGCTTTATAGGCAGGGAACAGTCTGTGAGAAGAGTTTGCAACAGGAAAGAGGTTGACCTGTGTGAGGGCTTAAAAGAAAGGCCACAGTTTTTAGGTATTGACAGGGAAGAGGGCTGCACAAGATTGAGAGGCAGCAGGGACCAGCTGATGCAGGAGTTGCAGGGTCTGGGGAGGAATCTGGATTTTATTCCAAGTACAATGGGGTTTCATTAGTTAGTTGTAAACAGGGGACACCATGTGATATATGGTACTTGGTATATTGAAGGTACACGACTTTTGTACTAGCTCTAGAGAATGGGTCATGAAGTGGGCAGCCCAAGAATGGGACCAGAGATCCCAGTTAGGAAGCTCCTGGAGTAATCAGAGATGGTGAGGGTTATGGGGGGACGCTGAGGAGTCTTTTTTTTTATAGGCAGTGGGAAGCCGGTGTAGGGTTTTGGCCAGCAGGGGAATAACTTGTTGGGGTATATGTATTTTGTAAGGGTTGCTGTGGTGGCAGGTGGAGAGTAGATCAGAGAGGGAGGAAGACCAATTTCTTGTTAAGTTACAGGAACCATACTCTAAAGGGGATACAGACAAACTATAGCTGACCAGGATGGCCAGAAATCAGGGAAACATGTTGTATGTGTCCAACGGACTAAATGTTTGTGTCCTCCTAGAATTCGTATGTTGAAATCCTAATCCCCGATGTGATGGTATTAGGAAGTGGGGCCTTCGGGAGGAGATTAGGTCATGAAGGCAGAGCCATCATGTATGGGATTAGTGACCTTATTAGTGACCCCAGAGAGCTCTTTCTCCTCTTTCCACCATGTCAGGACACAGCAAAAAGAGGTCTGTTTGCACCTTGGAAGAAGGTGCTCACCAGAACCCAACTGTGCTGGCGCCCTGATCTGGGACTTAGAGCTTCCAGAACTATTAGAAATAAATTTCTGTTGTTTATAAGCCACTCAGTCTATGGTGCTTTGTTATAGGAGCCTGAGCTAAGGCAGTGGCAGAGAGTCAAGGTACCCAGTTTTATTTACACGGAGAAACATATGGGGCAAGACAACTGCTGCCTTCCGGTATGTATGGGAACAGTTGTTGTCTAGAAGGTGGAGTGGACGTCCAGTGGGTGGAAATTATGGGAAGCTCAATGTGTGGAAGGAAGCATTTTCTTACACTTAGTTATTTGACAACATACATACATAAATAAAATGACTTCTCCCCCAGCCCCCTACCACATCATGTGAAAACATAGGTGAGTTCTCACTGAATATGGAGGGCGTGTTCAGGGTGGTCTGCCTTCAAATTGATGCTGTGGGGTGTACTCATATCTCACTTTGAGGGTCTCCAGGACGTCTCAGAGAGCGTGTACTGCCCCCAAATGGGGGAACAAAGGACACCTGTGGGACTGGCACATGCAAACTGCAACGTTGGGGAGAAGACCTGTCTTGTGCACTCCCCTGTTTTCTGGATGAAAACAAAAATCAAAACACTCTTGTCTTGTCTAATCTTTCAGTTCAAGAAATGGGGCAGAACAGCCTAATCTGACTCAGAACTTTCTCTCGAGCTGCACACGAAAGGTTCCTTTTCCCCGTTTTTCCTCTGCTTTTCCCCTTGGACTCTTCGCACTTCCACACCCAGAAGAGCCCAAACTCTGGATCTAAACTAGGAGAAACTAAAATAAAAAATAAACACCCATGGAAAACCCAGCTGTCACCAGCCGTTCCCTCTCCGCAGGCGCCCCCCTAGTTCAGGAGGGGAGGCCCTAAGCTGATTTCAGATGTGGTCCGCGGCGTTATTATTCTGCTTCCTCTGATCCTTGCCTGCCTAAGCGGGCCCAGCTGTCACCCCACCCCCTTTACATCGGCTTCTGTATCACTTCCAGGCCAGTCTTTCCCAGTGTGATTTCTCCCCCTCATAATATTTAATTTCGATTCAAAGCCCCCCACCCCCACCCCCCTTCTTGCCCTTGCAAATCCTCTGATTCTGCAGACCAAGCTGGCTTTCCCTCTGATTTTCTTCTCCTTTTTTCATTATCAGTGAGTCAGATTAGGATCTGACAAGAGAGTGGAATGGAGTATTCCACCTTGGTTTCAAAACCTAAGGCGGATTATTGCTCCTGTTATAAATATAAAGGACATTTTAATTTGCTCGGAGCCAAGAACAAGCAAATCACCCAGCGTCAGGATTGAACAGGGCCAGCAGCTCCAGGCCCCTCCACCTGTTTTCTGCAGCTCTGGGAACAAGCATGATGGTGGGCTTTGGAAAAGCCTCTCCTCCCCTCCCCCAACCCTTCACCCCTCCCCCACTTGCACAGGAAGAAGCACTCCTCTCTGGGCCTGGGGGAACCACTTGGCCCTTGTCAGGCCCAGCAGACCCCCATGTGGTAATGCTCGGAACCAATACTAGCCTCCAAAGGGCTCAGAGGCTGGGCCAAAATGGAGGCCTGGGGGTGTGTTGATGTTCAAGTTAGGGGTCATATCCAGCCTGGAGACTCCCTTCTTGTCACTCCCAAAGCCTGCTCCCCCCACCCTCCCTCCCAGGGTCAAGCAAAGGCCAGCTCTAGGGAGTGGTCAGGTTCCTCAGGGGCACCAAGGGGTGGGTGGTAGGGCAGGCCTTTGGGATATAGAGCCCTAAGCCTGCATTTCCAGGCCTCGGACTGCTGGCTCAAAGAAATGTCCATCTGGTAGGATACTAAGAATGTGTATACCACCCCTTGGAGAGTTGGCTTCTCCTTAGAGGCCGAGTCTGAGGCGTATCCCTGCTCTGGAGACACGGGACTGCCCTTTCTTCCTCTGGGTGGAGCTATAGTTTGGGAGGTCCTTTGGTTTGGGGCAGTGGCAGCCTGGCCCCTCTTTGAAGCCCCTACAGCCATGTCTTAGCATGGCCTTCCTTATTTTAGTCTTATAGAGGTGTCTTGAAGGCAGGACCATGTCTCATATTGCATTATATCTCAGAAACCCCAGGTCCAGCCTCTTGCCCATGCGAGATGTTCATTTGGTACTTCTTCGGATGACCAAGGCAATATGGTGCAGGGGGGAGCCCGGGGCTGGCCCGCTGCAGAGCTCTAGGCTCCAGTCTGCTCCACAGTTTGCAGTATGTGAGCAGGACATGGTGTATTAGCTTCCCACAGCTACTGTAACAAAGTACCACAAAATCGGTGACTTAAAACCACAGAGATTTATTCTCTCACCCTTCTGGAGGCTCTGAAAGAGAATTTGTTCCCTCCCTCTCTCCCTGCTTCTGGTTGCTGGCGACCCTTGGTTCCTTGGCTTGCGTGGTCACACTGCCTTCTTACTGTGTATCTCAGGGTCCCTGTGTCTTCACATTGCCTTCTTCAAAGGGCAC
Source organism: Eumetopias jubatus (assembly GCF_037043125.1). Classification (NCBI taxonomy): domain Eukaryota; kingdom Metazoa; phylum Chordata; class Mammalia; order Carnivora; family Otariidae; genus Eumetopias; species Eumetopias jubatus. Next base: position 87,695,941 of record NW_028274820.1, read on the forward strand.
CAGTCACTGGATTTAGGGCCCACCCTCCTCCAGGTTGACCTCAGCTTAACTTGATCACATCTGCTAAACCTGTATTTCCAAATAAGGTCACAGTTACAGCTGAGAGGTTGGAGGTTGGTGAAGAGGTGGACAGATTATTGTGGGGGACACAGTCCACTTCACCACGGAAAGCCACTTGACTTACGGAATGATGCCGGACCTCACGAGAAGGAATTTGCCACAGCGGAAGGGGAACCAAATTTAGAGAGAGAGGAGATTGGACCCCACTCCTAAGTTCTAGAAACCATGTTATCCTGACAAAATCCTTTCACCTTTGTGTGCCTCGGTTTCTTTGTTTGCAAAATGATTCCTGAGGCATCTCCCAGTTCAAACATTGCATGTTTTTAGATTTATTTTTGATTGAGCTGTTTTTTTGCCTTGAAGAGAAAGACAAAAGAAGAAAAAACAAGATGGGGTAGCTGGGTGGCTCAGTCGGTTAAGCGCCTCCTTTTGGTTCAGGTCCTGATCCCAGAGTCCTGGGATCGAGCCCCACATGGGGCTCCTGGCTCAGCAGAGAGCCTGCTTCTCCCTCTCCTTCTGCCTTTTCCCCTGCTCATGCTCTCTCTCTCTATATATATCTCTGTGTCTCAAATGAATAAATAAAATCTTTTTTTTTAAAGAAGAAATAAGAAAACCGAGAAAGCACAGAAGTAGAAAAAAAGGGCAAAGGAAATAAGGGAAGCAGAATGAGCAGGAGAAAGAAAGGACGAGGAGAAAAATGGAAGCAAGAGAAATAGTCAAACCAAAGGCAAAGGAGGAAGTTTGAGGTGGCAGGTCACGGAGTAGAAAATTGAGGCCTATTTGCCGGTGTGTGTGTGTGTGTGTGTGTGTGTGTGTGTGTGTGTGTGTGTGTGCATTTAACCTTGTTTGCTCATAATCTGACTGCAAAAAATATATATAGCTACATAATAAGGAGCAGAACATTTTCCTCTGTTGCATACAAACTCCTGCTTTATGAACCATTATCTCCCTGAAGCTATTAATTTAGAGCATATTGTGTAAGGGACTGCTGAGGCACGACCATAGGAAGGTGCTGTGTGTGTGTGTGTGTGTGTGTGTGTAAAGAGAGTGCCTTCTTTTTTTCCCCCTCCTTTAAATAAAGCAGTTTGCTGGTCAGGGAGAGAACGATTTTTCAGGTTCTGTAGGATCAGCCTGTTCTCAGCTGCCTCCCTCACATTCCACCTGGAAAAGTGCAATGGGGAACAGCCATCCCTCGCCAGAGTCCTGTGGCTCTGTCCCTGTCTCCACTGATGACCTGGACACACACCCAGAGCCCTGTGCCCCAGAGTGGCCGCAGTCAGAACCACCTCCTCATCTCTGCATCTCTCTGTGACTTTCTCAAGGGTGGGAATCCTTGAGCTGAGATCCCACACAAAAAAATCTGCTCACTGGTAAGAAGCTACAGTCCTATCTTCTTAACTAGTGCTCTCAGTTTCCTGGGCACCGAGTTATGCCCCTCCATTCATGTTTGCCCTCCGAACTGTGTGGTTGCTGCCCTCCTCTTAATCGCTACTTGTAATTCAGGTGTAGCAGGCTGGGTTGCCACACTGAGCAAATAAGAATCCAGGATGCCTGTTCAATTAGAATTTTGGAGCGACAGTTTTTTTTTTGTTTGTTTTTAAGTATAAATGTGTCCCAAATATTTCATAGGACACAGTGTTTTATACTAAAATAATTATTTGTTATGTATTGGAAATTCAAATTTAACGGGGCATCTGGTATTTTATGGCAGTCCTAGCGGCAGAGGAATGGATCACAAAAAGCCCCCCTTGCTCTTCTGGTCTTTATTCTCCTTGGGTCTTGAGGAGGCAAGTCATTCCACTATTGGCAGCCGCCTCTTCCCCACCCCCTCTGACATTTTCATATGATACATTAGTTCTTCTTGTTCTAGGTCAGTCCTGTTTGGAAGAAGGGGTCAGGTAAATGCCTCGAATAAATAAATAGTCTTGCCTGTCACCCAGATTAGCCCTTGGAAGGTGTCTCCTCTCTGCTGGGATTCATGAGCTGGTGTTCACGTAGAACTCCTTTTTCTCCCCCACACGCATCCTTTCATGGGTATTTATCTTTTGCCACCAGGACACCAGGCAGGGGGAACAGTGCAACATGAAATCCATCAAAATGGCAAACATTCCAGCAATCACACTTCTAGGAATCTGCCCCAAGGAAATAATCAGAGATGTGCACCGAGATTTATGTGCAGGGATGGGCATCACAGGGCTATTTATAATAGTGAAATATTGGAAACTCTCTAAGTGTCCAAAAAAAGAGAATGGTAAATTATGGGACATTCTTAGAATGGAATATTATGTGACAACTAAAAATCGTGTTTGTAGAAAAATGTTTTATGACACAGCAGTATGAAAAATGTAGAGAAGTGGGGGGAAAAGTATACATGGCAGTGTGGTCCTAATACCCCCAGGGAAAAGTCTAGAAGGAAATGCACCGAAGTGTTTGGTGCTTGGCAGAGTGTGGGACCCAGCCTGCAGGACTACATGCAATTCGTTTCAGAATTTCTCCCTCTCCGGTGGTCAGGACTCGGTGGTTGAAAATCAGCATGGAAGTGCAGTTTGGCCCACCTTTAGCTTTGGGGCATGACTTGTCTGTTGTTTTTCAGAGCTGGGCTAGGATGTGGGAGAGCAGGGGCTGAGATCAGGGCCTCTGTTCATCAGATCATGTGTCCCACGGCTGAGGACACCTCTATCCCTGGACCAAGAACGCCCATACATGACTTGGCCTTCTCGCCGATCCATTTCAGTCCAGCCTTGTGCACTCCACAAGTTACCTGATGGTTAACTCCCTAACACCCAGATTCCATCAAAATCAGCTCCTGCCCACCATTCTTCTCTGCCTTCGTATTACCTTCAGCAGTGCTTCCCAATCTGCGGAGGATGCCCCGGAGAACTGGCTCTCTGGGTCTCTGTAACCCACAAGTGTTCCCAGCCCTGTCTGTATGCCTTTTGGTAAATGCTCTTATCGTCCATATAATACAAAACAAATTCATCTAAAAAGCCTTGTGTATGTAATACAGTTACACTTCTCTTATGTTTTCTCATCAGCCAACTTAAAAAAAATATCAAATGGTGGCCAGTGAGACACAGAGAAATCATTTGCCTTTCAAATTGTGGTTGCTTAGCTGTGTTTCATGCATCTGAGGTAAAAATACGGACTTCACATTTTTTTGGACATTAGCGTTTTATTTATTCTGTGTGAATATTTGATTTTCACATGGCTTGTTTATAAAGAGTCTTTAAAATGGGGAGAGATTGTTGCCACTTGAATCATTTGGGAACTGTTGGCCGATAGAGCAAAATGAAGCTTCTAAGCAAGACCGGGTGTCCAGCAGCTGTTCGAACCTCATCACTCCACTGTCCTGCTTGTTGAGCTCTTTCCCGAAAATGCCATCTGCCTCCAAACTGGTCCTTTTTTGGTCATCTTTCTCCACTTTTCCACTCTCCAGTGTTTACTTCAGTCTTTAAGGTCGGCTCCAGACTCAGCACCCTCTCCAAAGACTTCCTGGTTGCCTGAATTAGAGGTGGCTTCTTGCTTTGTACCCTCCAGAACATCTTGCCCGCACCTCATTGCATGTTCTCACAGTCATTTGTTCATGCCTCTATCTCCTTCATGAATCTGTGGGCAGTTTGGGGTGAAGGTATATGCTTTATGCCTTTTAAAAATTTTCCCAGCTCTTTGCACATGACTGGAAATGTCTGTTGATTGAAACAGTTACCTTGTCCCCAGCCCAAACAGAGATCCCAGCTCCAGGATTCTCAAACATTCGTCCCTGCATCCATCCATTCATTCAGCACCTCATTACTAAGAACCTGTGATGGGTCAGATACTATTCTAGGCACTAAGGACATCATGGGAACAAGACAGACAAAGGTCTGCTCTCAGGGAATGCTCACTCTAGTGGGGGAGATAGGTAATAAACAGTTAAACAGATAAAAAGAGAATCTTAGAACAAAACAGGGTAGTATCATTCGTTCCTTCCACAAATACTTATTGAGTACCTATGACATGTTAGAGGTTATTCTGTTGCTGGGGATACAGAGGGAACAAAACAAAGATTCTGTTTTTGAGGACATTCTGATGACAGAAAAGGACCTGGTGGGCAGGGTGCGATATTAAGATGGTCCAGGCAGACATCCATAAGGGAGCTGCCTGGGACCTAAAGAATGAGGAGGCTGAAACTTGAATAAACAATTATTTTATAAATAATGAAGAGGAACCAGCCATGAATAGACCAGGGAAAGAATTGCTCTAGGCAGAGGGAAGACTACGTGCAAAGGCTCTGAGGCGGGAATGAGTGTCACATGAGGAACACAAGGCAGACCAGTGTGTCTATAGTGGGGGTCAGAAGCCGTGATGAGAAAGGTGAAGGTGGGAAGTTCCCTTAGGGCCTTCCAGGTGGTGCTAAGTCATTTGGATTTTCTTTTCTTAAGTGGGTGGGAATCTATTGGTTTAGGATGAATAAATGTACATAATTTCTTGGGCCTTCCTCTGAAGATTTTTCACTTAGTGAATCTGGTGTAAAGCCTTGGAATCTGCAAAATGCTCCTCAGGTGGTTCTGGAGGGGGATGTCTGTGAATAATTCTTGGTGGTATATCTTAGAGAAACTACTAAGGCTTTAGTCAAAAGCCTGCCATTTAGAGTAGGAATCAGCATGGGAGGAGGCTTTGGGTCAAGTGCATGGCTGAACTCTAGGCTGAAGAATTGTGGCTTTCGGCAGCACCTTGGACCCCAGCTTTCCATTGGCTTAGCACTGAGACTCCTTTGTTCCTGTGTAGGCCCCCCCTCAAGCAACACAGGGGCCCACCTGGCTTAGGGAGCAGAGTTCTGAAGTTTATAGCATTTACCTTCTCTGAGTTCGGGTTTTCTAAAATGACCCTAAAATAAAATTAAGGAGTTGGATGAAATTTACTCTGAGAGTCTCCTCTCTAGAAATAAAGTAAAATGAAATTTCAGGTTATATTATTTCATCAAATCTTCATGATAATCTTATGAAGCAGGTAGGCCAGGCTTGTTATGCACAAAGGGCATTAATGATAGAGTTGCCTAGGGGTGCCTGGGTGGCTCAGTTGGTTAAGCGACTTGCCTTTGGCTCAGGTCATGATCCTGGAGTCCCAGGATCGAGTCCCGCATCAGGCTCCCTGCTCAGCAGGGAGTCTGCTTCTCCCTCTGACCCCCCCCCCATGCTCTCTCTCTCTCTATCTCATTCTCTCTCTCAAATAAATAAAATCTTAAAAAAAATGATAGAGTTGCCTAGAACCTTGGGTCCCCTGACCCACAGCTCTAGGCTCATCTGAGGCATCCAGAATCAGCACCTTACTCCATGTTCAATGCACACGGAAACCCCTGATTCCTAAAATCTTGTGGCTAAAGTACCCCCCAAATGTTGCTTGTTCTGTCCCTCTCTTGATGGCTAAGACTGCACGCAGGCAGGTGAAGAGCTACATTTCTTGTGCGAGGGCTGAGCTCTGGAGACCTGAGCTCCACCCTGCCTCTGCCCCTTACTAGCTGGGTGATTTTAGGCAAGTCTTCTCCCTCTGTGGGCCTGGGTTTGCTCCTCTGCAAAGTGAACCGGTGAGGTGAAGTGCCATTTCTGACCTTCCATGATTATTTAGTCACTCGCTTTACAGAGTCTGGGAAATTGAGGTTCAGTGTCAAACAGAGGCTTCTTACCACCTCCGAGAAAATTGCTTTTTGAATAGAGAACGGAACTACAATTGCCCTCTGGTTTTCCACTCAGCGCGCCGGCCGCTGCTGGACCACACTCCATCCCCAGCAAGCTTTTGTTCCCAGCAGCATGTAGAGAGGCTGGAACAAGCCACTGGCCCCTCGGTCCCGCTTCTTCTTTTCCACTCCAGTGTCATTTAACAGAAGCTTTTATTATCTCTTTTTCCCTCTGATTCCTCTCTTCCCCAGTCTGATGCTCCCACGGCGCAGTTAGAGAAAATACTAATTTCATCGAGACCTGGAGACTAAATTTTTTAAAAAAATGGGGTAGGATCCTTAGAGGGAGGACATTTTTTTTTTTTTTTTTTTTTTTTGCAGCATCAGTGCACCAGAAGAAGGAGGAGGGGGTGCTGTGATTTGGGGAGTTGTGCTCCCTGCTCTTGGCGTGAAAGAGAAGTAGACTCAAGTGTCCCTGCCTGAAGTGACATTACATTTGTACAGGCGGCAGGATCCATTGACTGGAAAATGTGGGGACGTGCCAGGGAATAGCTCACAATCTCCAAGAGGTTTTAACACAGGCGCTGATTGTGGCCACGGACACCTAGAGAGCGTTGCCATAGTTCCATTGCTCTTTATTTGGAGTCCTGCAGTTTGCACAGGGCTGGCGGCTGAGGACGTGGTAAGTTTGTCCAGTGGAGGGCGCCAGTGGCCTCCACCCACAGAGCCGCCTCCCTGTGAACACTCTCCTTGCTTTCCCAGTGAGGCTTTACAGGCAGGGCTGGGCTGCCTTCATCCTTTGAGCTGTTTGGGCATGGCTTCCCTCCATTCTGGGAATGCAAAGAGCCCTGGACCAGCCTTGGGTGTTAGCCTTGGCTCTGAGACCCCAGGCAAGCCATACATCTTGGTCTTAGTTTTTCTATCTTCAGCGTTTGTAATAATGATCTCAGAGGTGCCTTTCAGCTTGAACACCCTGCAGTTTTGTGACTCATAAGTATGACTGAAGGTCTGAACGGAAAGTGAGATTAACTTGAAATGTTCTTGAAGGTTGGGCTTCAAGTAGGGACGATTTGTGGAGAATTTTACTTAGGGGAACAAGGAAAGGGAATTATCTCCCTCTCCGCCCTCCACCCCTCCCAGCCTCCGACCTCTTGAATCAGAAACTTACTGCTTTTAACCATAGGTCATTTGAATTTTTTCAGCCAGTCCTGTTAAAAGGAAACAAGATAGTTTGGGCTTGCATTAGAGTAAGTCATGTACCATAACAAATGACCCCCAAATGTCAGGGCCCTAAACACAGTAAAATTGTATTTTTTATTCACATCACAGCCCAATGCAGTTTAAAGGAGACGAAATGCACTCGGCTCCACAGTCTTTCAGGGACTCAACACTCCTTCCAGTTCCTGATTCCATCCTTCCCTGGTCCTCAGAGTGTCCTGTCTGTGCAGCCAGTGGGTGGTGGTAGGGGGAGGCCCTGCCCCGCCAGGAAGTAACACATAGAATGCTTGCCCTCATTTTATTCAACAGGGAGTGGTCACGTGCCCCACCTCCGTGAATGGGGCCTGGGAGATGGGGCCCAGTGCTGTGCTTTCTGTGGCCTGGAAAGGGAAGCAGAACAAGGATCATGGTGAGATCAGCAGTCTCTCCTGTCTCAGGGCTGTTTCTATGAACGAAGTAGAAGGGCTTCTAGGCTGGCCCTTTCTATAGCTTATGCACTGCTCACATGAAGACAGTGCCCCATCACTGTAAGACTGTGTCTTCCCAGAGGGGCGCCTTGCTGTTTTATACAAAAGCACTATATAGGCTAACAGTGGCTTGGTATATGCTCTGAAGTCAGATGCATTATATATATATATATTTTAAGATTTTTTATTTATTTTTTAACAGAGAGAGACAGCGAAAGAGGGAACACAAGCAGGGGGAGTGGGAGAGGGAGAAGCAGGCTTCCCGCCAAGCAGGGAGCCCGATGTGGGACTCGATCCCAGGACCCTGAGATCATGACCTGAGCCGAAGGCAGACGCTTAACGACTGAGCTACCCAGGCACCCCTGAAGTCAGATATATTTTGTGTCTAATTTCAGTTCCACTAACTAACCATGAGAATTTAAATAAGAAATCTGTTCCCAGATTACAGATGAGGCAACTGAGTGTTATAGGGACTGATTGAGCTTTCATAAGGTAGTAGTGAAGATTAAATGAGATAAGATATTTAAGGTGACTGGGACAGAGAAGGCGCTCAATAAATAGTATCAGAATTCTCTTTTCAGTTCCCTTTTGGGATCTAACACATAAGAATCCCCACCAGGAATATTGGTCTGTGCTTCAGCTCACTGATGAATTTGGGCCACCTCCAGGACCCTAAAACAGTGTAAGATCCTTTCCATCCCTGCTGAAATGGAGAGTTAATGTTAGCTCTGAGCCTGGCTTGTGTTCAATAATATAAATAAAAGCTGAAACCATATAGAAGGAGCAGGGATAATTATACTAAAAATTAAGGCTACCTAAGTGACTGTAATTGAATATCACATTTAGTTGTGAGATGTCGGGCAGCCACAGCAAAAAAGGTCAATAGAATGGATGACAAATATCTCATTGTCTAATTTAAGACAGCAGGCCTCTTTCTAAGGGAATATTAACTGTTTAAGGGAATAATAAACATAAAAAGTTATCAGGACCTTATAGATGAAGATTGCTGAGGGGCATAATGGTCCTTCCCCTTCCCTCTGTGTGATTGGCTCTGAAAACTGCCTTTGGGGTTTTGAAAGCTTATCTGGGGCAGAATGAAGAGACACCTGCTCTCAGGACTTAGTAGCAGTAAGCTGGTGCCTTTTGTAAGTAAATAGATACCTCCCTGTTGGGGGTAAAATTTGAAGACGTCCCCAGAAGGACACATGAAAGGTTCCTATCTTCTGCAGGATTCTAAGAGCCAGGAATCCAACAAGGACACAGATGAAAGGTTCCTACCTTCTGTAAGATTCTAAGAGCCAGGAATCCCCCCACCCAGAATCACAGGGACTGTGAATGCACTGAGGACAGGGCAGAAGTTGCTGCCACCCTCTTCTCCCTCTTCCTCCTCCCTTTCACACAGCTCTGCTGGAAGACGTACAAGGTTGCAGCTGACCTGTCCAAGGCCTATTTTGCCCTGTTTGTCTTATGCTGAATGTAAATCCTCCTGAAATGATTTTGCATTTGCTTTAGAAGCCAATTTGCCTAATTGTAGCGATAAAACACCATTTATTCAGATGTCTCACTATTTTTAAAAACCCAGTTTGCTTTTCATGAATGCTTGACATGGCATTTGGTGGTGGCAAGCACAGGGATGTTGGGGCCAGGAGACAGAGCTATTGAAATGGGAGAATCATTAAGCAAAATTGTTATTTTATTTTCTTTTAATCAAATTTTTAAGGGAGAAGAGCAAGTTAAAATCTACAGGAAATACTTCCATCCAGGGATCTTCTAAAACTCCTGCCAACATCAACAATGAGGAACACATTTGGAAAGTGCTTTGCAAACCTTCCAGTTCACAGAGTGCTTCATATCACTAATAGGGTGATGTTGGCTAGTGTTTATAGAACACCCATTGAGAAAGAGCTGTTCTCGGCGCTGGATATTTATTTTTAAGTGCTACTTGTTGACATAGTTGTACTGGGACCTTGAGGTGACAGGAATCATTCTCCTTTTTAATAAACAAGGAAACTGAGTCACAGCAACCGGTTGGACTGACTTCAATCAAGTTTGGATTCTGTCTCATGGCACTGGTGTGGGTTTTAGAGGTTGACCTCATGGTAAGTTTACAGGTTGATGACTTGACTTGGGATCTTAGACACAGTTTCCATGAGGACCATGTCTGACTCGTGGTGGACTTGGGCACAAAAATCAAGCATCCAGGATGATTTCTGTAAACCATCTCTGCCTACAGATTTTGGCCCCGTGGCCACCAGGCTTCTTCCAAGTTTCATGCATCTGGCCCTGCTTCCCTTCCTTGCCCTATCCTCAGACCTTCTTCAGAAAGCTTTAGACATCAGGTAACTTCAGGGCCAGCACTGCACACTTCACCCGCATCGGGTTCAGTTCCCAGGGGACCAGGAGACAGCAAGGAACTGGTGCAAGATTTGGCATCAGCAGACTTAGGTTTGAATCATAGCACAGGTGTTTTAAAATTATGTGGCTGTGGGTATAGATGACCCTGGGTAGATGACTTCATTTGAATGGAATCTCTTGAACACCTAATTTAGTGGCTCCCTGAGTGCATTGTTTTTTTCAAGTAGCAACATCAGTGTCAGCTGGTAATTTGTTAGAAATACAAATTCTTGGGCCCTACCACTAGAGCCCACAGACTGAATTATAAACTCAGGAGGTGGGGCCCTGCAATCTAGGCTTCAAAAGCCCTCCAGGTGCTCTGGCACATGCTTAAGTTTGAGAAGTGCTGCTCTAACTAATAATACCGTCAGCCTTATAAGGATATTGTAAAGCTTATCAGAATCACTCATCATCATGATGATCATCATGTCCTCTCTGGAAGTTCCTTCAAGCTTGAGAGACATATGGTTCACAGCTCAGAAGAGTGTAGGATTTTAATGACCACCTGGACCATGCTTTCTTAGTGAGTGCTTATGGCCTGGGGAGACAGATTTGGCTTTATACATCTTTATTTTCTTGGCTTTTTAATTCAAATTCTAGACCTGTGGGCAGAGTTCCATGACAGGAAGGGGGTTAAATCCTATAGGGACTGGGCAGCATGTCGACCCTGACATACCTTTACCTCTCCTATGATGAAGGTAACATTTGAGAGAGGAACTGTCCAGAGGATGCAGGAGGACTCTAGGTCCCTAGATTCCAGAGGGGGTTTTTGTTTGTTTTGTTCTTCCCCTAGTCTTGCTATTACCACTACTTTTCTCTGGTTCATTAACTACTGGCAAGGTAGTAGGACCCCTAAAGAGGTGTTTTCCTCACTCTAAAATGATCGCACCCAAGAAATACAAAAGAAGGGACTTCTAAAATCTTTGTGAATAGCTTGTGTTCAAATAACCCTTTTCACCAGAAGTGCCTTCATTTTGCTTCCCATATCATCCCTTGGAATTGGGGTGGGCGGAGATTATTGTCCATATTTCACAGATGGGGAAACTGAAGCAGAAAGGAAATTGATTTACCCCAGATCTGGGTGGCCCCAGAGTCGGGAACCCAGGCTCCCTACCATCACTGCTTGCTGGAGGGAAGACTCAGAGGGCCCTGGGCTCCCAGAAGCTGTGGTGGACACAGGGAACCAACAGTGCTTACTTATCAAGCAAGGGAACAGAGGTGGGTGATTGACCACCTTATGTAGGAGAACCCCCTTGCCTCAGTCTTCATGGGATGCCTGGGGAGATGGGGTGTGAGAGAGCAGGAGATTCAGCAAATGCAGGCCTGGGAGGTCTGGAATGGAAGGAGATGCCAGTGAGCTGCTTGGCGTGCTTTGTGGGGGAGATCTGAAGGAGCCCTGGAGGAGTGATGAGCAGGCAGAGTGCTCTGGGGAGGCGTCTGTCTTCAAATTCTGGAACCAGTGTGGTGGATTAGTCCTGGGTGCTTCTGCTTTGAAATAGGTTTGCAGGTTTTGATCTCCTCATCTTGAGATTTGAGACTGCTTTTCTAAACCATATTTACACTATGTGTCCTTTACCTCAATCGTGACCACCTCTTGGGAGGGCCTGAACAGCCAGTGTAAAGCCCAGCTAGGGAAACTGAGGCCTAAGGAAGCTGGTTGAAATGACAGTGAGCCAGAGTTCAGGCTCACTTCAAACACAGTCCTTTGTTTCCACCTTCCCCAGTGAGCAGCTCATCCTTAGACTTTCTTCTGCACCAGGAAGACAAGGCCCAGCAAGGGCTTCCCTGGTCAGGGGCCCTTGTGCCTCACACTCTCTGCCTCTATTCCAGCTGGGTGAGCATCAGCCTGAATTTGGCCTGAATATCTGGGGTAGAGAAAGCTGAGCAAGAGAACTGGTCCAAGAGGGGTGGGGTGAAGTAGATCTACTTTCTCTCTCTTCTTTTTCTTCTTGCCAGAAATCCAGCTGCTTTCCATTTCCAGACAATTTGTGGGAGGGTTAACAGCATCTCTCCCTGATGCACCAGCTGGTGCAGACATTGCCCCTAGAGGAGGCTTCAGTCGTCCTGCCCTGTGCAACAGAGGCATCAGGCAAGAGAGGAGGTGTGAGTGCACACGTGTATGTATGTGTGTGTGCGTGAGTGTCAGGACAATGGGGGCACTTATCCCATCATTCCAGCGCCTCGCATCCCACCAAAGAAAGTTGAGGTGGCCTCATGCAGGAGGGAAGGATGTGAACTAGAGGAAAATTGACTGGCCAGGAGTAAGATGATCAGTTACAAGCAGAGTTTCCTCCTCTCCCAATGAAGTGCGGTTGATGTAGATCTTCCCTGTGTCTCCCTTCACCACATATGGATGCAGTGTCAGAGCTGGAAGGGACCTCTGAGAGCATGTAGTCTAACCACCTCACAGAGGAGGAACTGGGCTGGGCCCAGAGAGATAGTGATGTCACAAGAGACCTGGGTGCAGAAGCCAGTTTTATAACATTCATTTTCATGCCTATCCATTGACCATGGCCATGGATTTCTTCCTAACAGTTAACATGCACAATCCTAACTGATTAGCCCAAGTACTTTCAATTTTTTTTATTTTGCTGAAAATCTAATAACCATAACTTACTTTTATTGAGTGGCTTCTGTGCCCAGTCCTCTACAATGGTTGGTTCATTTAATATCCCTACACGTCTTTACAGTAGATACCATTATTGCCCCATTTTGTGGATAAGGAAGCTGAAGCTTGGGTTAGATGCTTGTCCCAGGTTCATAGCTTTTATTAAGATCTGGCTGCTCTCTGATGCATAAAATATCTGAAGAGCTGGGATGAAGTCAGTTGGCTTAAGATGCTTCTAGACTCTTCAAACCCAAACAATAAGTGGTGGAAGCAGGGTTTGAGCCTCAGCTCATGGGTTTCAGTCCAACACTGTATTGCTTTCCACAGTATCTCGTTGGACTTCATTATGATGGAATTTATACAAAGCCTTGTATGACTTTCTGAGTGGTCCTGTCATGAGTCTAGAGTCTAGAGGCCCAAGCAAATTTGTGGCACATGTGTTTTCCAGAGCTACAGAAAAAGGTGAGCAATGCACCCTATTAGTTGATGAGTGTCAAATCAGTAAAAAAGGAGATTGGGGGAAAAAAGTGATATCAGAAATGGATTGTTCTTTGCTGATGGTAAATGATCTTTGGAGTCAGTACCCCTGATGGTAATGTGAAAAATACCAAAATTATGTATCCCTCTGAAATACTTGCTCTCAGTAACTCGCTTTCATGCCAAGAGCAATGAAACAATAAAGGAGCTGATGTCTTGTGTTATAAGAAGTGCTTTTGTTGCTGTTTTCCCCAAATTTATGTAAGTAGCTTTCATTAAGATCTAGCTGTTGTTTAATGCATAAAATATCTGAAGAGCTAAGATGAAGTCAAGTGGTTTAAGATGCTTTTTCACTGTTGAAATGCAGCTCCAGCTGAGAATCTGGAGTTCCTAGCTCTATGTCATTGCCTATTTAAACCTTCATAGTTTCCTCCCTGGGAGGCTTTGCCCGCTTGAGATCTGGCTCTCAGAGTTTCTCTGAAGGACTGAGGACTTTGGATAGTGAGCCCTGGATCAGTGGGGAGCTCACAGGTACAGTAATGTCCACTGGGTCCTCTCACTAAAGGGATTGGAGCCCAGGCTGGTGGAATGTGGTGTGATGGGTGCCGGTGGCATGTTCTTGGTCCCACTGATTAAAAAACCCAATCTCTGTCTGCTTGCCTGGCTCACCCTGCTTCTCTGTCTTCCTCTGCCCTTGGCTGTCCTTCCCTCTTTCATCCTGCCTCTCCTCTCACTAGCTCCACACGGATGGGTAAAAAGGAACCTTCAGCACTGGAGACCAACACGAAGGGGCAGAGTGTCTTCAGGACATGTCCCCCAAGAGGTTCCACAGCTGCTGTGATTCTGCTCCGTGGAAATGGAGAAAGGGGCTGGTGAACCAGAATGGGGTGGCTCAGCCCTGTCCCTGTGAATGTTGGTGCTACCCTAGACTGGTGGCCTCTAAGAAACGGCCACTGAGACTTTGGCCAATGACATGGGAAATTGAATCCTAGTTACTTGGGGGCAAATCTACTTACTAGGTGGGACCCTGAACAAGTTATTTGACTTCTATGAGCTTAGGTTTGCTTACATTTAAAACAGGCAGGATTGTTGAAAAAGAAGGTAAAATGAGACAATAGCTGCCTTTAGCGGAGGGCCTGCCACATAGTAGGTGCTCAGTAAATGAGAGATGTCGTCATCATCATCATCATCATCACTACCTTCCAAAACTGGGAAATGTGCTTTAGTGTCCCCAGTGTGCATTTTCACAAAGGCACATCAATCTCTCCCTCTCTCCCTCCCTCCCTCCCTCCCTCCCTTCCTCCCTCCCTTCCTTCTTCTTTTCCTTCCCAACTGAATCAGTATTCATTGAGAGGCTAGTCTCCACAAGGAGCGGTCCTAGACCTTTTGACTTTTAGGGTCCCTGTGCTCCAAGAGCCCAGCCTGTCTGCCAACCCCCCGGCGCACCTTCTCTCCCCTCACCCACTCCCAGGGGGTGCGGCCCAGTGGCAGCCCTCGTGTGTTGCTGGCCCAGGCTTGGTCTGGCTTCCCTGGAGAGGATTAGACACAGTGGGGCTACAATGAGTCTGTGGCGTAATTTCTCCCTTGGAGCGTCTTGCAGGGATCAGAATGAAGCTCTCATTGCTCTGTGGCCAGAATGGCCCCCAGAAAAATCTGTGAATGACCTTCCCCTTAGCAGCAGCATTTGGGGCTTAATTGTTTTTTGTTAATCAGGAAAACAATTAATTTGGTTGCTGCCTCTTTGGTGGGGTGTTTTTTCTTTCTTTCTCTTTTTTTAATATAGGAGACGCTGCTAAGATGATCCATGTGATGTCTCTAGATTCAATTTCTCTCTCTCCCCAAGGCTAGGAACGACTCCTCTCTGTATCCATGACATCCGGAGACAGCAGGGCGAAGCACTGCGTTTTCCAAAGAAGGCTGGTTTCTAAAACTTAAATGTCTGCTTCCTGGCAATAAAAGGGCTTCTGCCCCCAGGCTCTCACACAGTCTGGGCGGAGGGAGGGAGGTGGAGGCACCAGAGTGATGGTCGCAGACCCATTTCAGAGTGGAGACCCAGAAGGCTCTGGTTTCTTCTCCCTGTGTGGCAGAAATGGCTCTCTGGCTTGGGAGCCACATTATAGGACTTCCCGGGGGGCCAGGGAGATAGGGTGTGGTGCTGTGTTCCTTGGATACGTTCTTTCACTCCCAGGTGTTCCTGGCAGACAAGGGCCTGGCTGGAGGCCACGCAGTGGAATGCCGTCCCTAGAGCAGGAGAGCGACTCCAGCGTGGAAGCCGTGGACAGTGGTGATTTAGCCCCCTGGAATGTTCCAAAGGCCCAAAACAGATCTGGGGATAGAAGCCCTGTGAATACTGATTACCCTGGAGAATGTGATCAGTAGTTAAGCAACCAGTCAGACACAGGTTGTCTTAGGTTGAGAACGCACGCTTTGCAGGGTGGCAGCACACCTTTGTCCTGTTCACTG
The DNA here is from genome assembly GCF_037043125.1 of Eumetopias jubatus. Lineage (NCBI taxonomy): Eukaryota > Metazoa > Chordata > Mammalia > Carnivora > Otariidae > Eumetopias > Eumetopias jubatus. The sequence goes on from NW_028274820.1 coordinate 87,711,281, forward strand.
ATGAATCCAACAGCTTGGGACAGCTGGGCACGTGGCAGAGGCTCAAGGGTGGGCTGGAGGGAAGTGGCCGGGCCAGATTCGCCAGATTTGGCACAGAGAGTAACAGGCCTCACGTGATATGTGCCAGTCACCTGAGCCTGAGCAACTGGAGATACCAGTTGTCTCTTACTAAGCTGCTGGCTTGGGGGATGATTTCTGACAGGACCGGGAGATTCTTCCCTGATGAGGAGTCAGTGATGAGGACCTTTGGCAGGAAGTGAGGAAGATGGAAGAGAACCAGCATTTATTGAGGAACTCCAGGTGCCTGGGGCCATGCTAGGTGTTTTCTGCCAAATGCGTTCTCATTTTTTTCCTTAAAATCATTGTGTGAGGTGTGTTCACACTTTCGTGGTTGAAGAAACTAAGGGTTAGAGGCCTGTAAGTGACTTACCCAGGATCACACAGCTAGTCAGTGGGGGGAGCCAGGATTCCCAGCTAAGTCCATCTGAAGTCAGAGCTCATGCTCTTTCCATGGCCCCATAGCCCTTCTCGTCTTGGGAACCCTTGGGTAGCATGAGCAGACCGATCTGTGGGCTCGGCCTTGTGGGTGGGGGGAGGAGGGCAGCTACTCGAAAGAGCGGGACTCATTTCCTCTCCTCCTTGGCTCTGACTCCTGGTCTGGCCATTCACTAGCTGTGGCCCTCGGACAAGTTGTGTGACCTCTCTGTGCCGCAGTTTCCTCACCTGCACCAGAGATAGCAGTAGTGCCGACTACACCGGTCGTTGTGAGGAAGGAGTGGGTAGAGCACGTACGACTGAGCCCAGGGCCCCAGCATGACAGCTGTAGGTTAACGCTGTTATTAGGACATGCTCTCTCTCTTTATATGTCTTGTGTCAATTGAGGGTCACTGTGTGGCAGATGGCTCTTAACCTATCAAGCAAAGCCTGGTCCCCAGGTGCCCTCTCCAGAAAATTAAATTTTGGACCAGGTTCTACTGAAATGCTGATTATTAAGCACTGGGGAAGCACCCCTTCATCTAGATGGCTTTTTATCACTGTGGCACAGGCAGGTAGGGTATTATTACCTTAGCTGAAAACCTGTGTTTAGCAAAGAGTTTGTGCTGGAGGTTTAGCCCTGTGTGCTATTGCTAAGCTGCTCTCAGAAGGCTTTGGAGAGGAGAGAGAGCGCGAATGTACCGGTCACGGGGGATTACCTAAACCCCCACGACCTGCTTGTGAGGGGCCGTGTCGTCCCTTCTGCTGCCCAGCCTCTCTCCTAGGTAAGATTGGGGGGGAACTGAAATCCCGTGGAGGGGACCCGCCAAGTGGTGGAGATGGTCAGTGCCAAAAGCAGGATGTGGACTCATTGTGCTTGTGGTGGAAGGAGGAGGCCTGTGTGGGTTTGCTGTGGCTGCCATAACACAGTGGCCCAGACTGGGCAGCGCAAACGACAGAAGTGTGTTGTGGCCCAGTGCCGGAGACTAGAGGCCGGGATGGGGGTGTCAGTGGGGTTGGTGTCTCCTAAGGCCTCTCGTTGCCTTGCAGATGGCCGCCTGTTCTCTGGGACCTCACACGGTCTTTCCCCCGTGCACACGCGTCCCCAGTGTCTTTGTCCATGTGTTCTCTTCTTATAAGGACACCATCAGATTGGATCAGGGCCAACCCTAGGGCCTCATGTTAACTTAATTACCTCTTTAAAGGCCCTGTCTCCAGAAAAAGTCATCTTCTGCGGTACTGGGGGTTAGGGCTTCAACTTAGGAATTTTTAGCAGGGCGGGGGACACAATTCAGTCCATAACAAGGCCTTTCTGGTGTTTATTGTTGGATTAATCCTAGATGCTTTGGGGACCCATGGCTCATTCCCTCCACCTTTCAATGGCTTTTGCTAAATAAATCAGAACCCTCATATTCTGGATCATACTCCATCTTCACCATGTTGCTGCAAGACAGACATCATCCCTGTTTCATGGATGGAGGCACCAAGGCTTCAGGCAGCTGTAAGTACGGCCTCAGTGTGCATGGTGGGTCAGCGGCAGAGCTGGCCCGGGACCCGCGGGACCTCCACATCCAGGCTTCTACCCTTTCCACTGGCCCAGCGGTTCTCAAGACATTTGGCAGTGTCTGGAGACGTTTTTGGTTGCTCCAGCTGGGTTGGGGGTGCTCCTGGCATCTAGTGGGTGGAAGCCAGGGATGCTGCAAATCATCCTACAATGCACAGGACAGAGAATGGTCTGCCGTCAAATGTCAGTAATGCCAAGGTTGAGAAACCGTGCTTGAAGATGGAACTTCTTGTCACCTGCAGAGGCTCAAGAATAGCTTTACAAGAAAAGGTGCCGAGGCCGAGTCCTGTCATGCCTGAATAACCACAGTGACCACCTGCCATGTGGAGAACCACTGCCCTGGAGCAGTTGCCCCCAAATGTCCATGCTGAGGAGCACCATGAAGGCACTGGTGGGAGCTAGTGTTTCTCCATCTCCTTTCCTGGGGATTCTGACTCTGGTTTTTTCTTTTTCTCCAAAAATTTTAAGAAGAATTTGTAGGTTGAGTAAGTGTCTCAGATGATGTTTATCATCAGAAGTTTGGAAGCGTCCTGATAACAGCTTTAGCGAGCACACATTGCTGCTGGTCTTCCACGGACCCTGCTCATGGTTGGGAAGATTGACCTTCATTTCATAGATTTGCCTTCTTTACCCACAGTGATGTAGAAGCTCGACATGACTGAGCACTAGAAGAACATGTTAAATTAAGTGAGGTGTGAGTGACTCAGAGTTTCCACCCTCCTGGGAGATACATTTTGAGCTGCCTAGTGTTCTCCTCGTACCTCTTCTGATGGGCAGTGTGGGCGGCGTGTTGGCATGGTGGTAGACCTTGAGATTTGCTCTGAGATCTAGGGTAAGCTAGATGTGTTGCCCTGGATAAGCCATGTAGGTGTCCTGAGCCTCAGTTTTCTCTTCTACAAATTGGGAATAACAGTACATGCCCTCTATCTTTCAGAGAGGCCTTTCTTTCTTTTAGGAAGTAATGAGATGATGCTCTCAATTCTGTCTCAGTCCTTTAGAATCATCTGTGGACCTTTTCAGAGCTATGAAAAGCCCACAGCACACCGCACAGCTACTCATTCAGAGTCTTGAGGATGGGATCCACATTTATTTTTTTAATTTTTGAGAGAGAGAGAACGTGAGGGCGCGTGCAGGAGCAGGGTTGGGGAGCGGCAGAAGGAGAGAGAGAATATCAAGCAAGCTCCATGCCCAGCGTGGAGCCTGATGCGGGGCTTGATCTCATGATCCTGAGATCATGACCTGAGCTGAAATCAAGAGTTAGACACCTCATTGACTGAGCCACCCCAGGCGCCCCGGGATCCACATTTAAAAGTAGTGCTTCTTTTAAAAGCTCCACAGCTAAGTCCCTTGAAAACTGTACAGCTCCCCAGAAAGTGCCTTGCAAACTGGAAAGTGCTGTTCTGTTAGAAGTTGCTGCTCCCGGCAGTAAATGGTGCCATTGCAGTTTCCTGCTTGGCCTTGTCAGATCATCAGACATATTTGACTACCTAAGCAGATGGTGGCATTTCTCGTGGATATTTTGAAAAAATAGGACAGTTTCCCATCTGCCCGCAGTGACTCAGGAGCTGCCTGTCCTTCCCAGAGGCAGGAACAGTTGTTGAACGTCCTCCGAGGATCCCTCTAGCCTCAGGGAGCTTTGGTGGTGCCTCCTGCCAGGGCAGGGGCCATCACGGGAGCACGCTGCATGCCAGCACAGCCAACCAAGGGCCACAGTGCAGGTGTAGAGACAGGGGCCGGACCCTGCGTGGCCCGTCATCCTCTGCCAGTGGGGATGTCTCCTCATTTGCCTGAGTCTGGAAGATGAGGGATGAGGCAGGAGACCTTCCTCTGTTGCCTGGCCTGCTACCCAGGAACATGGGGATGATAGTAGAAATGAACGGATCTTGCTAGCCAAAAAACTCTGGGCAGGGGTGGGGGCAGGGAGGATCATTGTGATTACTCTTATTATAGTTAATATGACTATGGGTTTCCAACTTCCCCAGAAGCAACCAGACTCAAGGTGAGACTGGCCCCATCCAGCTGTGCCCATGTCTCATCCCTTCTCTGACCCTCAGCCTGGAAGCAGGAGGAGGCTTGTGTGCTGGTGAGAGCCTGGCTGGGGGGGGGGGGCGGCGTATCTTCCCCTGCAGAAGGGAAAGGTTTGCAAAAACTTCAGATTTTGCAAGCTGGAGCCTACAGATGCTCCTCTTCATCTGGGGACAGAGTGGGGTCACCTTGAGGTGACTTTAGCATCCCTCTGAGGTGCCTGCAGTTGACAAGTGCTCATCTTGTCTTGCAGGAAGTTCCACTCTTGCCTTGGAACCAAATGCCCCAGATCTCGTTCTTTACCTAAAAATACTGAAAACTCATGGACCCCTCAGCTTATAACTACCGCCTTGGTTGCCCCACTGCAGGCCATTCCTCCAGTGCAAGCCTGCTCTTTCCAGCCTCCTGTGAGGACATCCCACTTGCCCTGAGTGTATGAAGCTGGCCAGTATCCTCCATCTGCTTGGGACTTTCTTTCCTATTTTTCTTAGACCTGTGTCATCTGCTGGTCCACTCTGTGGGAAATGGTTCAGTCTATGCTGGTTATGCTTTGGGCTGTGAGGCCTCTGCCAGAGAGGCCCCTGTGTCTGGGTCTTTGAGAAAGCACCAGACCAGAAGGCTTTCCTTTCGGCTACCCCTGGGGCTTGGACCACTGGACTCTGTGCCCCACCCAGTCATGGCTGCCATTTTCTCACTGTGGGGTGGAGAAGTGAGAAACGATGCGGGGGCTAAGACATTGGGCTGAAGGATTATGGGAGTGAGTGTAACAAACTGTAATAGGCAGCTGAGTCATTCTGGGTAGAAATCTAAGAGTAAGGGAAAATATTAAAAGAGGAGAGAAAGTTCTTTTGCAACCACTTAGACCTCTAGATCAAGATAGTCCAGCCCTTTGGACTTCAAGAGAGAGAGGAAGTGCTCATGTTAGTTGAGGATGCTTAGTCATCCTGAGTATTGTTTATTATCCTCTCTTTCTCTCTTACACAGCCATACGCTCAAGCATGTGCATATCTGCATGTGTGTGTGCATGCACATCCCTGCTGTGGGTACTCTGCTCACAGACAGGTGCCCACACAGGTAGGTGCCCACGTATATCACCTGCAGGTTTCCCCCAGCCCCTGTGTGCACACCTGCAGAGCACACATCCCTTTTCTTATTATCTGTTGTAGCTGCTGAGTGCTCAGGGGCTAAATTGGCTGTGTTTCCTCATTCCCAAACTCGACAATGTCAGTCTCAGTTACTTGCTACAGTGAGGACCTCCCCTGAGGAGGGACCCCTCAAGGGCAGGGACTATGTCTTAGTTGTCTTTGGATCTCTAGTTCCTAGTATGGTGCCTGGCACATGGTAGGTGCTCAGTAATTGCTTGTGAACCTAAGTCTGGGATCTGACGCAAGGTCATAAAATGTGATGTAGACTGCTGTCTGTCTGTCAAACACAGCCTTCTCTTCTGCCTGGTCATGCAGCTAAAATAAATTCTGTTAGGTTTGGACCTGGGACTGAGCTCTCATAACAGAATGTGAATGGAAATGATAAGTGCCCCTTCCAGACCTGGCCCGTATGAACCTCCCACTGTGCTCCTTTGTGCCCTTTCTCCCTTCTGGCTGACTGGAATGACGAGCCCAAGGAATCCTTGAAAGCCTGGCACTGAAGGCTGTAGGACAGCTGCTGGCCAGGGTCCTGAATGATGATGTAGAGCAGAGCTATGTGCTCAACCTGAAAACCCACCCTAGATATTAGCTGAGGGAGAAATAGACAGCTCATTCTTCAAGCCACTGAATGCTTTGGGTCTGTTACCCTAACTGACACTCACCCTGTGACTGTGGGTCTTATTTATCAGCACCCTGGCCCCAGCTCCCAAGGAAAAGTTGTGTGCTCATGGAGCCCATAGTGCTAGGTTAGGCAGGAGAGCCCTCTGCTCTTAGATATACATGCCCCTCCCCTAGACCTCTGCTTACAAGACCCTTATAGCAGGCTCTGGGTTCTGATTCCCAAAGGAATAAGAGAAAGACAGAGGAATAAGGTCAGAGGGGTTTTTCCCAGAAAATGGATCTCCCAGATTTATGGCGACAAGATGATCCTGGTGGCTCTCTCCCCAGGTCCTTATGCTGTTCTGCCTGTCTTCCCATTAGAAAAACTGAAATAATCAGGGTGATCTGGGTCCCTGTGGTATAAGGAAGAAGGACTTATTAAGGACAGCATCGTAGGGACTTAAAAATAAACTATTTAAAGGGGGAGAGAGTGAAACGATGTGGTGCAGAAAGAAAGAGCCCTGGGGAGAAGCCAGAGGACATGACAGGCATGCTAATATAATGGGCTGTCAGTCAGGGGTGCAAAAAGGCACTGTTCCCTCTGTAAACCCACACATTTATTTTAGCTACAGTGTTTGGCCCCATCTCAAGGCCCAGGGTCACCTTCTGTCTTATCACTGGTACCACGTAAGCTGTACAGTCAATGGCAGGGATGGACGACTCACGTGGTCTGGGATGCTCAGAACATCTTTTTTGGGAGGTGGCAGTGAACTGGGCTGGGACTTTTCACAGCCATTTCCTGACCTTATACTATCCCTTCTCAAAGGGCTAAGGACCAACCCCTGATGAGGGACCCGGGACCCCTAGCCATAATTGTTTTTAGGGAATGTAGTAAATGAGTACGTGTATTTTCGGCAAATGGGAGAGTGCATTTAAAGAGTAAAATAATTACAATACTCTAAAGTAATGCATGATTACTGTAGAAAATGGGAACATTCAAATACTTATAAAGAAAAAAATTTAAATGCCTGCAATGCCATCCCTCAGAGATGACCACTATCAACACTGTGATATATGCCTTTTTCTTTGTGCTCTTCTGCCTTCCCTCCCTCCTACCCACCCCCCTTCCTTCTCTCCTTCCTCCCTTCCTTCCTCCCTTCTTCCCTCACTTCCTCCCTCTCTTCCTCCCTTCTCTCCCACACCGATCTGACAGGTCTGTCATTCTGTCTATCTAGTTAATGTTCAAACAGTATGGGATTCTATTCTATATCTTTTCTACACCTGTTCACTTAGCATACTTCCATATCATTAAATAGAACATAATTTTAAATAACTGAAATATACTGTGTTACATGACTGAACAATGGACGAGGTTCTTTTGTTTGTAATTCTTTCCTCACCTATGGGATCTCTATGTCTTCATTACTGAAAGTATGGTCAACATGTTGCATGGTTAATGCATCAACATCCTCTGGGAGCTTGACAGAAATGCAGAATGCACACTGAGCTAGAACGTGTATTTTAATTCTGTTCCCAGGTGATTCATGTGCATGTTAAGGCTTGAGAAGCTTGGGTCCAGTCCTGTGGTTTTGGTCTGATGAACTTACTTTTCATGCATGCATGCATTCGTCATGTAGTATAATGACCCAGGCACATGCAGGGCAGGAGGGAAATAGAAATGACTAAGAAACCATAGTTCCAGGCATTGAGGAGCTCAGAGTTCACCTTCTAAAGGGAAGACAGACTTTGGGAACAAAATAAAAATAACCTGCCCTAGAGGTCTGTGGGAGTACAGAGGAGAGAAGCATCTAATTTTATCTGCATCCAAAAATGCTTCACAGAGGAGGGAATGATAGAGCTGGTTATTGAAGGATGCATAGGAGTTTGCTGGGAAGAGAAGAACATCTACACAAAGGGGACAGCTTGTGCGAACATACGGGCACATGGAACAGATGCTAGCAGGGCAATGGGCTGGAGTGTGGGTCTATGCAGACCTGTTAGAAGCGATGTTAGAGAAAAACCACTGTGGGCAGCTCCTTAGAGGCCGTGCTTATCATATGGAGAGCGTTGGCATTGGCCTTTAGGTTAAATGGAACCCCAACTTAGCAGATGAGTGTTAGAAACCATGTGGTTTGATTTTTAGTCTGGTTCCTTTGGCAATTGAGAGAGGATGGACTGATTTGGGGAAATAGTGATCACATAGGTGGAGTCCTGGGTGGGAAGTGGCCAGGGCCCCATGAGGGTTGAAGAAATGCAGTAGAACCAACAGGGCTTGGTGACCAATCTGATGGGGTGTGAGGGAAAAGGAAGCATCCAGGAAGTGTCTGAGATGATCCCTGCCAGATTTCTCTGTGTGGACTGTGAGTACATGGTCAGTTGTCTTCTTGAGATGGGAATACAAGACAAAAAACAGGTTTGGGGTGGGCATGTGATGAGTCCTGTCATGCTGTTTTGCTCCCCCAGTGATCATGGTAACCTTCTGTCAGCTCTGTTTGCCTGGAATGCATGCCTCACCTTCATCGTCTGCCAAATACCCAGCCTTTCTTCCAGGAACGATCTCCAGAAATCACATCTGTGACCTGAGCTAAGTGCAGATGAGACGTTGATAAGTATTTGCTCTCACATGACTGTGGAACTGCCCAAACATGAATGTGCTAAGACCTCCTTTTACCTTGACTTGCTGTGAAGAAAAGCCTGACTTGGATCCACGAAGGCACTTTGAAAAACCAGAAGTATCTTATTACAGGGAAGTTTTGACCTGTGAGATGGCCCCACAGCAGGGGCCCCCAAAACAGAGGGCTGGCAGAGTTTCAATTTATCCTATACCCCAAAGTCTGTGCGCACTGGGGTTTAATTGTTATCTTCCTCTTTCTCACAGCATCAGATCCCTGCGGGACTGAAGTGGAAAATGACAGGGTTCCAGGCTTTCTGTTCTGCAGACCTGCCGAGTGTGTTTGCCCAGCCCTGTGCCCACTCTCCCTGCTTCTCGAGCTGACATGGACCTGCAGCCATTTCTTTCTCTGTGTGCTTCTGGCTTGGTGTAACTCACTGAGGCATGGAAGTTTTAGCAGGGAAAGGGCACTTAGTGGAGAGGGATTGTGGATTCCTTGAGAAGCTGTCTTCCCTTGGTGTTTTCCTCTTGGGGCGGGGGTAGTGCGTTATTCCCCTTTTACTTGGTGTCCACTGGTACTGGCTGTGGGAGGCCTTAAGTTTTCCTGCCTTGTCCAGTATGGTAGCTACTGGCCACATGTGGCTTTTTAAAATTTAAATTTGACTCATTAAAATTAAATAAATCTAAACATTCAGTTCTTCAGTCACTCTAGCTCCCTGTGTGGCTGGTGGCTGTGTACTGAACAGCACGGGTATGGAACATGACCATCATCACAGAAAGTTTTATTGGACAGCACAGTTTTATTCCAGTGTGTCCAGGTAGTTCTTGAAAGCTATAGGAACGGAGATGTGTGAGCTAGGATCTGTTTATTTTTATTTTTTTTTAAGATTATTTATTTATTTATTTGACAGAGAGACACAGTGAGAGAGGGAACACAAGCAGGGGGAGTGGGAGAGGGAGAAGCAGGCTTCCCGCGGAGCAGGGAGCCCGATGTGGGGCTCGACCCCAGGACCTGGGTTCATGACCTGAGCCGAAGGCAGACGCTTAACGACTGAGCCACCCAGGTGCCCCTGTCCACTTTAAAACGATGCTTTTTAGAGACTAGGAATCACCAGACACCTTAAGTTAGGGGAGGACAGGTGGCCCACAGCTCTCAGAGGCCTCATGGATACTATAGGGACCATGCAGGGAGCCAGACTAGAGAAGGTGACTCCCCGGGGTAGTCCTGCAAAGGGCTGCATCCTGGCAGCTTCAGCTCCAGGGCCAGAGGTCCCACTGCATTTGGGGAGCACGCAGGTGCATTTGGTCATAGTGTGGCCCTCTAGCTCACTGCAGAAAAAACCCGCCCTGCCTTCAGCTTCGTGCACCTTTTCCGCAGGTCAGCAGACCTATGGCCTGCAGGGTACCTGGATCAGGCTCTGTCTTTACGCTGTGTTCCTCTCATCTGTGTGGGAACAAGATGGCTGATGCTGCCGTTGGTCTGTTAGCATTGGGGACCTGCTCTCCAAGCCCTTTCTGTCTGCTCTGTGCTCTCCAGAAGCCACTGATGGGCTGGGCATAGCCGTCAGGGTGGTCCGCCAGCCTGACAGGAGGCCCAGCTCATCTCTGAAGCTCCGACTTGCTCCAGGAGAAGCACTGCCTGAAGTCTTCGTTTCCCTTTCTTTAGAGACACTTCATAAGCCGAGCTGAGTCTCGATGCAGGATGAAGAGCAGAGCAGAGCAGCTCTTGGGGGGAAAGGCCACTGAGATGAACTGGGTAGACACTTACGGGAGAAGTCTCCACACAGGCACTCATGCTTAGAAGGTGATGACCTGCCTCTCTCGCCTGAGCTTTTTTCCCCCTTCCCGCCCTCCCTTCCTGATAGTGGGCAGAGGGGCCTGTGTCTCTCACTCACCATTCTCTTGTCTCCCTGGCAATAGTTATGCCTCTTCAGTGTACCCCTCTCCTGGGTCTTTTTGAGGCTGGACTTTCTTGGCAGGGCCATAAATGAGATGTAGAAATGCAGGACACATAGGACCTGAAGCCAGCGGGCCTCCTTCTTTCCCTGAAGCCAGGGGAATGCTGAAGAAGGCTGTTATAGCTGTGAGCTTCCTTACCCTGCTGAGGGCAGCTCAGAGTGTTTTGTCCACTTTTGCATTAGCTAAACTGATTTCTTGTTTCTTCCTGCTTCCTGGAAGGGATGAGGGGGTGGGTCACTGCCAGACCCATGCCTGCAGGCCTTCTTCCCCCCTTCCGCCTTCACCTGCTAAGACCTTTTTAATTGGGGCACACAAAAACATTCGCTGGCCAGTGGGGTCAGCCGAAATCTGCCTTAGGGCAGAGTGTAGGCAGAGTCATGACAGTTAACAGAAACTTAGCTGTCACAGCAAAGTAAGGCAAGAGGGAGGCCTGCTCTCAAGCAGGAGAAATTGGTTGGATACAGTGGGATTTTAGGAACATCACTCTGTCTAAAAGTATACCATCTAGAATTGATAAGGTCTGAGATTCCACTATTAGAGATTCATTCTTTTGGCTCTATAAATTGTCTTTAGAAAGAATTAAAATGTGAATATCCCTATTTGTGGGTAGGCCCCTTTCTTGAGCATAAAATAGGTTATAGAAAATGGGGCAGAGAAAAATTACCTGGGATGAACTTGTCATCAAAGTGTTGAGCAGATTTATATACAGAATAATCATGGTTCATCAAAGACAAGCTTTTCTTATGTCCCTATTTTATCTGGGATTGGTTCCAATTAGGTGGTCTCGATTGAGTTTCTTTAGTTTGTGATACAACCGAGATCAAGATTTTCCTCCTTAATGCCTTGGTTTCCCATATTCCATTCTGTCAGTCAGTCAGGGACAGAATGAGAACTGGGCCTCAGAAACACCTGGACCCCTCTATTACATTCTTTCTCTGTTGGACCACTCACAGTCCTTACAGGTAACCCAGGGAGCTCAGTTCCAATGGCACCTGCTGCCTTCCTGCCCTGTGCCCAACATTTATTCAGAGAAAACTCACAAGGCAGACCTGATGGGCAGAACCTTATTATCATTTAGGATGTTTTCAGCTACAAAGAACAGAAAACTTAAGTAAATGATGTATTAAGTGATACATTTGTTAAGTTACATAGCAAAAATCCTGGAAGTAGGTGGGGGCGATTTCAGGCTGGTTAATGTCTGTTCAACCCTGTGGTCAGGGACCGTTTCGTCACAGGAGTCTCTTTCTATCATTTGAAAAATCTTTTTTTTTTTTTTTTGGTGGAAGCTAGCCCATCATTCTTCTTACATCTCATTGGCCAAGACAAGGTCACATGACCCTTCTTAACCATAGACCAGGATCCATGCCTTGCCCTCCTGGGGAGGGAGGGTAGACATAAGTTCACTTTTCCCAAGGAGATAGACCCAGAGAAAAGTGTGAATGTGGAAACCAAATTAGGATCCACTGGCCAGGAAGAAGAGGGTGATGGGTTTGTGTGGTCACAAGGGAAGTCATGAGGGCACAAGGAAAAACAGACCCAGGTCTCTATTTGAACTTCCTATCAAGCCAGGAAACCCACAGTCCCGGGAAGAACTGAAGAACATGGATAGTAGCCAAAGAAACACTTGAGTCCCCAGGTCGATGCAGCATAGAGGCAGTTCAGTGGAGTTCACCAAGCAGTGATCTGCATGGAGTTAGACAGGGAAGGACTCCTGGGAGAGAGATATTTTGAGCTGGATTCTGGAGAACAGGTTCACTAGACATGGGCTCGCAGGAAGGAGGAGCAGACATATGAGGTGGGATAACAACAGTTTACAAGGCAGGAATGTGGGGATCTGTCCTTTCCTTGTGAGTGTGCATGTGGTTGTATGTGGCATTTGGGTCTCACTTGTGATGACACTATAAGATCCATGAAGGTATAGACCGATCTCTCCCCAGTGTATCCCCAATGCCTAGGATAGCCCAGAGTACTCTAGTAATGCTTGTTGTAAAATTGAATTAATGATGATTATCTGGAACAGTGGAGGAGTAGGGAGGAGGCAGGAATGAGCAGCATACTAGGGCAGTTCCATGCTCCTTTTATGGGCGCATTAGAGTCCCTAGGACCAGGGAAATCACTCTCAACTCCCTCAGGACTTCTGCACAAAGGAAGTGACTTCATCTATTAAGAGCCCCATCCAGACAGAAATCTTTGTGCTTCTCTTTGTTCCATTTCTTTGTCAATGAGCCAGGCTAGGTTGTCCGCTGAGGTCAGGAAGTTTGGCATCAGATGGTGTCCTGGCTAATAGGATTTTTCCCTCTTCTATGAGTCATGGCCATGGAGGGTGCTGGGGAGCTGTGTGAATACCTGAGGAGGCAGAGATGGTGTGATGGGTGGACTGTTGGGAGGCTTTGTCACCTGGTGTCTCCTTTACCGCTGGAGTCAGGTCCCATCCTGGCCAAACCTGAGTCAGGGAAACACAAATAATTTGCAGGGCCAAGGGCTGAAATGAACATGGGGGCCTCTTGTTAAAAAACTAGTGAGAAGTTCTGGAGAGTGACTGCAGAGCATTAAGCCAAGTGTCATGCCTTTCTAAGCCCTGGGTCCTTCTAAGCATGGGACAGCTAGCCAGATGGCAGGGCTTTGAAGCCACGCCAGGGGAGAGCCCTCACATCCCATTCCTAAAGGGCAGAAGGAGAGGTTCCTGGTGCTGTCTCGGTCAAGAACTTTGTCTCCTTACATATTCCCAAATTTATAAGTGTGTAACAGCATCGTGCTGGTGAAAGTCACTATTTTACAGATTGCTGGGGCTCCTTTTTTTCAGAGGAATGAGGGAAATAACAGGGTGATTAAAAGCAATTAGTTACAGCAACAAAAGAACAAAGGAAACAACAAGAAAGCTATTATGCAAATGTGCGACCATTCACTGCCATTCAGCCTTGGGGAGCCTCATGGTATATTCAGAAGTTTCTGCCAGTCTGAATTATTAGTCCCTCTATACTTAATATCATGCCTCTGCACAATTATTTATTTCTTTATTATTATTTTTTCCCTCAGCACATTAGTAATTGGCCTCTTCCATCTCCTGGTCTGTGGGCTTAACTGCTATCTTGACTAAACCAGCAAAAAAAGGCAAAGGTAGCTTAGATCCTGTGGGAGGCTCAGCCAGACGGAGGCACCCATGATTCAAGTCTGACTCAGTTCTGCTCTGTAGGGACTTTGGGAGAGAGGAAGCTGAGAAGTGCCTTCCTGAGGTCTCCTGGGCAGCAGGATTCAGAGTAGTGAGTAGGAGTGGCTCATGCTGCTGTCTGTGGTCCTGAACCATGATGGTGTGCCTGCTCCTTTCAGATCCAGCCAGATGTTATGGAATCTGGGGACATTGGCCCTTAAAAAGAAAAATCCCACTAAAGACCCAACGGACACATTTCAGACTGCATGTGTGCCTACGTTAAAAGCACTGCATTATATTCAAAATACATCTTCTTGCTTTTTAGCGTAAGAGTTAGAGGGTTCAACTAAATGACCGAAGGGGAAGAGGTTTGTTTCTGGCCTCTTGGAGAGTTCAAGCCACAGAATGTGTTGGTCTGGGGCCCTCATCCACCAGACTTCACCTCAGCAACTCCACGCACATGCGTCCCCCCTGGTCTGGCTTAAGTCAGGGCCCAGCCATCTTGCTGTCCCACCACTGGGGGAATGCCACTCCTGAGGGTGTTGCATGTAGGTGTCAAGAAGGTGGGATCCATCTCTTATCAGCTCGGAAATATCTTCTCAACGAATGAATGAGTGAGTGAAGAGCTCAGACTCAGAGGGAGGGACTGGGTTGTGAATGTTCGGATGATTTGCTGGGGTTTAGATGATAGAACGGGTCTTACGATGAAAGAACTGGGCTTTCTGCTGAAAATGCTTTGGTCCAGACTCTACTACTTAGTGGCTTTGTGACTTTGGGCGTGTCACTCAGCATCTCTGACCCCATCTCCTGGAGGCAAGATGGAAATAAATGTTGCCACCACCACCACAAGGGGGGAGCCAGTCACAGATAGCAGAGCACCTCACCTCCGGTTAGGAATCTTTGTTCTCTCCCCACACACCTGCCTCCGGGCTGTGGCTACTCACGCGTCCACCTGCACTGCCCCAGGGGGAGGGACTGCCGGGACGAGACAACCAGAGTCTATTGCCAGGGTTCTGGGGGCTTCTGACGATCGGCACTGTCTGAGAGTGGGAGTGTTGAAGACCAGTCATGACCTTGTGCTCAGAGGCCATGGGAGCACGTGCAGGCCACAGGTCCTCTCCACGGGTGTCCCAGTATCTGAGCTGAGTGCTTCTGCTCTTCCTCCAACTGAGTCAGGCCTGAGAAAGGGGAACATGGATCTTGGCCCCCCTCTAGTTGGTGCTTCTCAACTGAAGCCCTTTGTCTACATTCCACCTCATTACCATCCACCACTGCCCCACCCCCAATTTTTCTGATCTGATTTAAAAAAAAAAATCCAGTCTCGCTATTGAGCATTGCCATTCTGTCAGGGAGGCAGCCAGTCTGACAAATTAATCAGGAAGAAGGTGCTTGATGAGACTGCTGAGAGGTTAATTTGTAACCCCTCCCAAGGAGCACATTTGCTTTCTGGCAGGGGCCTTCTGCAGATAGCACCACGAGAGCTCCAGGCACCTGGGAGCTGCCTTCTCCACTGCTGCACAGGCCTGCCCTGGACAGGGCCACGTGGGCGGTGCCAGAGCAGCTTCAGTGGCAGAGTGTGGATTCTCATGCCCCAGGCCTCGGCTTAGGAACAAGCCCCTAGGTTGGATCCCGTTGGGGGTCCTGTTTCCCCTTCTCTGCTCCTCACCTTCTCCCCTTTCTGCTGGAATGTGGCCTGTGATTCCTCACCTCAAATCTGGGTCTCTGTCCTCAAGATGCCCATTTACCCCATGGCTGCCTTGGCCTCCCCAGGAACTGGTGGGAGGGGAATAGGAAGCAAGCTCAGCATGGCTGATGGCACCATTTAGAAGAGGAGGCTGGGGAATGAATGGTCCCTCCTGCAGCTCAGCCTCATCTCCTTAATGGATCCTAATTACCCCTGTCCCGCTTGTGGCTTCTCTCGAGGGCTCACCTGTCCTGATGATGGATGAGGTGAATGAGAGAGGTGGCCAGCTGGGGCTGAGGAATCCTCCCCTTCTCTCCTAGGGATGGGGCGTGTGGGAACTTAAATCAAGCTCAAAGATTTTTTTTAAGATTTTATTTATTTATTAGAGAGAAAGAGAGAAAGAGAGAGCAAGAGCACACGAGCGGGGTAAGGGGCAGAGGGGGAGGGAGCGGGAGAGAACATCAAGCAGACTCCCTGCTGAGTACAGAGCCTGACCCGGGGCTTGATCCCACAACCCTGAGATCATGACCTGAGCCGAAACCAAGAGTTGGACACTTAACTGACTGAGCCACCCTGGTGCCCCAAGCTCAAAGATTCTGATATAGGGAAGGGACCAGGGCACAATGAGCTCTTCTCCCCTCTTATCCCTTAAAACTTGGTCCAGGTGGTTTTAGCTTAGAAGGAAGGTGATGGGTGGGGAGAATTGGCCCTTTTGGTGTGAAGCCCTGGGAATACATGGCCAGAGAGATGGGAGAGGCTGTCAGCCTCATGGAGGACTGACTCCAAGGTGGGACAGAGAACTAGGTTTTATGACACCAGTGCCAGGTCAGTGGCAAGCCCACATGCACTCGGAGAAGGCCGGCCTCCACCAGAGCTGAGTGGCTCTTTCTAAGTCAAGGTTGTGCTGGGACTGATCTCAGGCTTATTCCATATCTCCACAGACACATAACCAGGGAGGACTCAGTAAATGAACTGCAGATCATGCTGGGTCCCAGACACAGATCTTTGACCCCATGATCAACAGGAGCAGA
Organism: Eumetopias jubatus; assembly: GCF_037043125.1. Lineage (NCBI taxonomy): Eukaryota > Metazoa > Chordata > Mammalia > Carnivora > Otariidae > Eumetopias > Eumetopias jubatus. The sequence continues at coordinate 87,727,522 of NW_028274820.1, forward strand.
TGCTAGATGACAGTGATCCTGTTTTTCTGCGGATTCTGCTTTTAAGTCGCATCTACTCAGGAGGAAGGAGTAGAACCCCCTCTTCCTCGGCCATGATAAGGTTTAGTGAGCTCTGGGAATGAACAGTCCCAATATAACTTTGTGAGTTATTGTTATTTTGTCCCTTGTTCTGTGCTGTGACTATGTTACAGCTCCTTGTAAACATTGTGTATCTTACTCATTTGTGTCCATTTGGCAGTGTCCACTCCACCTGAGACTGGGCTGATGCTGCTTATGGTGGACACACGGCGTAGCAGATGGGGTGAGCCAGGGGCCAGAACTGAGCCTGTCTTCACAGCTGGAATGTTTGCCCCAGGTTTCCAATGAGGGAAAGAGAGTGTTATTCCCCAAGAGGTAATAGTATGAGAGGCACTTCCAGTTCTTTCTCCGTGTTCCCTCTCTGGACCCGCTTTCCTGATGGCTGAGGGTGAGAGGGTCTGGGGGAGAGGGACTGTGTGCGGCTGGGTTCTCTCTTCCCCGGGAGGTTATTCTCATGCATGGGCTCTCCTCCTCTGTGTGTCATAATGTGGGACAAGGCCTTTATTTGTGCAGCTGTGGTAGCTAGCCTCCAAGTGGGCCCCCACGCATCCTTGCCTCCTGGAATTCATGTCTTTACATAGCATCTCTCACACTGAATGTGGCTGACCTGTGTCACCAATAGGAGAGCCCAGAAATGATGCGGTGTGGCTTCTGAGCCTAGGCCACAGAAGTCATTGCAACTTCAGTTGGTCTCTGGGATCACCCATTCTATGAGAAGCCAGCCACCATTCCACAGACACCATTGTGGGCTGAACTGTGGCCCACCCCCCATTGATATGTTCAAGTCCTAACTTGCAACCCTTCAGAACGTGGCTGTATTTGGACACAGGGCCTTTAAAGAGATTATTAAGGTGGAAGGAGGTCTTTAGAGCATGCCCTAATCTGATATGTCTTCTGTCCTTCTAAGAGGAGGAGATTAGGACACATATGCAGAGGGTAGATCCTGTGCGGCCACAGAGAGAAGACACCATCTCTAGTCAAGGACAGAGGCCTCACAAGGAACTAGTCTGGCCAATACCCTGATGTTGGATTTCTAGCTTCCAGAGTTGTGAGAGAATTAGTTTCTATTGGTTAATTCCCCGGTTTGTGGTACTTTGGTGTGGAAGCTCGAGCAAATTAATATACCACTCAGGCAGCCCTATGAAGCTGCCCCCATGATGAGGAACCTCCTTGGCAGTCATGTCTGTGAACCATTTTGAGAATGGATCCTCTTGCCCCAGGAAGCCTTAGGTGATTTCCGCCTCCCAGCTTTCAAGTTTTCTGAGGCTCCAGGCGCCGTGAGGCAGACTCAAGACATCCACTGTGTATCTATCTAAACTCCTCACTCACCAAAACCATGAGATCATACATGATTACTGTATTTTGGGACGACTTGTTACGTGACATTATAGAACCATACATCAGGTCCACTGTGACTGAGACATTTAACCTACGGTGAAGTGAGAAAGGCCATTGTGAGGAGCTCATCTGGCCACCGATCTAAGCTGTGCACCAGCAGAGCAGTGTGTCCCGGATCATGTGGCGAAGCCTTCCTTGGGAGGGACAAGCCTACAATTGCAGAGTGTTCTCAGATGTCTGCACAGGCTGCTGTGGGCTGTGGCCGGGGGGTTGGGGGTGGGTAGCAGGGCAGCCTGGCCAGGGGAGGAGAGTGGTTAAGCACTGCTCTTTTTAATTTTTTAAATTTATTTTTTTAGAGAATTTGTGACAGGGGGGATGGGGAGGGGCAGAGGGAGAGGAAGAGAGAAAATCTCAAACAGGCTCCACATCGGCCTGGAGCCCAGTACTGAGCTTGATCTCACAGCCCTGAGATCATGACCTGAGCCGAAATCAAGAGTTGGACGTTTAACCGACTGAGCCCCCCAGGCACCCCTCACGCACTGCTCTTGAAGAGAGCCGAAATACTGGGAAGGTGTCAGCAAGAGGAGCCTGGACACAAGAGACCACAGAAGAGGGAGAGGCTGTGATGCCAGGCCAGGGAGGTGACACCAGGCCCCGAAATGTGGCCTGGGCTTTCCTACTGCAGATCAGAAGGCCTCCCTTTGCAGTGAGGATGAAGGGACTCCAGTCCCTCAGTAAGGAAACTAATACGTATTGAACATCTACTCTGTACTTTATTTTGTTTTTATTTTTACAATAGCTCTTTGAGATAGTATCATCTCTATTTTTCACATAAGGAAAGGGAGACTCAGAAATAGATTGAGAAACTTGCCCGTCACATCACTGGTAAATAGTGGCTGGATTCAGAGTCAGGACACCTGCCTCCAGAGGTTCTGTTTTTGCCTACGTCGTGGAGTGTTGTGGAAGGCGACCTGGTGTGGTGGTGTAGACCACGTGCTCTAGAACGAGACGGCCTGCCTTCAACCCCTGGCTCTTCTGCTCACTAACCTTGTGACCCTGGGCAAGTCACCTGGTCACCCTGTGCTTCGGTTTCCCCATCTCTGAAGTAGAGACACTAGTATGTACCTGGGTTACTGTGAGGACTCAGAGTGGTAAGCCAAGGACTTGGAGCAGAGCCTCGCACAAAGAAAGCACTTTGTGTGTTGGCTGTTATTGTGCCTTCAGCTCTGCAACATGACCTCTCAAGGACAAAAGGATGTGATTCTCCTCACCAGACTGGACCTGGCAGTGCCTGGACTAGACACAGAGTACCTCCAAGGCTGTTGAATCAACCGTCTATGTGTAAACAGCTCCTCTTTCCCTCTCCTCCTTCCTAATTCCAAACCAAGCAGCTCAAGCTTATGGGGGCAGCTAATGGCTCCCAACGGATCCAGAACAGTCTCCCCTTAGCCACTGTGGGCTGTCCAAGTCAGAGCCCCCAGGACAAGAGCCCTTTCCTGGAGATGGAGCTTAACAATCACATTCTAATGGGAGATGGGGGACCTGGCCTGCAGACAGAGGGGTGGTCAGTCCTTTGTGGACACACTGTTTCATTTCTGTACCCACACCCCGTGGGGGGTTGGGGACAAGCAAGAACCTGTGAGGGTGGGCTTGGGGGCTATCAGAACAGTGTCTCCCTGAGGGGAAGGGCCTAGGCTGGGTTTCCAGCTGCCTGCCTTCCAAGTTGAAAAGGAGCAGCTAAGTGTTATTGATCCAAACTCCAGGGGGAAGATTTGCTAGGAGGTCGCTGGCACCAGCCCATCACTTAGCTAGTATTCATTATTCAGTGATGGGGTTGGGGAAGAGAAGGGCTGGCACTCTGCCGCCAAGCCTGGCCTCCCAGGAGAGGAGATGACTTGGGAACTGGGAGAGACAGACAGCCAAGAAAGGGTCAAGGGCGATTTGCTCACATCCTGGGAGAAAGGGTGTTTGGGGGATGGTACTAGGAGGAGTCCTACCTCCCTGGCAGCCCTGGGGCCTTCCAGGTCCTGGAGCCTCTAACCTTTGGCTAGAGAAGGGAAAAAGGAACTTTGGGTGACACTAGGCCTGGCCCCTCTCTGATGGTGCTTGTGTATTCCTGCTTCCTCAGACGCCCACGGACATAAAATGTCCTACCTATTTTGAATGATGTATTGTGATGAAACTAGCTTGTACAGTGACAGAAATGGTAATTAAGTCCTGAGGCCCTAAAGCGGATCAGAGTAATGCACTCAACAAGATCCAGAAGCCATGGATTTGGCCACTTCCCAACCTTGTGATAGGCCAGCCTGAGCCTAGAGTTGTCGAATTAGATCATGTTGATGAAAGTGCTTTGTCACAGGTAACACGTGAGACAAATGTCAGCTGTCACCATCACATTGTTATTATTATTGTTCTTATAATCATTATCACATTCTCAGAAATACATGTCCAGAAACAACACAGTCTTAACAATAGCTGTGAGAAGTGATGGGGGTTGGACGGGAATAAGAATGCTCATTGCAGCACTATTTGGAAACGACCCAAAAGCCCACAGAATGAAGAATGGGTAAATAAGGTATGATATTTTTACAAAATGGAATATTTTACAGCAGCGGAAATGAATGAACCACACATAACTACATGGGTGGATCTGAGTAACATAATGAGTGGGAAGGAAAAGTCCTAGAAGCCTATACCCAGTATGGTATCCTTGTCTAAACTTCAAAATTAAAACTAAAAAGTATAATACAAAGCATATACCTATAGGTGATACCACTGGAAAATAAAGCAAAAGAATGATAAGCACAAGCTTTGATATTATGGTTACTGGTGGTGCAGGTGGGGAACAGTGACGGGGGGAGACGAGGCTAGGTGAGGAACACACAGATAACGTTGTTTGTGTTGTTCTAGATTTGGAATTGGATGGGGAGCAAACATGAGTGAATGTGTGAATGAATGAGTGAGCACACAAGCCATTCATGAAACAATGCTGGTAGAGGGTCATAAACAAGGATGATGAATAGTCCAAGCTGAGTACCTAGAACCTGAAATGCAATTTTTTTTCATTTAAATAAAAGTGTGGGGGCGCGTGGGTGGCTCAGTCGGTTAAGAGTCTGCCTTCAGCTCAGGTCATGATCCCGGGATCTGGGGATCGAGCCCCGCATTGGGGGGGGGGTCTCTGCTCAGTGGGGAGCCTGCTTCTCTCTTTCTCTCTGTCTCTCACTGTCTCTCAAATAAATAAATAAAATCCTAAAAAAAATAAAGAAAAGTGTGATGTTGAGTGGATGTTTAGCACTAGATCCCCAAGTTGATATTCCAGAAAAGTCAGTAAGTTTTTTCTAAGGGTGCTGGGGGTGCCTCTATAGCAGACTGTGCCCAGAAATACCCTCATTATACAGCCTTTTAGGGAGAGGCATGTTCCAGTCTCTCTTACGTCCCGGTATAGGTATGGTGAAGGATGCATAAAGTATGTATGCCACTGGGCAAGATTTACATCTATAACTAGTACCAAACTATGATAGTGCTTCTATAAACATTCATAAATTCTTTTGGTGTACATCTGCATAAATTTCCTGTGGTAGTATGTCTAGTAGTGAAATTGCTGGGCCATAGAGTAGATGTATGTTCAACCTTGGTAGAGGCTGCAGTATTTGGAACTGATCGTACCAATCTGTGCCCTCACCAAGCACAGTTCAGATTGTACTTTCTCCACATCCTCGCCAGTACTTAGTATTGTCAGTCATTCAAATGTTCATCATCATGTTGGCTGTGAGGTTATATCTCACTATGGTTTTATTTTTTGTTCCTCCTTTGAAGATTACTGAGGTTGAGCATCTTTTCACATATTTAGTGGTCCCTGGGATATTTCTTCTTATGAAGTTTGAGTCTTTTGCCCACTTTTCTATTGTATAATTTATTATGTTCTTTCTGAATTTTGATACTCTTTATATATTCTGTATATGAGACCTTTAGGAGGATTTATATATTCAAGATATGTATAATTGGGAGAATATATATTTTCAAGATTGTCTTGGCTTTTCTTGGATCTTTGCATTTTCATTTAAAATTTAAAATAGATTCAAATTTAATTTATTAATGAAGAAAACCCAAATGCTCACGAACAGGAGAGTGGATAAATAAATTGTAATATAATCACACAAAGGAATATTACACAGCAGTCAAAATGAATGAATTTCTGTAACATGAAGCAATATGGATGAACCTTAGCAAAGTAATTAATACTAAGTCGGGGACGAAAAAGTTCAGAAGATTACATACAGCATAATGCCCTTTTTTTATAATGGTAAAAACAACTAAAAAATCTTTGCTTTAAGAAATATATACAGATGAGTTAACACTATATTAAAAGAAAGTAAGAAACAACAGACTCGTGATTCAGGGTGATGGCTATCTTAGGTGGGGATAACGGGAGGATGGCATGGGGAATGGCTGCATAGGTAGGTGAAAGTTACTGTGAAGATCTTAGCTTTCTTGTTAGTTGGTGGATTTGAGAGTGCTTATTGCATTGTTAAAATATATATAAATACTTGAATGAATGACTACTGATGAAATGTTATATGGATTGAGGATTATGATTAATCTGAATTAGTGCAGTTTAGGTTGATTATACAAAAAAAAGGTTGGAAAGAAAGGATTACATGAGGACACCACTGTCATCCCCTTTGTTGTGAGGAACCCCCCAAGACTATCATGGACTGAGCAAAGGTACCAGTGTCAAGATGCATATTACATATTAGTAAAGCTTAATTGCTTTTATTTATTTATTTTTTAAAGATTTTATTTATTTATTTGAGAGAGCGAGAATGAGAGAGAGAGAGAGAGAGAGCGCACATGAGAGGGGGAGGGTCAGAGGGAGAAGCAGACTACCCGCTGAGCGGGGAGCCCGATGCGGGACTCGATCCCGGGACTCCAGGATCATGACCTGAGCTGAAGGCAGTCGCTTAACCGACTGAGCCACCCAGGCGTCCAAGCTTAATTGCTTTTAAATTTGTTTTTAGAAAAATAGAGATAGAGGCTTTACTTTTTTTCTTCCTGCACCCCAGTATGTCTTGTGTATTCCCTGGGGTGTATACCTGTCTCTGCCCTAAGCAAATGGAATTTTAAACCAACTTTCATTTTAGATGGATCACCCAGTTGGCATGTGGAAGATGAATTGGCATTTTAGATGAATCACTCAGTTGGCATGTGGAAATCAAATACTTTCTAGAGCATTTAGGAAGCTATTGATACACTCCCACTCAGAAAGGATAAGAGCCTAAAGAGTGGTCTTGGGAAAGGGAAGGAAACAAGGAATTTGAGAGGTATGTAGAAGAAATCCGTAAGACTTAGTTTCCTTAACAGTAGAAGACACAGGAGCTAAAAGAACTGTCTATATATTATTCTCCACTAGTGACTACCATTCTCTTAGAGCCAAAATCTCTGTTTGCTTCAAACTCTTGGGCCTGTCACCTTCCTGTAGAATGTCAACACTTTTATATGCGTCCCAGGGCAATTTCAACCTTAAATGTGATGCTTACTCACTGAAGGACTAATTGGTGGCACCCTCCTTGCTGACAGCCTTCAGGTGTTGAAGGGAAATCCAGCAGCCCGTGATGGGGACCGATGCTGCTGAAATCTGGAGGCTGGTCTGGCTTGAGGGTGAGGATTTTTTTCAAAGCTTTTATTTTTAAGTAATCTGTATATCCAGCATGGGGCTCGAACCTTCAACCCTGAGATCAAGAATTGCATTCTCCACCGACTCAGTCAGCCAGGCACCCTGAGGGTGAGGTTTGCCTTTCAGGGAAGTACCATACAGCTGCCTCTCAGATCCCTGAGCTTGGGCTCTTCGGCTTCCTCTGACAGCCTGTCAGTCATTTGCCTTGGATGCTTCCACAGGTTGATTTTTTTTTTAAGATTTATTTATTTGAGAGAGTGAGAGGGAGGGAGGGCTCACACAAGCAGGGGAGAGGGGCAGAGGGAGAGGGAGAGAGACTCCTCCAGCCGACTCCCCACTGAGCATGAGCCTGATGCAGGGCTTGATCTCAGGACCCTGAGATCATGACCTGAACTGAAACTGTTCCATAGTTTGGAATCAAGAGTTGGATGCTTAACTGACTGAGTCATCCAGGTGACCCCCCTCCCCCCGACAGGCTGATTTTAATTGAGAGCTTCAGATGGATTATGGAGTGGGCTTAGAAGAACCATGATCCTTGAGGGTGATTTGGCAACAGGCAGGTCCTCTAACCTTGGAATTTTGGGAAAGAAGACCATATGTTAGGCCACAGAGACTGAAAAGGCTTAAAGTATTTGGGGCTAGACGGTCACATGCCCCCTCAGGGAAAACAAAGGCTTGTCTTGTTGGGGTACCAAGTCAACAACCTACGTGCTCCCCCCATCCCAGGCCTTCCTTTATTTAATTGTAATACGGAGGTGTAGAACTAAATGAGCCTTACGGTGTCGGCAAACATGGTGCTGTGAAGAAAGCAAGTGACATCGCTGGCGAGCAACCCATCCCCACCATCTGGGAGTCGTGGGGCCCTGGGTGAGTTAGGAACTACTGGGAGCTCTGGTCTCCTAGTCTCTAGTGTCCCGGAGCTGGGGGATTATGTAAATGAGCATATGTGACAATGCCTAGCCCCTGGACGACACTCATAGAACATCAGATTCTTTCCTTTGCTTCTTGGTTGCCAAATGGAAGAAGTGGTGATCTGGGCTGGCTCTGGATATATGCGGAATTACAGTTGTAAGGGGGCTTCTGCATGCCTGTGGGGCCCACTGGAGGTGTTTCTCTCCAGCTGGACTACTTTCCCTTGGCCCCGGCCCGAGCTGGGAAAGAGGTGGATTAGCAAGGAGCTTGCATGGCATAAAGGAGCGGTCTGGGGCTCTGGAGTCAGGAACTGTACTGTGGACACGTTACTTACTGAGAGAATTCATCAAGAATTAATTCATGGAAAGTCAGTTCATCGCTTTTGTTTTGCCAAATGGTGATTTGGTTTCCCATGCATTAGGAGTCTTGGGAAAAGTACTTTTGGCAAGGGAGGCTGCCTCCTAGAGAAATTCTCTGGGTGAAGGGCACTGATCTGAATGCAAGTTTAGCGAGTGCTCGGCTCTGGAGTAGGAAGCAGTGTGCTTGTGGCCCGATATGCTGGAAGCTGAGTCCTGCAGTTTGGGGCTGATGCTGAGCAGCTTCTCCCGCTTTCTGCTTCTGTCTGGGCTCCCACTGTGACCAGTGCAAAGAAGTACTTGACAGAGAGGAGGGAGGCTGCTGAAGGAGAAACTGAGCCTCCAGGAAAGGAAGACCGATCTTCCTGGCATTTCTCTCCAGACCCCGGGGGACTCTCTCCTCTTTTCCTTGAACCTCTCTTTTCACTGCAGGACAAAAGAGAAGGAGTCAGGTGGCACAAGGGGTCAGAGGTGAAGATAATGGTTACGGGAGATGGCAGAATGGAAGCTCTTATTGGGAAGTGGCATCTGAACACTGCATTCTTCTTGTAGGGGGTCAAGATTCTTTGTTTGCCAGCAAAGGAAACAAACTAGTCAGTTCACCTAAGGGGAGCTCCCAGCATGGAAGGGAGGCTGGAGGAGGGGCTTGAGGATGGGCAAGAACCAAGACAGTGCTCAGTGACCCCGAAGCAGCCACCTCCTGGTCAAAATGTGACTGCAACCAGTTGTTTTCTGTCTCTTTGTTCTGATGCTCAAGATACAAAATCCAGAGAGGGTATCTGATGGCATAGTTTGCATCCTGTGCTCTTTCATTGTCTGGAAAGGGTGGCGCTTCCAGTTACCCAGCCCCCAGGCTGTATCTAGTGGAGGAGAGGCAATTCCAACTCAGGAATTGAGCTGAAGAGAAAATAGATAGCAGGAAGCCAGATGATACAAATCATGGCAACTGGGCAGATAGCATTTAGAATGTGCTAGCCACTGTTCTGAGTGCATTACGTATGTTATCTCCTTTAATCTTCCTCTGTAGGCAATGAGGATGTTGTTATCATGCCCATTGGACAGATAAGGAACTGAGATCCGAGGAAGTTTAATCATATAGCGAGCAAGTGCTACAGCTGGGATTTGGATCAGAGTTTGGTTCTTAAGTATTCTGTGGAATACTGTCTACATTACTACTGTTCACTTGAAAAGCAGCTTTGGGAAAATCAAGGAATTTAGTAGTACAAAAGAAAGCTGGTTTGCTCAGGGTTTCCAAGAGTAGAAGGAAACTAGAGATGTTCAGGGGTTCCACCATTTTGGTCTCCCAATTCCCAAAGCCTCTTCTGTCAACTCTCCTCTGGAGCATCTTGTTCCTCTTCTCAGGGGCAGGTGGCCCTGCTGAGGAGGTGGGGAAGAGGTAGGGGTTGCGGGGGAGATGAACATGAGCTTGATTTAACAAGGCAAGGAAAGGAGAGGTATTACACAGATTTAAGATTTAACAAAAGGAGAACAAAATTGACATTTTATTGACTTGCAGTAGGAGTTGTTAAAGACAGATTACTGCACCAAGGGTAGAGTTTGATTGAGAGGTCGGGAGAGGACTCAGCCATCAAAGGCATCCAACTTGAAGGCTAGTGATACCCCCAGGGGCAAGGTGAGCATATAAATTTGAGCTCACGCATGGATACTTGCCAGCGCGCGCGCACACACACACACACACACACACACACACACACACACACACACACACACAAACCTGAGCTTCTCTCTTAGTCCCAGAGGCCAGGCTCAGAGACACTGGGTGAAGTGGGAGTGAATTAAAAACAGTGTGCTAGATTTAATTCTTACTAATACCCCCTTCACACCCCAACCTGATTGATCCTTGGGCCCACTGGGAACTTCAGGGGTGGAATTCCTCACGCTTTAAGGTAGAAATAGGATCTTGAGAAAACACCCCATTGCTTCCAGTAAGAGAATGATTCCATTTCAAAGCCCTTTCCTCAGGGACTCCCTGCAGGCTGGATGGTCGAATGCAGAGATGCAGAGTTTGTCGGATGGGCACAGAAGCAGCCCACAGAGGCCTGCTCCAGAGAGTCTGGCACTCTGGGATCTGCCCTGGGGGAGGGGTGGCTGGGGGCAGGACAGAGAGACACATGGCAGGGGGAGAGTGATGGGGACACAGAGGGAACATGAGGAGCCATCCTGCTTAGACTGCAGCTCAGGAATCCTTCACAGCGGTATTGGCATGTGTGGGTCTGGATTCCGGGTTGGGTGATGATGAATCTTGTTGCAGGAAGCCTTTGCTCTGCGGGCCCTTTTCCTCATGGATTGCACCCTCTGCTCCCCCATCCTAAAGCTGAGGGGCGCCTGGATCAGTGTTTGCACGGCCTTTGCTCTGTGGGCCCTTTTCCTCGTGGGTTGCACCCTCTGCTCCCCCATCCTAAAGCTGAGGGGCGCCTGGATCAGTGTTTGCACGCCTCTTTCTCCTTTGCTCCTGTGACTAACATCACGTCTCTGAGAATCCTCTCATGGTTCTCTTTCTCTTCTTAGCTCCTGCCCCTGAGGCCGTGACTGTAGCCATTGGAAGACCTGTGACTTCCATGTGTAACCCTTCTCTCCCCTTAGCCCCTGTCTCCCTGGGGAGATCCACTGCAGGCAGGGTGTTGTTATTAAAAGCGACTTCTCACATTCCTCACAGACATCTGTTAACAGCTACTGGAGGGAGGGGCACTGAAAATCCTTCTCACCCTATTTCATTCCCCCACCCCTACCAGCTGGGTTCTTCTTTCGGCTCTCAGACAACTTCTGCACACACACCCCACCCCCTCTTAACCCCACATGGTCCCAGGTTCTGCTTGGACTGAGCACTAGAAGAAAAGGAACCTCTGGTTTAGCAAAAGATTTGAAGGTGACCTTCATTGAGCCCTAAGAGAGATAACAATCTCTCTGCAATCAACAAGCCTGGTTCCTCTGGATACTAAAATAGCAACTGTGGAGTAAATCTGCCCCCCCCCCCCCATCTCCACCTCCTTCCCTCTCTTTTTCTTCCGGACAACACAAAGAAACTCTAGGGGTGAATTGGGAAATCACAGTCTCTTTTAACAGCCTGAGAGCCTGAAAAGAAAGTTCCCATTCTGTGCATGTATTTGCAGCTCATCAGCACAGGAAAGCTAATTTCTCAGCACTGTCGCCACCACCTTTCATTCAGCAAACTCTGTCCTTTCATTTATCATCTTACTTGTTCAGTCAACAACCCTGAGTTATGACGGTCCAGAAATGGTGCACCCCATTTTAGATGGGAGGGAACCAAGGCCCCAGGAAAGAAGGTGCCTGCTCAAGGTCACCCAGGGATGGAGTGTCCAGAGCCAGAAGATGACTGTTTGCTTCCTGAGGGTTCCTATACTAGATTTCCACTGGGAATGTAATGTATTTTCAGGGCTTGATTGCTGGACCTTGGGAGCATTTGATACTGGTATTGTTATTTTATAGTGATCTTAGCACCCTGCTGCTGGTTCCCACCCTATTCCTCTATTCCCTGTGCTGGGCCCAGAGCTGTTGTGCAGTGATGTTGGAGTGTCCAGTGGGTGGTTGTCAAGGTAGGAACTGATGGAGTGGGGAAAGAAAGATCCTCCACTCTCTGGCATGTGGTGGGGGACAGAGATTGGATTTGTCAGGGTTGGAGTTAGCAGGGATATGGAACATATGTTTATATATGGCAGCAAATTATTGAAGGGGAAAGAAGAAGCTGGCAAATGGAATGATGCTGATATGTCTTTTTGAGGAAACAGAATAAGAGGTGGACCCAGTAAGTTGATGACCCTGCATTCAGTTCATATTAGAGCATGGAAATAGGATGGTCCTACTGAGGGTCCCCCCCGCCCAACCCAGAAGACCCTCTTCAGCCTTCCAGAGAACTGATGAGTGGTAGTGGTTCAGAACCAAGGCAAAGCTGGTTCTTGCATAACTTCTCCCTGTGGAAAAGGGGATAGAAAGGGACCATTGTCAGGTTTACTTTGCAGATAGATCCTAGGACCATTAATTAAAATTAGAAGGATACTTAAAGGTTATCTAGTTCCACCTCTTCAGGATTCAGATGAGAAAACTGAGCTCAGTGACATGCCCAAATGAACATGGCTACTAAGCCACAGAATGGAGATAGAACCCAGGTTTGCTCAACTTCTAGTCTACTGATCTGCACATGCATGAGAGGAAATTCACCACGGCTGGGGGAACCTGCTAGAAAGCAGTAGACTGAACAATTGCTAGAGTGCACAGAGGAGTAGGAATAATTCATGTTCCCACCAGTAAGAGTGGAAAGATCTAATAAATGGGGCATTTTGGGTAGAATCCTCAGAAGAGTATTTTCTCAGTAATAGAACCCAAATACCTCCAGGCTAAGAGTTGGTGTGGACCTGCCCTAATGAAGACTAAAAGCCAGGCTCAAAAGAATCAAACTGATGTCAAGTAACTTAACTCTGTATGAGAGCAAAATCCAACACACACACACGCACACACACACACACACACACACACAGTTATAACACATTAAAAGAAGGAAATAAAATGAACAGGAGAAAATTCAGTTAATAGAAGTAGTCCCAGACATTATAGAGATGATGCAATTTGTAGACAAGTATATTAAAAACACTATTATAAAAATTATCCATATATTCAAGAAAGTATAGGAAAATATAAACGAGGAGGAAGATATAAAGAAAGATCAAACAACTCTTAGAGATGAAAGACAAAGTATCTGAAATGAAAAGTATACTGGATAAAATTACAGTAGACACGATGCTACAGAAGTAAACTCAGTGAACTTGAAGAAGCATAAAAGTGATTCAAAATTAAGTGTAGAAGAAAATGACTAAAAAACAAACCTAATGCCAGGGACCTATGGGACCATAGTAAGTGACCTATTTATGTATTTGGAGTCACAGAAGGAAGAGAAGATAGGGTGGGATGGAAAAAAAATGTTTCAAGAAATAATAACCAAACAATTTCTAAAATATGAAAAATAGGAACCCACTGATCCAACAATTTCAACAAAATCAAAGTGGAAGAAACATAAAAATCACACCAAGGCACATCATAATCAAATGACTAAAAGACAGAGGTAATCAGGAAATTGCAAAAACAGCCAAAGGAAAAAAGACGTGTTATGTGCAAAGGGGCAAAGATAAAAATGATAGCAGAATTCTTATCATAAACTAAGCAAACCAGAAAGTAATGGAGCTACATTTTGAAGCTATGCTAAAAAAAATCAACAAAAAAACCCCCCTCTCAACCTAGAATTGTATACCTAACAGAAATATCTTTTAGCAATGAAGGTGAAACAAAGACTTTTCCAGACAAACAAAAGGTGAGAGAATACATCACAGCAGACCTGCACTAAAAATAAAATTGAATTCTTCAAGCAGAAGAGATATGAAAACATGAAAATGTATACCTACACAGGGAAATGAGTTCTGTAAGTGGTAAATATATGGATAGATGTAAATTGCTTCTCATTTTGAACACATTACATAATAATTGACTGTTTTAAGCAAAATAGTAATAATGCAGTTTGTGGTTAGTAGCATCAGTTGAAATAAATGTATGAAAGTAGCCAAAGAGAGGGTAAGAAAAAATGGAAGTATACTCTTGTGAAGATCTTACTCTCTATGTGAAGAGATATAATGTTATTAGAAAGCAGACTGGGATAAATTGGCGTACTCCAGGGCAACCACTAAAAAAATAACATGAAGAGATAATCTAATATTGGCAATAAAATGGTGTCATAAAGAATACAATTAATAAAATTAATAAACAAGGCAAAAGTGAGAAAAGAAAGAACAGATGGCACAAGTAGAAAGCAGGTAATAGGATGGTAGATTGAAATTCAATCATATAAATAATTACACTAAATGTAAATAGTCTAAACATTCCAATTATAAAAGAATTGTCAGGTTGGATTAAAAAGGGAAACCCAGCGATATGCACCTACAAGAAACCCACGTTAACTATAAAGAGCAAGAGGTTAAAAGTAAAAGGATGGAAACAAATGTGCTATGCTAACACTAACTGAAAGAAAGCTGGAGACACATCAGACTTCAGGATATGGAAAATTGCCAGCGATAAAGAGGGACATTACATAATGATAGAGTCAGCTCACCAAGAAAACATAAAAATCCTCAATGCCCAGGTTTCTAAAAATATGGCTTCAGAATATGTGAAGCAGAACTGATAGAACAGGAAGGAAAAATAGAAAACCCCACACTTACAGTTGGAGACTTCAATAGTCCTTTTTCAGAAATTTATAGAACAGTTAGACAAAAAGTCTGTAAGGTCAAGGAGTCCTGAGCACTATTAACAAACTTGACCTAATTGATAGTTATAAAGAATTCTACCCAGCAAGAGCAGACTACATATTCTTGTCAAATGCACACAGAACATTCACCAATGTTCACCAGACTGTATTCTGGGACATAAAACAAGTCTCAATAAATTGAAGAAGATTAAACTTATGTAAAGTATGTTTTCTGGGCACATCAGAATTAAATTAGAAATCCACAAAAGAAATTTATTTGTAAAATTCCCAAATATTTGGAAAATTAATAATGTATTTTTATATAATCCATTGTTCAAATTATATGGAAAATCACAAGGAAAATTAGAAAACATTTTCAATAAGATAAAATTACCAATAACAGGAATGAGAATGAGACATTACTGCGAATCTTGCAAACATTAAAAAAACAATGAGAAAAAAACAACTTTATACCAGTCAGTTTGATAACTCAGATGAAATGGACCGGTTCCTGGAAAGACACAAACTACCAAAGCTCACCTAATAAGAAAGCAGTAATCTGAGTAGCCCAATATTTATTTATTTTTTATTTTTCTTTTTAAAGATTTTATTTATTTATTTGACAGAGAGATAGCAAGAGCAGGAACATAAGCAGGGGGAGTGGGAGAGGGAGAAGCAGGCTTCCCACCAAGCAGGGATCCCAATGTGGGGCTCGGTCCCAGGACTCTGGGATCATGACCTGAGCTGAAGGCAGACGCTTAATGACTGAGCCACCCAGGTGCCCCAATAGCCCAATATTTATTAAGGAAATTTATTCATAGTAAAAAATCTTTCAAAACAAAACAAAACTCTTTTCCCACAAAGAAAATTCCTGGCCCAGATGGTCTTACTGATTAATTCTATCAAACATTTAAAGAAAAATAGTATCAAGTCTACACATACTCTTCCAGAAAATAGAAGAGGTGGGAATACTTCCCAACACATTTTTATGAGGCCAGTATTACCTGGATACCAAAACCAAAGACATTACAAGGAAAGGAAACTATATTCCACATGAATATAGGCACCATCTCCTTAACAAAATCTTAACAAATCCAGATCCTTCAACATATAAAAACTATATCCTGACCACGTGAGGTTATTCCAGGAATACCAGGTTGGTTTAACATTTGAAAATCAATCGCTCTAAAAAAGAAGAACTATAGGATCATTACAACGCAGAAAAATATGAAATAGTTATGGAAAGTTTAACACAATCTGTGCAAGACCTTCACACTTAAAGCTATAAGACATTGCTGAAAGGAATTAAAGGCTTAACTAAATGGAGATGTATACCATCTTCATGGATCAGAATTCTTAAAACTTAATATTAAGAGGACAAATACCTTGGTAGAAAAATGGGTAAAATATTTAAACAGACACTTCACCAAAGAAAATATATGAATAGCAGCTGAGCACAGGAAAAGATGATCAGCATTACTAGTCATTGGGGAAATGCAAATTAATACGACAGCGAGCTACCAATATCACTAAAATTTAAAGGGCTGACAATGTTGAGTGTTGATGAAGATGTGGAGCTGCTGGGAATGCAAAATGGCACAGCCACTTCAGAAGGCAGTTTAGCAGTTGCTTATAAGGTTAAACATTCTTTTACTCTTCCTTCCAGAAATCCCACTCCTAGGTGTTTACCCCAGAGAAGTGAAAACATATTCACATAAAGACTTACACCCCGATGTTCATAGCAGTTTTATTCTTACTGGCCCCAAGTTGGACACAACCCAGATATCCATTGACAAGAAAACAGATAAACAAATTGTAGCAAATGCGCATGATGGAATACTATCCAGCAATGAAAAGGAATGAACTTCTGATCTAAGCAACAACATGAAGAATCTCAAAAACACTGTGATACATGAAGAAATCCAGGCACAAAAGACTACATAGTTTATCATCTCATTTATATCACTTTAAAAGGAAAAGGCAAAACTGTGGAGACTGAAAGCAGATCAGTGGTTGCCAGAGAGGTAGGGGTATGGGACTGGGGGCTAAAAGGCACAAGGTAACTTTTGATTGTGACAAATATTCTGTATTGTGAGTATGGCAGTAGTTGAACGTCTTTGTATATTTGCTGAAACTGTATTAGATACTAAAATTTAGTGAGTTTTATTGTATGAGAATTACACTTGATTAAAACTGATTTAAAAAGTAGATACCTTCTCTGCCTGATTTAGATTCTGAGTTGAGGAAAGTACTAACCAGTTGTCATTTCTTGTGGTGTAGAATACTGCTATCTCCTGGGGTAGGGGGTCCTGAGGGCAGGAGGTGGGGTGGAACACGTAGAGGTCTGGGAGGGGTGGGTATTACTGCATGAGAAGGATGGTCACAAACTCATCCTCAGTGCAACTTCATCCTGGGAGGACAGCCAGTGTGTTTAAGGAAAGGAGAAACTCTGTGCCTTTCTTAAAATTGAGTTATTCAGGGGACAGAGGGGTGGGAAGTGTGACTGGGATGCATGACACAACTCTGCAGGCTGCATTTGATATGTTGCTCTTCTAAGCCACCTAGTTTGTTAAGGCAGCCCTGGAATACCAATATAGCTTGGTGCTGGCCACAGCCTCCCTTTCTGGCGTGACCACCCACCCTTCCTCTGTAGGAATTCTTTGCCTGCAACCCTGGTGCCCGGGAAGTTATTTGTAGAATAACCTTTTGCGTGATTGTTTAATGGTCAGGCTTCTCTGATTGTAAGGAAGAGACTAACAGAGAATTACAAGGACACACAAGGACTTACAAGGGAACGTGGGGAAGCTGGAAAACCACCCATTTAGCTGCTCGGCCACCCAGATCCTAGTTTGTCCCATCCTAGGATGTACAGAGGCTCCACATAAGGCCCACATAAGGTGGTGCCCTCAGGGAGCACCCTGAGCTTAAGTGATTATTCTCCATGGTGGTTTCCAGACTCAGGGTGACACCCATCCACTGGGCTCAGTAGATGAATTAATATTCACAGAGCAGTGAGAACCAGGCTGGTATGTAGAGAGTGCTGTGTAAGTGTTACCTCCTGACCCATCTAAGTAAGGGATGGCTTCCCTTGCATTCCAGCTTTTAGATGATTGCTTTCTGTTCACACACTGAGCCCTGGTCCAGTTCTCAAGTTTGGTGTCTCCTTATTTAACAAGCATCCTTTACAAATGCTAGGAAAAGAGAAATTGGGAAAACCCACTTGGATCCCTTTTCTTTCCTTTTTTTTTTTTTTAAAGATTTATTTATTTATTTTAGAGCGGGAAGGGGCATAGGGAGAGGGAGAGAGAGAGAATCTTACGCAGACTCCCTGCTGAGTGGGGAACCCAACGTGGGGCTCCGTCTCACGACCCTGAGATCATGACCTGAGCCGAAATCAAGAGTCAGATGCTTCACCAACTGAGCCACCCAGGTGCCCCTTGGATCCCTTTTCTTAATCAGAAACTGTGTATATGGACAGCAGTAAAGGCTTGTTGGATTTCTCAAAACACCCACTAAAAATGAGTAAAGATAGGAAGCAAACTCTGGATGGATGGATGAATGGATGCATGGATGGGTGAGTGGATAGATGGAAGAGTTTGCCTTGACTCAGGTAAGAAAAGCAAAGGGAAGGATGAATTGTGTGAAGGTGTGTACATGGCTGGACAGAGGAAATTTTGGAGGACATAAGTATATGCTTGTGTGTCCTTTGACCCTCTTCAAATAAGAACTATATGATAGATTGAGATTTAATAGGTTTAATATTCCTGCCCAACACCATGTGCTTCACATCTGGATAAAAGGAGCTGTAAATCCCTCCACGCAGAGTGGCTGGGCCCTGCTTTTCTACCCTTCTCACTGAGATCTTACTTGGAAATACAGCTGAACAGTCAGTGATGGATCATAGCATCTGTGGAACAGCCCAGATAAGGAACAATTTGCATTTTCATGTGATAATTCGCTTCTCTTGGTGTTTTCAGATTACCGTTAGAGCCACATTAATTCTGTTGCCATAAACTACCACTCTGTACCCAAGTCACTGGGAGATGGGGACTCAAGTGGCGGGTTTGTTTGGCTTTACGGGGGGTGGGAAGAGCTCTCTTTCCTTAAGCGGGGCATGTGAGCCCGGCTGGCTCCTGGAGAGTGCCTTTGGTAGCAGCTCCATGGGGCAAGGTTGTAGCTTCTCAAATCTACCTCGAATTTTCATCCTCCCCGTCTGTATGTTACTTAGTTAAAAATAAACTAAACACAAATCACTCCCCCTCCTCCCCTGCCTCACAGTGCAGAGGAGACGCCCTAACCTGCAGGTAGCTCTTTCTCCTTTTGTTTCAGGAAGCATATGCTTCAGCCTGTAAAACCGTGTAAGGCTCCTACAACAGGCTTGAGAAGGGTAGTCTTGGAGGAGCTGTCCTGAGGGCTGCATGAGCTCCCTAGCCCTGCAGAGCAAACCACTGTCTGATGCTTGTCTGCCTGCTTCCTAGTGGTCGCAGCTACTTCAAGAGGCGCCGTGTGGCCAAGGGGGACCAGTCTGTCACCAGCCACCGTGGGGTCTGGCAGAAGGTGGGCGGTGTCAAATGAAGACAGAATCAACCCTTAACCTCCCGAAGTAGGGCTCCTCTTCTGTGATATCTCCAGACTGAGACGTAGCACGGTCTGCTATCCGCCCCAGCCACTCATTTTCTTCTAACCTTCACGATCCAGGAAGTTCCTAATACTCATCAGAAACCCTTATTGCTGTAGTGCAAATCCATTTCCTTGCCCGAAAGCAGAGACGAGTCATTCTCGAACTCTTGAGTCTACACATCCCTGCCTTTCTTAAACAAATTCTCAGAATGCTATCAAATAAGTTAATGAGGAGGCTTGTAAAAATGAGAATAATTTCTCTCTATCCTAATTTACATTTGTCCATTTCCTGACGTTCCATTCTATTAAGCTTTAATTTGCTCCCCTCTTATCCCGAGCCTTTCAGAGTCTCACATTGGGGATTTTCTTCACACAGAGTCTCCCGGGCTCTAATGGGTTATACTCACGGGCAGGCAAGTTGTCGCTAAAGTGATTTCTAGATTGCCCACCCAACTGCTCGGGGCACACTGGCGCAGAGAGGCCGTGTGGCATGTTGGGAAAGCAGCGGAGATCATTTTGTTAAGTTCTGTTTATTTTTATTTTAGTAGCCTTTGTACCCCACTTTGCAGCAGTGGTTTTGAACGACTTTCTTTTGCAAAATCTTCCAGTCTCTGTACTTGTGAACTGAGGGGCAGGGGCCGGGGCCCGGGGCAGTCAATCCCCTTTTCCTACTTGTATCTTTAAATTATACAAAGAAAGCCTGCGAATATAGAATGCTTTTTGTTCCTTGGAAAGGAGCACCAGGAAAGAAATAGATTAGATTGGGCATTATAAAATTGCCATTTATATAGGTCAAAAATGGTTAACTATTGCTGATTTCATATGGTTCGATCTAGTACAGTCTTACCTCATTCATTCAGATGAATTTGAGGAAGTTTGGTCTGAAGTTGCTGGAGTGTGGCAAAAAGTCTGAATTATGAGATCATTTTGAGAGATGCAGCTTCATTACATTCAAGGGCCTACAGTAAGAGGAAATAGGTCACCAAAATAAGGTTCCCTGTAAGTCCATGGAGGGATATCTTTGGTTAATAAAGACAACTTGTAATGAATCTACACATGTGTTTTGTAAAGCATCCTTTAGTCTAAGGTGTACTTGACAATGCTTGAGGAGTTTATTTGTTAAAGTAGCTTTAAATGGTTTCCTTCAAATTTACATATATGATTAGTTGGCTTACCAAATCCTTCCTTCAAAAACAGCAAGTGTATGCTGACGTTCACTGGCTGAATTATTACTTATTCCAAAATAGTGGATTCCAAATTAATGATGCTTGACTGCTCTATTCCTGACCTTGAGGTTGGACATTAGGTTAATGAAAATCAATGGAGACCAGCCCTCAAGTATTGGGGAGGAGAAAATATATTTGACAAAAACATATGTGACTTGAAAAATGAGGCTGGTTTTCTTGTGTGGCTCATATATTGACTCCGGAGGCAGTTTCCAAGGCAGAGTTCCAACAGTGTTTCGGGTAATAGCAGCAAACTTGGAAGGAGTCAACAACATCCCACAGAACTGCCTTGAAGAGCGACGTAATGTGAATATACAAATTCCAACCCTTTGTGGTTTTTAAAAAAAATGCTCGCATATGCTTATTCTCCTAGGGAAATATTTATTCCTTTAAGAAATAGTTTTTAAAGGTTCCCTCTAAATAATGACAATTTTTCCACTACATTCAAGTTTATTGGCAAGCAATTTTATTCAATTTTCTGCTTACCGGAAACCCTGAGGGGGTGGGCGGGTGGGAAGACGAGGGAGAAGGGGGTGAGGATTGGCGACCAGCAGAAACACAGAGTAATAGATTGTTTGATAAAATTGGAATCAGGTATAACTTTTAGGAGTACACCGGTGGTGCAGGGCCAAGTCCATCCTCGTGGGATGCGTCCCCTATGATGAAAGAGGATTCTAGAGGAAAACTCCTTTCTCAGGGTGAATGGGGGCACACCCCACCTTGCTCCTTTTTCCTGCGCTGTCCTCTCTTGCTTTGGAATGTCAAATAGGACTCAAAGGAGGGGCAAATCTGATTAGGTCACTGGACAGAACTGACTCAGTTTCCCGTTACAGGTCTCTAAGAGCAGATATGACCTAAAAAACGGGACCAGATAAAATATGGGTGGTTACTTAACAACGCCGAACACAAGAGACCGATGACAGACAGGTTCTGTATCTTGGTAGTTAACTTAGTTCTATGCATTTTGTCAAAAATGCATGAACCCAGACAACCAAAAAGAGTGGTCGTACTGTATGTAAATTAAAACAGCTATTTAGGTGTGAAATGAGACTAGCCCTTCCCTTGGTAGCCTGCCAAGTGGATGCCCTGGTGGTGAGGTCTTCTGGGTTCCTCCCTCGGCGAGTGTGGTCGCCGACCAGAGCACGTCATGCTTGCCCCCGCTGCCGTGTCCCTGCCATGAGGGGAGGAAAACTGCGGTCTGCGTGGTCCTCTCACTCGGTGTGTGCTCCGTGATGCGTTGCAGCACTTGCCCCCATGTGACGGGAGCCCCATGGGTGCCGCTTGAATGGAGCCTTGATCTTGCATGCTGCTGTGTTCAATCCAAACACTCTGATCTTGTCCTTGGCAGAGATTCAGTCAGGCAACATCTACACTGGACACCTACTATGTGCCAGGGACCGGGAGTAGTGCTGGGAATCAGGGACATAAAAAAAAGATGGAGCCCCCGCGCTGGAGCTGCTCCAGTGGGGGAGCCAGATGTGTAAACAGATAATTAGAGCACTGTGTAATTAGTGCTAATGGAGGCATGTGCAGAGTGCTCCGGGGCACAGAGCAGTGACTAGCTAAGCCTCAAGTCATCGCCCTTCAGCCGCTCCAAGAGAGTTGCTATCACTGTTGTGCCCAACAACAGAGAGGCTTGGTCCAGGGAAGCATTGATGCTGTGTCATCACACAGGGACACACACACCCCACAGACACACAAAGACACACACTCACACACGTATCCCATGCACACACCTGAAGGCCTCCCACCCTCCTGGAGGACAGCTCATGCCAGGCACGCCCCCTCCTGGACCATGATGGAAACAGCCCACGTGCTGCTTGGCTTGGTGACCGCCTGTGGTGGGATGGGCTGTGGTTGTGGGTGAATCCTTGCATCTCACTATGAGCCTTACCAGTGCCTTTTCCTCATAGGCTGCAGGCAGTCTAGGCTACCCGGCGGTCTCCATGGCAACGGGTCTCTCCTTCATCTTCCACAGTGCAGAGTGCTTCTTCAGAGGAGGGTGGGCCCCTGGCCAGTGCCCAGCCAAGCGGAGGGCTCTGTGTCTTCCTCTTTGGGTTGTTTCAAGGCCTTAATTTTTTTGCCAGGTGTCAGCAGTAGACTGGGAACATGGGAAGCTCTGCTTGTCCACTCCTGACCCCCCGGCTTACTGCTGAATTTTGAGAGCTGCTGACATTAGCTGCTCAGACTGAAGGTGGCTGACCGGGTCCTGAATGTCCTGTCAGCTGCCAAGGACAAGGTGGCCATGATGAAGACATGAGCCGGGAACCAGTTCTGGACAAATTAGAGCATGTTGACTGCAGGGTAACCAGGGGGGCAAGGGGACTCATGGGAGAGGTGAACAAAGAAACTGGCGACATACGGACTGTGGAAGAGGAGTATCGCTCAGAACCACCTAGCTGGCCAAGTACCGTACAGACGCGGGAGCAGATGCAGTCCCTGGGACGCCGTGACTATCGCTTGGACCAGTGGTGGGAAGAAAAAAGGCCACACAAATTTCTTCCCCTTCCTCATCCTTCTGAAAAGGCTCCTAAGCCTTTCAGAGGGGAAGGGAGTTGCCTTTGAGGAGGTGAGCTCCCTGTCAGATAATCAAGCAGAAGCTAGATGGTCACTAGGTGGAAATTCAGGTACAACATGAGCCTTCAGTGTCTCATGCAAACCTGACTGGCTCCTCCCTGTTCTGTGAGTAGCCGAGACACCCCATGGTACTCACTTTCTTACCTGTAGCATGAGGAGTAAGGCCAGAGTGTGGCCCAGACCTCTGTTGGCCTTATAGCCCGGTGTTCAAATCCCATTTTCTAAACCTGATTCTAACTGCATAATGCCTAACTTCATAGATTTAGGGCATTTCCTATTTTTCTGAGCACTTTCATATCCATGATCTCATTACCTCTTCCCCATTCCTCTGTGAAGTAAATAGAACAGGTATGATCACAGAGTCAGGGAAGTTCAAGGGAGCCTTCCAGAGGTTATGAGTAAGTTAGCGGCAGAGCCAGTGTGGAGGCCGGGGCTCAGGTCTGCCAGTCCAGCCCACTGTCCTCTCTTGCTGATGGCACGTTCATGGGCATTTCCACCTGGGGCAGATGACGCCACAGAGAGGGCTTCTCAGTTACCAGTACCGTGCAACGTGAAGTGTGGCAGAAATAGTACATAAGTAAATTAAGCATAGTTTCCAGAAATAAAAAAAAAAAGGCTGTCACTTATTGTCAGCTTTGGGCTTTGCTACTAGATAAACTCCGAGACACAAATATGCTAACTGTATGTGACATGAATACATGGGTTATGTAAAAGTGATTTGTACCAGTGGATCTGGGTGGGGTATAAGTTGAATAATAAAAATGTCTAATAAATCTGAATTGGCTTTCCTTAAAACTCATAGTAGGGGGTGTTGAGAAGGGAGGAGCTGGCCCCTGAATCCGCTTGGTACTGCATCTGAGCTGAAAATTCAACAGGCATAATGTTGCCTGGGAAATTGAAACATCAAATGTCAGATAAGATCTCGCTGCTCTAATTCTTTATTCAGGCCCCTGGGGGATAATGTTTCTTGTGTGTGTGTGACACACACACACAAGTGTGACAGTCCAATAAGCTCTAACATCATCTCCACGTGCTATTGAAAAGCCCCTTCCTCTCCCTTCTTAAAATCATGGTATCTGCTTCTTTTAATCAGTGCAACCGAAGAAGTGAATGCAAATTGGATGCAAATTGGACAATGCCGGACTTTTGTCAATGGATGACAAATTTTTCCATGAAAAACTTTCCATGCTGGCCTAACCTTGGTCTTCAAGTGAACCACAATGATGAAACCAAACTTGCAGCAGCTACTCTTTCTTTCCAGGGGCTCAGATGCCCTTTTATCCTTTCACCAGCTCTTGGTCAAGTGGGAGGAAGAGCACAGTCTCCTGCTCCACTTAGGAGCTGTAACTTGTAGCCTGGACCTTGTTCACCTGTGTGATGCTTAAGGGACAGAGAGCCAAGGGTTGAAGTAGGAGAAACTGGTAATGGAGGGATGAGGCCAAGGGTTTATCAGGCCAGTGATCCACCTTGCCTTTCGGAGAGGCCAGAGGTATTTGGGAACAGGTGGGACTCTGGGCCAAGCTGGAATTCAGGGCAGCCTCCGTGGTGGTGGGGCTGAAGTGGGGGAGGAAGCCACACAGCTGGGAGGCCACTGAGTCCTGGACATAATGCACGGAGGTGCTGTGAAAATCCTGGTCCTCTTTCAGAAATCCTGACCTCAGCATTTATGTTGTGTCTACTCACTTTAGATGCTGGAGAAGCGGGGTGGGGATGGGAGGGTAGCAGAGGGTGTGCTGCTGGTAAGAGAAGGGTGCTCTGGCTTTGCGGGACTGTCCTCCTGGCCTGAGCAAAGCCCAGGAATGGCCCCCTTCACTCTGCTCACCGAACCTCTGGCTCCTCTTCTTACTCTGAGCCCTGCCAGGATCAGCCGGTCTTCCGTGGGATCCTGACACTGGAGAGGTCGGAGCTGCAGCTCCCCTTACCGATGGACTTTCCGTGCCTGCCTGCCTACTGCCAGGATCTCAGCCCACAGAGGGCACATGGGCTATGTTAGAGAGATCCAGTGCTGGAAAATTCCTTCCTTTCATCTTCTTCATTGGCTCTAGTTCTTAACCTGGAGCTGTACGAGAAAAATCCAGCCTCTTCCCCGGCTATTTCCTTAAATACTTACAGGTAGATGCCCCAACTCACCTGAGTCTTCTCTTCTCGCCGCATGGTTTCCAGACCCCTTGCCTTGTTCTGGGTGTGAGTCAGTCAGTCTGTGCTGTGTTCACAACTGTGGTACACACATACTGTGGCATCCTCAGGTCTGCACTAAGAGAGGCTTCTCATCCTTGGCATGCGGGAGGTCAGAGCTCTGAGAGGAGCACACTGGTTCTCAGTATATGCTCCAGCATAGATAGTCCTGCCATGCCTGCCTTCCTCAGGAGAAAGAGGAGGCAAAGCTTCTCAGGGTGGAGCCCTAAGGGGAGAAACCCATGAGGACCAGAGATGGGACAGGGCTCTCCTTCCCAAGACCCAGTGCTCATGTCAGTAGCCTGAAACCTTCCCCAAATCAGTGCAGGGCTCAGGAATGCACAGAGTCCACCGACTTCCCCTCAGCTACTCTTCCACTCAGGATATCTTAAATGGTGGGCACGGCCGTGATGACCTCACCACAGTGGTGTGAGGCTGACTCACTCAGTGTCCTCAGGCAAACTGAGCTCGAGAGCATGGCCAGACAATGTTGGCTGAAGGAGACTCAAATCTTTTGCTGTCATCATTGGTATAGCTTCTTGAATGGTTTTTTGGAAGCAATCCTAATCATATAGAAAAGCTCCAAGCACAGTGCAAAAAAACCCTTTCTTTTTCCTGAATGATTTCAGGATTTGTTGCTGACATAATGCCTATCACCTATGAACACTTTATATATCTTACAAACAAGGACACACTCTTGTATGGCCATAAACAATCATCAAAGGCAAGAAATAAATGGATACATCACTAACATCCTCAGACCCTGGTCAGATTTTGCTAGCTGCCCCAGTGATGATCTCTGTAGCAAAAGGATCCGGCAGTCTAGGCTCACACACTGCATTTCACCGTGGTGTCCCTACAGTCTCCTTGAATCTGGAGCAGATCCCTAGTCTTATTCTTAACTCTCAAGACCTTGACACGTTTGAAGACTCTAGGCCAACTATTTTGACTGTTGTCCCTCACTTTGGGTTTGTCTGATGTTTTCTCGTGATTAGATTCAGACCATGCATCTTTGGCAGGAGCTTCATGAAGTGATGCTGTGAATGTGTATTCAGAAAGCACAATTAGCACTTCGTTAATGTGCCTCAGAGTGGGAGCATCTATAAGAAGCATTGCATCTTAGCAGGTGGCACATAATTCTGATTTGTCTCAATCCTGTTCATACTATACTTCTATCTCTTGTGTAAGGTGTGTCTACCATCCTTCTCCAATGCAAAAGGACTCTCTTCTCCTTTGTAATAGCTGTGCATGGAGATATTTTGTGGTTAGGTAAATATCCCATTCCTTACCAAACTTCAGTTTGTTCACTTATTTAGTATGAACTCCTGGTTTCATATTTTGGACAATAGATTGTAACTTACTAACAGTATTTATTTTGATATATTGTCTTAGAACTGCCCGGGAGGAATCTTTCAAGTTGGCTTTGGTATCCATTCCCTGAGTACTTCTTAATCTGGTACAGTGAGGTGTCCAGGGTCATCGTGCACCGTCCCTGCTCCTGGCTGGAATCACTCATTGTCCAAGCATTCTGGTTCCTTTCAGTGCAGAATGATATTGAGAAACCAAGATCTGGGGGCTAAGCATGCTCATTGGTATTGGGGTGGCTCCCAGGCCCTCTCAGTGGACAGAGTGGGGAAATATCTGCATTTATGTTTACTTAGAGGTGTCTGTACTTACATAGCTGTATATGTATTTATATATTTATCTGTCACTATACCGAAAACCACGGGTTCACAGAACTACCGCAAATTCCGGACTAACACCTTAGAATTCACTTTAGTTTCCTTCTTCTTTATATAGATATATATTAATGTGTGTGTGTGTGTGTGTATTTTAATATTTTATTTATTTTTGCGAGAGAGAGAGAGAGAGAGCACAAGTGCACCAATGGGGGGAGGAGCAGGGGGAGGAGCAGGCTTCCCGCTGAGCAGGGATCATGATGCGGGGCTCAATCCTAGGACCCTGGGATCATGACCTGAGCCCAAGGCAGACACACCCAACTAACTGAGCCACCCAGGCACCCTCCTTCCTCTTTATATTTGTAGCTTCCTTCTTTAGCAGTGGGAAATCTGGCTGCTGTTGTCTCTGATGTATTTTCTTATTTGATCAGCAGTCCTGCGTGTAATCCATCTTCCCTTGCTCCTGACACCCTTTCCTGGCACGGATGCTCTCCGCATCCAACTTGGCCTCCTACACTCTGCCATGCTGTCCCCCCAGCCTGATTCGAAGCCCTTTCCGATGCTCTCAGGTTCCCACACCCCACGCCGGCTGTCCCCTGCAGGGATTCCTTCTTTACCCCCTCAAGCTCCTCACCTTGCTGAAGCTCCAACACCCCATGCCAGGCTTCCCCTGTGGCCCCAGTCTCATGAGAAATCTCTCCCAGTGCTCAGGCTCCAGACCCTGAGCTGAGCTGCCCCTCGGTGGGGGCCTTCCTCTCCCCCCTTGGGCTCCAGCACCCTGTTCTGGGCCTCTGCATCTCCGCTGCACCCTGGCACAGGTGCCTACTTTTCTCCCCGCCCCTGTGGGTGTATGGACTGAATAGTTGAGGAAGAGAAATATCAGGAGGAAGAAGAAAGAGAATGCATCTTGGATTCTTAGTCTCTATTACCAGGGCGTCCTTCTTGCTCTGCGCAATTGAGGAGGCCGGGACTGCTGTGTGGCAAATGCTGGGGTTTGCAAAGACCTGTTAGCAGGGCAACCTGGACACTGGAACATTAAGGTAAAGTGCAGTGGGGACCGAGGCCACCTTTGGGTAATATGTAGATTATCCCATTCTGAGGCACATTAACGAAGTGCTAATTGTGCTTTCTGAATGCAATTTGGTGCCAGTTGCAGGAATAACTCTGGCACCTGCTTGGACTTTAGACTTGCAGATTAACTCAAATGGAAAGAGTGGCAAAACAGGGAATAATTTGTTCTCTAATAAGCCACTTGGAAGCCAACTCATTTCTACAGTTGGTGTCAGAAAAGTGCCGCTCGGTGATTGGAATAGGAGGCTGTGTATCTGGTACACAGGGTTCTGTGTCTTTTCTGCCATGACTTCCTGAACAACTCACCTCATTTTGCATCCATTGGCCTCAATTTACTTTCCCACTGTTGGGGATAAGAATAATTTTATTCTGCTTGGGCAGACTGGTCCCCAAAAGCCCCATTTTCTGCTTCTGTCACTTGTATTCCTGTGGACAGCACCGATAAATCTGACCAGAGGGCAGAAGGGCAGGAGAAGGGTGTCTGCATTTATGGTAATTCTCTCAGGATGAGATTCTGCAAGTGGGGCCTCTGGACCAGCAGCACTGCAGTCCCCTGGGCGCTGGATGGAAATGCAAACACAGACCCTCCCACCCCAGACCTACTGAATTGGCCCAGTGGTCACTGGTGACACCAAACTTCCAGGAATTCTGATTCACACTGAAGTTCTAGGTGCGCTGGTTTTCTAGGAAATGTGGCTCGACTCACTGGAACAGGGCTTATTGAGCATTTCTATGAAGTTACTCAGCAAATGGTTCCTGAGTGCCTACTCTGTGCGGAGCAGTGTTCCAGGCCCTGCCGGTTGAATTATGAACAAGACAGCCACGATTCCTGCCCTCACAGTGTATGGTGTCTCGTGAGTGAGGCACTGAACAAGCAGATAGGTGGGATGCCAGGGATGGAAATGCAGAGGTTTGGAGGGAGCGTCGTGGAGGGCACCTGATTTCGATAGGGAAGTCGGGAAGGTGACTTTGAGCACATGACATTTATGCAGCAGCCGGGCTCTCCAGGAAGCCATGAGAGTTGGCTGGAGGGAGGTGCCAGGTAGGGTAGTTTGGGAACCCTCTCTTTGCTGCTAGGGCAGCCAGAGGAGCCCAGGCATGAAGCCTGAGATGCAGGAATGCACATGTGGGCAGTCTCTCCCTCTTCCTTTCTTTGCCTTTGCCCAGAGATGGCTCTGAGGGAGGGGCTGTGCCTCCCTATTTGTCATCCAGCTGGGGTGTTCGGGATGGCATCATCATCATTTTCCATAGGCCAGATATGTGCAATATTAAAACAGAAATCATGTGATTTGCTGACAGCACTTAATGGTAATTCAAGGGGCCTTATTATTCCTATACATCATGCCTGGCGTGTGCCAGGCAGTGGGATTTCCAGGACAGAGGGGAAGCTCGAATGCCTTCAGTTTGGATTTTCCCTTCCTTTTGGAGCTGACAACTGGCAGCCACGTCCCTGCTTGGATGGGTGGTCCCTGAGGCTTCATCAGGGCAGCTTAGTGCAGAGGTGGGTCTTAGGGACGTAGTGGAGAGCCTCTCTGAAGGTCGGGGCTGGCCCGCTGCTCTGGTGACGGTTGAACAATGCTGATCAGCACAAGGTCTCTGACTGAGAGCAGCCCGAAGGAGCACTCCCACACCTGCTGACCACTGACCCCACGTGGGCAGGGGACAATGTATGCTTCCATGCCTGGACTTGGGCCAGAGGCTCTACTTGAGTTTTGAGGATGAGAGCAGATCTTCATCACCAAGCAACATTTTTCATCATGTGTGTCTGTGCGGTTCCTCTTACCCACCTGGGCAGGCATGCTTACCTTTTCTTCCCCCACGTGGTGCCTGGCAGATGAAAGGACAGCTATGAAATGACGGAATGGTTGAATGGATGGGGCAGAGGAACAGGGGAGTGCCCTGAGAGTCAAGGAACAGAGGTCTGTAGTGAGGGAGTCTACCTCCCAGAGAGGACACCTACTCAGGCGCTTATCCTTTGCTTGCTTGGGTTATTCTGCCCCGTTCTATTCAGAGATGCAGGGAGTGGGTTCCCCAGCTGGTGGAAAGGGGATCTCAATGCCAAAGTGGCATATGCCTAGCACTGTGCCTGGCATGCATCAGGCACTCCCAAGTTGTTGGGTTAATGCATTCAGTCATTTTTTCCTTAGGTCAGGGATTATTATTTTGAATATATCAGTCTTCCTCAGTCTCTCCCTGGCTGTGTGGATAGGGGATGCTGGACGAGGCAAATTGCAGGGTGGGGAGCTCCTTGCTCACCTCCTATCACCTCTGCAGGGAATGTCTCAGGCAGTGTTATAGGGGGAAGATGGCCTAGAAAGGACCATGGACATGAGCCCTTTTTGGGCTGCTCCCGTGCTTTCCCATCGTTCCTCACTTCTCACCTCATGGACCCCACTTCTGCACCTTGGAAAACCAATATTGTTTATCTACACCTGTGCCTCTGCCCAGGACGCTGCCAGCTAACCATCCTTGAGGCAGTGGGGAACTGGAGCAATCACCCCTTTTTACCTTGTGACTGGAACTTTCTGAAGATGCCTGCCATTCCTCTTAGCTCTTGGTCATCCTTAGAGGGACTAGGAAGGCCCATTTTATATGGGGGTGAGCTGGTGTGAGATAGAAAACATACACGCACAGAATGATTCACAACAACTAAAGGTGGAAGCAACCCAAGTATCCAGTGATGGAGGGATGGATGAACTAAATGTGCATACGTACAATGGAGTATCATTCAGCCTTAAAAAGGAAGGGAATTCTGACACGTGCTACAACGTGGATGAATCTTGGAGACATCACACTAAGTGATAGGAGCCAGACATAAAAGGACAAATGCTGTATGATTCCACTTATAAGAGATACGTGTTGTCAAATTCATGGAGACAGAAGGTCGAATGGTGGTTTCTGGGGGAGGAGAAATGAGGAGTTAGTGTTTAATGGGGACAGAGTTTCAGTTGTGGAAGATGAAAACCTTCTGGAGATGGATGGAGGTGATGGTCCCACAGTGATGTGGATGTACTTACTGCCACTTAAAGGTGGTGAAAATTGGGGCTTCTGGGTGGCTCAGTTGGTTAAGCGTCTGCCTTCGACTCAGGTCATGATCCCAGGGTCCTGGGATCAAGCCCCATGTGGGGCTCCTTGCTCAGCGGAGAGCCTGCTTCTCCCTCTCCCTCTGTCTGCTGCTCCCCCTGCCTGTGCTCGCTCTCTGTCTCTGTAAAAGAAAAGAAAAAAAGTGGTGAGAATGATAAATTTTATGTTATGTGTGTTTTACCACAATTAAAAAAAGGCTGCGGAGGAGTGAGTTGGGCTGTCGTTTGGACCATCTGGACACAGCTGCTGGGGCGGAGTTTGGGCTCCAAGATGATTTTTAGGGATTAGCACCCCTGTGGAGGAAGGGGGAGGAATTAGGGTTGAGAAGAGGAGCAAGTTGAACTGAATCTGCAACGTGGGTCCCCAGATGACTGGGGGCTCTAGAGTGAGAACTGCTCATGGGGACAAATGACCTGGCCTTCAGTGTCCATGCCTCGCTTGGTCCCCTTAGCTGAGGCTGACCTTGGAGGAGCTTCTGGCTTGGTGGGGGGCGGGGGCTCTGCTGACCCTGGAAGAGGGACCTGGGTGACACTTCCCTGTGTCTACCACCGTTGGGAGAGCAGAAGCCAAACAGTCATATGCAGAGTGCTGAAGGCACAAATACCTTCATTTACCAGGCTGGTGACATGGATACTCAGGCAGGGGAGATGAGTGGGTCTAGAACCATTTCCCAACTCTTGGTTGCCTCCACGTCCAGCTTCCTCACTGGTCTGGTGCTCGGATCCCACCTTTGTCTCAGTTTCTGACCTCAGGGCTGATCACACCCACTAGACCCACCTCATGGAATTCCATCAGGTAGCCAATGTGAACATACCCTGAATGAGTTGAAAGAAAAAAAATACAATTATTTTCATGTTGGATGGAGGTACTGATAATACAGCAGCAATAAGAATTCAGAAATAAGTGGGTTTGGGTGCTAATTCCACTGGTGGCTCGCTATGAGTCTTTGTGTTGATCGTGATTTTTATGTTTCCTGCCTCATCCGTCAATTTACCATGCATTTATTGAGCACCCATTAAATGCACCACATAGGGCATGACATGGTGTCAGCCCTGGAGGATGTTCACTGTCCTGGAGGAGCAGGACAAGCTAAATGACAGAACTGGGTGGCATCTGAGGAGTGCCCAATGAGGGGGACGGACAGGTCTGAGGAAGACAAGGCCCTCCAGCAGCCTCAGCACTTGGAAAAGCACTGCTCCCCCACAGTATGCTTAAAGGCCACGAATCATCTACTGAACAGATGTCTAATGAAAAAAATCGTAAGTTAGCCAAAAAGTCAGCATCCATGTCTCTGGCCCATGTCACAAAGATTTTCTAGCCCTCAAGCTCCATGGCAGCCTCTGTATCCAGAAGGCCGGAGCTCTGTCCTGTCTGCAGACTCATTCCTATGTCACTGTCAGCACATGGACCTTTTTGGTCCCTTTCAACAGCGTAACAGAAAGTAAACTCTGTATTGCCTTGGGCTGCAAACTGGGTGGCTGAAAATAGCAGAA
Organism: Eumetopias jubatus; assembly: GCF_037043125.1. NCBI lineage: Eukaryota > Metazoa > Chordata > Mammalia > Carnivora > Otariidae > Eumetopias > Eumetopias jubatus. Next base: position 87,760,073 of record NW_028274820.1, read on the forward strand.
CTATGTTGTCTCCCAGTTCTGGAGGCTGGAAGTCTAAAATCAAGGTATCGGCAGGGCCATGCTCCCTCTGAAACTGGGAGGTGGGAATCCTTCCTTGCCTTTTCCCGGCTCCTGGTGGTGGCCATCCATCCCTGACGTTCCTTGCCTTGCAGGTGCATCACTCCAAACTGCCTTTATTTTCACGGGGCTTTGTCCCTGTGTCTCTGTGTCCTCATGTGGCCATCCCATCTTCTTAGAAGGACACCAGTCATATTGGACACCCTATGCCAGGATGACTCCATCCTAGCTAATTATATCTGCGATGACCCTGTTTCTAAATAAGATCACATTCTGAGATACTGGAGGGTTGGGACTTCAACATCACTCTCTCTCTCTCTCTTTTTTTTTTTTTTGGAGAGGGGCTAATTCAACCTATACTAGGAGGCCAGTAAATACATTAGCTATCTCCTGGACACAAGCTAGAGAGGGGTTTCTGAGGTGGGAATGTCTCTCCGCGAGTGTGTGCGGAGGGTATGTTGGGCCTCAAACTGGTGGAACACCAGTATGCACTCAGTTTACCGAACAGGCACACTACTATTTACGTTTTATTCTCAAAGCTGATTATTTAAGTAGAAGTGTATGCCTTGATTACGATCTTAAGCATGTTTGGGGTGTTCTTTCCTTTCAGACTAGGATGCTAAGTGTGGCAAACGCTTTACTGTGTCAACACTGACTGATCACAGCCGAAGGCCATAATCATATACATTCCATCCTGGAGCAGTGAGGTCCAAATGGAAGCAGATTTAATGGGTTTCCTCCTTCTAGCCTGCTGTGGGCATTTGCTGGCAGTCGGGTCTTCAGCAGCATAAGCGCTTATCTATGCGTGAGATCGTGTGTATGTACACCTGTTGTGGGTTAGCATGTCCGCCTTATTCATTCCCGCCTCTCTCCAGTCGTGGTTGGCGTGTGAGATGTGAGGAGCACATAGAGAAAAAGGGAGGCATCTTTGGTTTTCAAACAATCCCCAAGACAATGGAATGTCAAAAGCCCTGTGGAGACCGGTAGGGATTTGACATCAAAGACAGATACACTAATGATGGGGCTGCAGGGAGCAGTGCTGGTTGGTTTCCTGGCCGCATTCCTTGACCTCTTACCTGGCTCCATCTCCTGTCTGGAACCGCCCTCTTTTTGCCCACAAGGTGCCTTGGGTCAAGGGCACTTTCCAGAGTGGAACTTTCGGCTGCTTCCTAAAGTTCTCCCCAGCCTGGTTGCTAGGCAGTGATGGTTGCGCACCAGTGGGGCTACTCCTGTGCTGGGCGGCCGTCCCATCTGCAATTTAAATTCCCTGACAGGCAGGAGCCGCCAAGCTGTTCACCTGAGATTGCAAAAAGGTAGATTGAAATACAAGGAATATCCAGTGCCTCGAGCCCTTCATAAATTTTGCTTTGATAGTAACCGGAAGAGAGACGGAGAGAGAGAAAGAGAGAAGGAGCCAGAGAGAGAAAGCTTGGCCATTTAGACCTACGCGGCCGATTTGCACGTGACCAATGTGCCCTTCCTTCCTCTGCCCCCCTGTGTGCCTGCTGTCAGCTCCCTCTCTTGTCCTGCTGATGTTCTTCACATCTCTCTCCATACATCTCCTGTAGGCCACCCTGGGGGAGTGTGCTTCTGAACATCTCTTTGGCTTTTCCCATGGCTGTCTGGACAAGAAGAAACAGGAACGTAGCCACTGACTAGTTAACCGGACCACACGGGTCCCACTGCAGCCCTGTTCCCATGCCCTCCCTCTCTGGAGTAGTCTGCACCCCCGAAGGACCCCGGTGACAGTGACAACAGCTTTATTCTCCAGTTTGCAGGGGACTGAGCTGGAGTTCCTGGGGGCACTTGAGGCTGCCTCTGGCCGCAGCAGGAGCCCCAGAGGAAACTGTACCCCCTTAATTCACTGTAGCTGATTTGGGGCTAGGGTGACAGGGAGTCTGGCAGTAGAATCTGCAATTTCCTAGCTCAGATCTGTGAGGCAGAAGAATCAGATGCTCAAAAAGAGCTTGCAGAACCTGCCTTTCCTGAGAGTTGATTGTACGACTAGTTCCCTCCATCAGTCTTTCTTCTCTCCCCATGTACACTCTTGGGGCCTGCCCTTTGAGCCTCAGGGTTGTCTGTTTTTTTTTTTAATCCTTTTTTAGTCCTTTTTCTCCCTACTCGTTGAAAACTGTCTTTGAGTCCTCTGGCATCCCAGCTTCCGTCAATAGGACGGGCTGACACAGCTGGACTCTGGGACCTAAGGCAGACAACCATGAGCAAAACAGTCATCATACCCACTGCATGCCACCCTTAGGCACCGCTTAGTGGTGTGTGGAAACCAAGATGGCGGCTTTTAGGGACTCATACACAGTTCCCACCCTCTGGAAGCTTTCAGTCAAACTGCATTTTTTATATCTAATGTGCTGTAAGATTAGGACCCTTATCAGACAGAGCTACAATATCTTGGGTATTGATGGGAGTTGAGTGGCATGAAACTGCCGCATACCTGCTGGGATTGTTATAATAAAAAACCTGAAGATAACCAACATTGGTGAGGATGTGGGGACATTGGAACCCTTTGTGCATTGCTGGTGGGAATATCAGACAGTACGGCGCCTGGGGAAAACAGTTTGGCAGTTCTTCAAAAAGTTAAACAGAGAACTACCATATGATCCAGCAGTTCTGCTCCTAGGTAATACCCCAGGCAATGGGAAACAGGTATTTGTTTATCCATGTTTGTAGCAACACTGTTCACAAGAGCCAAGAGGGAGAAACAACCCACTGTCCACCGACAGATGGACGGATAAAGAAAATGTGGCATATACATATAATGGAATATTATTCAGCCATAAACAGGAATGAACATTTGATAGACGCTCCAACATGAGTGGACCTTGAAAAACTTATGCTCAGTGAAACAAGCCTGGCACAGAATGACATATGCTGTATGATTCCACTTGTATGAAGCATCTAGAATAGACGAATTCGTAGAGAAAGTAGACTAGTGGTTACAGGAGATGGGGATCAGGGGATTGGGTATAGAGTTTATGATGGGGATGATGACAAACTTTTGTATATAGGTAGTGGTTCTCATATAAAACACTGTGAATGTACTTCATGCCACTAAATCATATACTTAGGAATAGTTAAAATGGTAAGTATCATGTTCTGTATGTTTTGCCACAAGGAAAGAGGGAGTGAAATGAAGCAGCAAGTCTGGTGGGGATGGATGAGGAGGCAAGTCTTAGTGTGATAGGGTGCGGGGGGAGGGGAGAAGGAGGTGACCCATCAGAATGTCACTGCAGAAGGGCACAGGCCTTGTTAGCTTGGAGGGCAAAGGGATGCTAAGTTGAGAGAGAAGGTTGGGAGATGAAGCCTGGAGCCCCTAGTGTGAGTGGGGATGGGCACCACGTGTGGAAGGGGGGTGTGGTTGAGAGGGTTAGAACATTAGGGGTGAATGGCATCCTCAGAGCGCGTTGATAACTACTCTTATTTTACAGATGACAAAACCAAGGCAAGTCTGGTCATCTTGTGGGGACTTAAATTTAGGTCAGATGATGTCCCTCCCAGCCCCCTTGTGACACTGGAGACAGTTTCAAGTGAACATCAAGGGAGGTATTGATAGGGGAAGCTGGAGGACCCAACAGATCGTGAAGGGACTACCTGGTGGGAGAGGGCTCAGTGTAACTAAAGGGCAGCCTGAGGCTTGAGGGGACATTTAGGAGGGTCTCGGCATGTTTCTCTCCTGCCTGTCTTGTTTCCACCTCCTGCCGCCTCCCAAGTCCAGTCCAGGGCATCACCCCCCAGTACCCTCCCACGCCAGTTGAACCTTGGAGACCTGCTGCCTTGGGGTCTTCTGTCCTCTGGACCAGAGCAGGGAGAGAAATAGCCTGGGGCTGCTCACCGAACAGCTTGAGTCCAAGGATGAGGTACTCAGTCCAGATCTGAGGGGGTCTGGGAAGCTTTGTGGAGGGCAGATGGTGTTCTCAGAGCAACAGGTGGAAGACAGGACTTTTAGTATCCATTATGGCACTGGAGTTGGAATCATGACTGGATTCTCTCTCTCTCTCTTCTGGTGTCCGACCAGGATGCCTGTCTGCTTGCCTTTGTCCTCTCTCCCCACCCCCACCTCGTCTCTCTTGCCCTGCCTATGGGAAGCCCTGGGCAGTGCTGTCTGAGCCAGGTGGCTGTGGATCGATTCCAGTCGTGTTCAAAGCAAATAGCCCTGTTTTCTCAGGTAGGCCAGATGAGCTTCCCTCCACCATTTGATCTTTATGCTGCTCATGCGTCTCGTGGTTACAAATAGCTCAACCTTCCCGTGCTGACTGCAGCGCTGGGACATTACAGTAATGTGCCCATTCAAATCAAGTGGATGCAAAGATTGCTACAGCAGCTTTTCGCCACGGAACATTTAGCCTTCAATAATAGCATTTTGGGTCCCTCTGGAACCTTCCTCCACAGATGCACCTGGGATACCTCTCTCCCTCTCTGCACCACAACCCTGGGCACTACGAAGGGACAGAGATCATCCTCGCTTTTGTTGATGAGAAAACTGAAATTCAAATAAAGGAATGTCATGCAGAAAATAAGATATGTCATAATAAGATGACAGTGATCATGCCAATAATGATGACAATAATAATTTGTGCGCACTTACTAGATGCTGCTCGCTGATGAAACCGTTTACCTGCATCAAGGCAGGTGTAATGGCCCCAATGTATGGATGAGGTCAGTGAAGGTTCAGTGACTGGCCCAAGCACGAGGGACAAAAGGAATTCCACCTTGCAGCTAGTTCTCGCTGAAGCCCATGCTCTTGACCTTTGTGCCAGGTGAAGTCAACTCAGGGCTGGCCCCAGGAAAATTCTAAACTCAGAGAAGGCTGTCCTTTCCCTACTTCCTTACCCCCATGGCCCTACCGTAGGGCCCTTGTGCTGTCCCCAGGACCTTGACTCTGCTCCTTCCTGCCTTTCTTGATTAACATTCCCCCCCTCTAGTCCTTCTAGATTCTCTGGAGCCAACTTGGGGCAATGTCCCTGGCTCCCAGCCCTGCTGGCCAGGAGACCAATGCCTAAGGGGATCACCTGATTTTCATTGACTCTGTTGCCCTCCCCCCCCCCCCCGCAAAAAAGCATTTTTATTTACACAACCTTTAAGCATGTCTTGCCTTAAGGTGGGAATCTGGTGATATTGTCAAGAGCTAAGGTGGATTCATCCACTGACATTTCAGCGTTGGAGTCCAGGCAGGAAAAAAGCCTGGGCTCTGTCCACACCTTCCTACCACGGCTGCCCATTCTTGGGAAGGAAAACCGAGCAAGGTGACAGTCACCGTCCGTTAACGCTGCAACATACCTGTTACGTAACTGAATTTTCCAGGACGTAGCTCTGAGTTGTGAGGCAGAGATTATAAGGCCCATTTAGCAGGTGAGGAAACAGGCATAAAGGTAGGTAATAAGTAGTACTAACAGATCTCACATTTCCTAGTCCTGCATTCTTCCTGCAGATACACAATGCTTTAACCCAGGCTCAAAGTTGCCAAAGTGAACGTTTTTTAACTTTTAGGCTGGTAAAGTGACAGTAAAGTTTTCACAGGTGCTGTGGCTCCTAGGGGCTCCTTATTGGGCCATTCACTCCATTGGCACAGTTCAGTCTTCGAACTGAGAGGACTTTCTGGAAATACATGGAGAGGACAAAGGGGAGAGGGGCCCAGGGCTTTGACCTTTGCCTTAAATCCCAAATGAAAGAATTCTCCCCCAAAGAATTAAGGTAGCCCCTATTCTTTCTCCTCCCAGATTCCCACACCCTCCCCATTTGAGTCCTCAGAGGAGAGACTCAGCTAAGACACCTAGGAAAAGGAAGGGCTCCTGGTTCCATTTCTATTGATCGTTTTCTGTAAGCCCTTTCTCTGGCAGGATGCAGGCCCGGTGCTTGATTTTCAAAGGCCAGCTGGGGCTCTGTAATTCTCCATGCTAACAGCAGAGGGCGCTCCTGACCTTGGAGAAGAATCCTATCCCCGCCGCAGCCCCTTGGTCAGTCTGGCTTTGTAGGGGCTGGGTGCAGGGGAGGGGTGTGTGTGTGTGTGTGTGTGTGTGTGTGTGTGTGTGTGTGTGTGTGTGTGTTGGGTGCAGGAGGCAGGGGAGGGGTGTGTGTGTGTGCACACCTGTGTGTCCCTGCTTCCTCCCTGTATGTGTCTCTGACATCAGCTTCATCTCCAGTGAAGCAGAGGAATGGTAGCATGTGGTGGAAAGGGGAGACACAGCTGAGCTGGGCTTGTGGAGACGCTGCTGGGCAATGTGGGTGAGTCATCTCGAGTAGTGTCTTTATCTGTGAGCAGGTCAAGCCTGCGGCCTTGCCCAGCATTGCTCTCATGGGAGTGTCATAAGGCCCAACTCTAAGTGGGAGAAAGGCTGGGAAGGGTTTGCGAACAGAAGGTTGCTCTAGAAATGCAAAGCACTGACTGGACCTATTTGTGTGACCCTGGGCATGTCATCGAGCCTCTCTGTGCTGAGTTCCTGCCCAACATGAGGGATTGGACTAGAGGGTCATTTCTTCAACCCCTTGTAGGGCTAAAAGCTGGGATTCTGTGCCTACATCTCCTCATTTCTTTCTGAGGGTTATGCCGACACAGGCATTCTGATGGCCACATGCCTGAGCTGGGGGCGTGTGCAGACTAAGGTTGCCCCCATTAAGTCACATGAGAGGTCCAATGGCAGCAGGATTGATGCTCCTGTGTTTCAGCTTCCACTCCTTCCTGCCCACCGGAGAAAGAATCCCTATGAAGTCCCTATATCCTGGAGAGCAGCTGGTTGACTATTAGACAAAGTAGGATGCTAGACTCATTTCACTCACTGGTGACACTCATGGGCCACACGCATTTTATCCAGACGCTCTGATGTGGGTGGGGCTTGAGTTGGGAGTGGGGAAGAGCCCATGAACTGGTTTTCTTCCACGCAGGGCAGAGAAGGCTGGGGAAACCCAGGCTCTGGTTTTGGCTCTCTGTTACCTTCCCTGGGCACACGGGAGAAATCTCTCAGCAGCTCCGAGCCTCGGGCAGCTCATCTGTGAAATGAAAGGCTGGAGAAGGTTTCCGTGGCCTCTCCCATCCTCATGTCTGTGCCGTGTGGACCCTTGTCAAGTATGTCTAACATCTGGCTCTTTGGAGAAGGGAAAACGAAGGAGGAGGAGGCTGGGAGGGAAGAGACAGTTTAGGAGGAGGGCAGAGGAGAGAAGAATGCACTGGATTCGTTTGCACCTGCTTGGAAGTGGAGGGCTGACCTTTTAAGAAAGTACATCTTGGTAGCAATCGGAATGTCCTGTCTGTCCATTTATTTGGACAGAATATAACATCCGAAGACACTCAGAAACTGAAAATAGAGCACATCCAGCTTTGGAGGCCAAGCTGTGTGTGATGCACCAACATACACGCAACACAAAATGCAAGCGCAATGACACTCGCATTGTCAGTAAACATTTGTTCAGTCCTCCACACACAAGGGCGCGCTCCTAACGTCATGCCTGTGCACAAGCCAACGCACTTGCTGTCAGCAAAAGATCACATGGGGCCCCAAGGCAAAGAACCGTTTACCTGAAGAAGCCTCTCTTACAAGATATTAATAAAATACTTAGGCAGATTTTAACTTTAAGAACTCTGGAGAAGGGGAGGTGCAGAGGGGCGAGGCAAAGGGGCTTGTGGGAATGGGTAGAGGCAGGTCTAATCACAAAGCACTTAGCCCACGTGTCTGGGCTTCGGTGTAAGCACCATATTTCATTATACATTCAACCTGATTTTCCAACTCATTGAAAACATTCTCCAGCTGCTGCGGGGTAACTCCATTTACTATATATATGAGCTTGCTCTCACAGAGCCCCCCCCCCCCCGGCTCCGGAAGAAAGTCCCCAGGGAGAGCTACAGATGAAAAGTGAGCTGGAGAACTCAGGGCTGGATGTTTTGATTGGGTGGTGGTGGTGGCGGGGAGAATACAGAGAACATACCCTGGAGTATGAGGCAGGCCAGGTGGGGAGGTTGGGGTTCTGGAAACTTCTGTGGGCATATCCTGTATAGGAACTCTTATAGTGGTCCGTGTGAACTTTCTTCTTGCATCACACGTGTGCACATGTATGCAGTCATGTGAAATGACATGCAAGGATTTATGGCATCTCTTAGGATAACTCCCAGGAGTTGGGTCCTTGGGCAGATGCCCAAACTCTCTGACCCGGCATCTACGAAGAGCAGATACCACCTTGCAAAGGTCCCTGTCTGTCTTAAGCACCATGTCTTCAGGTCTGCCACGATTTCCTCTCCTTTCTTCTCCCAGCCACTCCCACACTGGGTCCCTGGCCATGCAGACTTCCCCTCCTGTTCTTTCCTTGTCCTCCTCTGCCTCTGCTGGAGGCTCCTAGAAGGAAGGGGACACTGTCCTCTGGGCACATCCATATGAATGGGTGGGTGACTCTGGCATGTTGGAAGGTTAGCTAGCACTCTCCAGAGGAACTGACACTGAGCCACGAAGTTAGGACAGAAAGTAGGGAAGAATTTGCGGGAAGGTAGAGGCAGTTCTGGGCAAGACAGGAGGGGGACCTGGTCAGCCACGGGTCATGGCCACTGACCCCTCAGCCATTCAATGTGGCCTGTTCATACTGTAGCCGACAATCAGCCCTTGGTCTGGGATAAAAGTTTAACAAGTCCTCCAAACTGCTTAGAGACAGATGGGACTTGAGCACTCCCACGCCACAATCAGAGACCCCTTCAACCTTGCCTTTAAATCCAAAGCGAGACTCTGCTTTGCAAGTGCCCAGAGCAAGCCCTTTTCTTGTTAACATGGACTTCCCCGAGTCTGGCCAGGGGATCTGGCCCTTACATAGCTCTGTGAGGACCCACGCATCAGAACTCATCTGTATTAACCAGATTATGTGGCTGTGGATCAGCCAGATGGAGTGGAGGAGGCCTGGCTCCCTCACGGGGCATCTGCCGCCAGCATCCCCCGCTGCAGGCACCCAGAGCTCACTTCGTTAGTTGGTCTCTGGCATGTCTCCATCAGGTGGGAGGAGGGGATGATGGGTTCCTCTCCCCAGCCTGGGCTGGGGAGGGGACTTGGCCCACTGCCCCACAGTGAGTCAGAGAAGGCTGAGCTTGGACCTCTGTGTCCCCACTCCAAGGACCCTTGGGTGACCTCCCAGGATGTTCAATTCCGGTGGCTCTGCTGTGAATTATTATTACTAACATTTACATAGTGCTTGTACACTCAGTTGGAATGTTCTCAAATATTCTAATAAATGACTGTGGAGGACAGTGTCTGTAGAATTGCAAAGATTTGACACTCCAAACTATAGAGGACAGCTAACAGACAGACCCGTTAGATGTTGACATAAAGGCCAAGGTCCAGAGTGAAACTGAAGCTTGGTCATCCTGCCAATTAATAGCAGAATCATTTTCCATAACCTATACCTTCTAGAAAGTCCCTGATCTCTGTGGTCTAGTGTTTCCCTAGTTTTTACTTCTACTTCAGCAGGTAGCCTCCATGCCAATTTCCTTTGGGAAAAAATATATCAAACATCCCCACAGCGCTGCGCCCACCTCTGAAGGTCAGTTTGAGCATTGCTGATTGTCTAGACTCAACTTGGGGAGGAGGCTGGCTGGGCTTAGCACGACCCTTAACACGCCTGGACCTGACCCTAAAGAATGAAAATCAAAAGATATGGAGAGATTTTTCTGCCCCCTCGGGGGCTAGTCTTCCAGAGCCACAACCCACTGTGTACTTGCTGAGAAGTTATTGTGCTGATGGTGCTGGGCAGTTAGTAGCAGATTACATACAGCAGTGAGACTTAAGTTAGATCTAAGGAAGGACTTGCAGCTTTCAGTACTGAGAGAGTAAGAACGGATCTGTACTTATAATTTTTTTTTTTTTAACTTCACTTGAAGGTTTATAGTGTGAGGGAAGGATGGAATCATTTTGGTGCATATTTTAAATAAAGGCTTGGGGATACTGAATATTTTGTTATCCTGTTAGCATCTTTTAGCCGCCCTTCTTCTGCTTTCCAGGATGGTACTGATATATGATTTCTATGTAACACTGCCCCCCACTCCCCGCACTTCCCAGCACACACGTGGAGCCCAGCAGGCCTGGGTGATGGCAGTGGGAGGAGCTCAGTGGCCTTGGTGACTGTCCTTGGGTGCGGGGACCGGGTTCTGTGAATCCTCCCTGAGCCCCTGTCCCTGGCAGGGCCCCCTTGCTGCTCCTGCCAGGCAGGTTGCCCAGTGCGAGTAAGTTCTGGAGGGACTGACTTAATTTCCAGAGTCTGAAGGGCGACAGAGGCCCCAGCCAGAGCTCCTGTAAGTGGGTGATAAACAGTGTCTCTTAGAGAAATAAATAACACCTCCACAGGAGAGCAGGCCCCCAAGCCCCTCCCGTTTCTCAAGGAGGGGGGGCTCCCCGAGCCTTACACTTGGGTGGCTCCTGAAGGAATGTCTATCTTTCCATCTCCCTGTAGTTCTGACCATGCAGCCAGACTCCTGCTATGTCCTGACTGACCTCATGGCAGAAGGGAGACGTGGGGAGAGGTTTGGGCCAAGCGGGGGGCGGTGTGGGGGAGGACTGAAGACTGCTTGGTCCTCAGAGTTGAACTTGGAAGGGCTGCCAGCCCTGGGAGTCACAGTCTCACACACACACACTCACACACACACACACACACTCACAGTCACACACACACACTCACACACACAGTCACACTCACACTCACACACTCTCTCACACACACTCACACACACACTCACAGTCACACTCACAGTCACACACACTCACAGTCACACTCACACACTCACACACACACACTCACGCACACACTCACACACACACACACACACTCACAGTCACACTCTCGCTCCCCATCTGAGGTAGCTGTGACACCCAGCTATTAGGGAACCTGAAGCTTAGAGAGTTAAAATAATTTGCCTGAGTTTGCCCAGCTAATAAGTGGACAAAGCCAGAATTGAAACCCATTTGTATGAGTTTTTCAAATCAAGTTCTCTTTCCTCTCCTCTGGTGCTGTTCCAGCTGTAGGAAGCATTAGAATCACTTGGGGCTCTTGTTAAAATGCAGGTTCTGATTCTGTAGGTCTAGGGTGTGGTCAGAGAGCCTATATTTCTAATATGTTCCCAGGTAATGCCATGTTGCTCTTGGTGGAACACATGTTAAGAAACAAGGGTACATTGCAAATACCTCAAAGGGGCCAACCCTGAGGAGCAATGCCTGTAGAATGGGAGCTGAGATTATTCTGGAAAATAGGGAGATGTAAATGCCAAGACTAGCTCAGGCCTCGGGGGAGGTGGAGAGTTCAGAGGTGGGAGGAAAGGGCAGGTGTGCAGTCTGCCCCCCAACCTCCCGGACACTTCCTGCTCTGAACTTGCACTGGCTGGGTTTCCTGACATGGGTACAAGTTGTGTTTGTCTCACTGGACACCTGGAGTCAGGAGGGGTACAACATCTGTCAAGTTTCATTTCTGGTGCAAAATTCTAACTTGCCAGCTTGTTCATTCATTGCGTGACTCAGACCCTCTGGCAGATTGACTTTCCCAAAAATGGCTGCAACAGTATCTCCCATCCCAGGTGCTATTCTTACAATGGGACTTTCCGGCTGGAGGCTGGAGGCCTGTATTCTTTCCCCATGAATCTGAGCTGACATGTGATTACCGCTGAGGGGATGCTATGTGACTCTCGAGGCCAGGTCATAAAAGGCAGCACATCTTCCACCTGGATCCCTTGGGGTACTTGCTATTGGAACCCGGCCACTGTACTGTGAGGGGTCCCAAGCAGTCCCTGGAGAGGCCGTTGCAGGTGAGGCCCGCGACAGCCAGACGTGTGAGCGAACAGGTCCCCAGTGATCCAGCATCCGGTCACTGAACCCCTCGGCTCTTAGACTCTTTCTGGCTGAGGCCTCAGACATTCTTGCTGCACACTTTTTGAATTCCTGACCCATAGAATCTTGGAGCACGATGAAGTGGTTGTCTTTTAATGCAAGTGCATTCGTGATGGTATGGAAGCAGTCACAGTAACCGGAAAAGGCCCCTGAGTAGGGGCTGCCTGAAGACTGGTGGATGACAAGGCTCAGGGGACAGTGGGGAAGTGGCTCGACCTAGGTCCATGCAGCATTCTACACTCTAAAGCTGCTTTTCCACACTACGGACCTCTCAGCAACTCTCATTTTCTAGGTGGGAAAAGCCTTTTTTCAGAGGGTCTTCATGCCAAGGCTCATGGAGATCATATACTTGCTCAAGGCCATGTGAGGCCGAGGCAGCTCTAGGATGATCCTCAGACCTGATTCCAGAACCAGAACTCTTTCCATTAAACCTGTACTGCCTCAGTCAGCCCTTGACAAATAAAATGTCCCTGCCTGGCGTGGAGACACGGCTGGCTGGAGGCCTCCCCTCTGTGTGATTAGTTTGAATTTTGTGCCTTTAGTACCCATCATGGGAGAAGAAAAATCTTGAATGTTGTTAACAAATGGAGTCAGAGGAAAGCACTAGAACAGGGCTGGTATTATTTATCAAACGTGTGGAATAAGTTAATCAAGAAAAATCAATCCTGGGCGGGTTATTTTACGGGCGGGTGAGTGAAAGAAAGTGTGGAGCCCTCGCTCACTAGTGCTGCAGGATTTGAAGGTAACTAGAATAGTGAGCAGCTTTGGGGGTCTTGGAGCCTCTTTGGCAGTAGGTGTTTTTTTCATCTTCTCTGTGTCTGCCCTGAGGGAAGCAGCTCCCACGGGAGGGGGAGGGGTTTTATCTGGACTGCCCTCCCTGCAGGAATCCACTTGTCACATTCCTGTTTGGATGGGACAGACGTACTCCCCTTCCCCTTGAGTCACAGAAAGGGAGTCTTCTCTTTTTGTATTCCATCTATGGGTTTCTGGTGAGATGAGGCACTTTTTTCTTCCCAAATCTCTTCTAGCTCAGACCTCCCAGACGTCAGAGACAGCATTTTAGATGATGTGATAGCTCTGTGGTTCATCTTGATGAGGCTACAGTACCCAATTATTCAATGAAATTCTAACCAGGGTGTTGCTGTGAAGGCATTTTGTAAATGTGGTCACTATCTACACTCAATTATCCTCAATAATGTGGGTGGGCCTCATCCAATCAGTTGAAGATGTTAAGAGTAAAAGCAGGTTTTCCTGAGAAGAAGAAATTCTGCCTCAAGATGGCAGCATCAAATTCTGCCTGAGTTTGCAGCCTGCTTTATAAATTTTCTACTTACTGGCCCCGCAATGACATGGGCCAGTTCCTTAAATGCACGCGCATACACACGTCTCCTGTTGGTTCTGTTTCTCTGGCGAACACTGCCCCATACAGATGCTACCCTGAGTACATCATGTTGTCCCAACATTTTTTATTCTCTGTGACAACAGTTTTCATCCACGGGTTCAAGCGGAGGTGATGACCATGATGGCGGAGTGGGTGAAAGGTGAGGCTGACATGCAGATGCACATGCGCGTTTTATGTGCTATGTTGTGTGTGTGCTGTCTCCCATGGGTGATGAGCAGGGTGTGGTATAGGGCAAGAGCACCCGGCAGAGGGTCAGGCCAGTGTGGAGGCCTTGGTCCTATGACTCACTATTGATATCATTTGCATGTGGAATCTTTTAAAAAAAGCCAATTTCACAGAAACAGAGAGTAGGGGTTCCTGGGTGGCTCAGTTGTTAGGCGTCTGCCTTCTGCTCAGGTCATGATACCAGGGTCCTGGGATCGAGCCCCGCATCGGGCTCCCTGCTCCGCGGGAAGCCTGCTGCTCCCTCTCCCACTCCCCCTGCTTGTGTTCCCTCTCTCGCTGTGTCTCTCTCTGGCAAATAAATAAATAAAATCTTAAAAAAAAAAGAAAAAGAAACAGAGAGTAGAATGGTGGTTGCCAAGGTCTGGGGGGAGGGTAGGAAATGGGTGATGTAGGTCAAAGGGTCCAAACTTCAAGTTATAAGTAGAAGAAGTTCTGTGATCTAATGTAGAGCCTGGTGACTATAATGAAAAATGTGGTATTGTACACCTGAAACTTGCTAAGGGTAGATCTTAAGCATTGTTGTCACACACACACACACACACACGTTAACTATGTGAGGTGATGGATGTGTTAATTATCTTGATCTTGGTAATCACTCCCTAACATGTACGTAGATCAAATCATCCTGTAGTACACTTTGAACATTTATAATTGTTTGTCAGTTATTCCCTAATAAAGTTAAAAAAATTTAAAAAGAAAAAAGAAAGAAAACAGGTAATGGAAGTCAAAGGATTTTTGTAAAACAATATACTCATGTAATTTGGTACCTCTTAATTTTTTAAATCCCACATGCAGTCCATAAATTGTCTTAAGTAATTATTGTTTGGAGAGAGTATGACCAAGGGTGGACATGAGCTTGGTTCTCCTTACTCTGAATGATAGTTCTGCAGAGTTTCAAACCAGAAGAGAAACAATTGGGGGCCATTTGTCAAAGTGGTTAAATACTTTATTTTTTAAAGATTTTTATTTATTTATTTATTTATTTATTTATTTATTTGAATGAGAGAGAGCACGAGCAGGGGGAGGGGCAGAGGGAGAGGGACAAACTGACTGCACGCTAAGCATGGAGCCCCATGTGGGGCTCGATCTCACGACCCTGAGATCATGACCTGAGCAGAAATCAAGAGTTGGACAGTAATTGACTGAGCCTCCCAGGTGCCCCCCTCATTTAAATACTTTAAATGAGGTGTATCAGGGATGCAAATATGAAGGTACTGAACTTGTCTTAGGCAACCCTGTGAAGTACACACTGGGAAGGAGCTTTGGTCAGGCTTTTGGGCTGGGGCAGTTAAAGGGAGGAGAGGTGGAGCTAGTTGCCTGGCATTCCTGTCTCTGCTTGCTTCATTTACCTTGCTTACCTTGACTTTTCAGAGTCAGTGATCTTGAAGATTTGGAGGCATGATAGGACTCAGGAGAATGCCCTTGGACAGTGACCTGTTCACACCTGTAGGCAGGGCTGAGGATTGTACTGGGAGAAGGGGAAGGGTCCACATCATGAGCTGAGATGCTTATAGGATGTTTCCGTTGGTAAACAGAGTGGTGTGCAGAGTGCCCTGGGCCTCAACTCCCTTATGTGTGGGCCTTTAGGACCATATGACATACCTGTCTGTTTTTTTAACTCCTTGCTTGCGTGTCTTTTGCTATAAGTTTTATGTGGTCAGAGGCCAATGTGATCTGTATCCTGGCACTGTTTAATGAATAAATAAATGAAGTGCTGAGGATGCTCAGTCCCCTGGCCATCATTTTCTGTGGTTATATTCTTGTATGAGCTGTTCCAGGGGCCCCATAGTAGAGGCAGAGAGGGAAGGGGAGGGGAGGGAAAGAATGGGGAGATAATTAAAGAAATAAGGAAAATAATTCCTATCCTTAAGGATTTGCAACTTCCATCGAGGAATTCAAATATACTCCTACAGTGCTAACCGTTTGCTCCTTTAAAACATAGTGGGCTTCATCCTGCAGCATCTCATTGCTGAGGAATCCACAGCCAGCCTGGAAGCAAGCCTGAGGCAATCTTCAGAACAAACCTGATGGTCCATTCTGAATGAGTTTGAGCTGGGTTCCCTCAGGGCTAAATCTGGAGGGAGTGGGATTGGAGAGGGCCTCCAAGCAGGCACCGGCCCTTCTCTGAGCTCTGGGTACAATGGCAAACTGGGAAGATGCCATCTCCGTATCCAGCTAAGATCGATGTCTCTTCCTGCCCATCTCAAGCTGTCAGGGACCCTGTTCCTTAGAGCACATTCAGGCGGCACAGTCTTGCATTAATTTAGAGCTAATTGTCAGGTAATGAATTCGATTTGGCTCACCATATTGAAATCCCTTCTGCTCCCAGCTGAACACCCGTAAATCATTTGCATCACAAATCTCTTTGCTGGATGCTCAGCTTGGTCAAGCTGTTGCTCAGGCCTTCTCTTGGCTCCCCACATTCCTGGGTCTTTGAGAGCAGCTGAAAATCATCACATCTCAATGTTCAAGATGCAAAGCTGGACCCACCCAAAAAGAGTTTGGGTATGTATTTTTGAAAAGTCTAGAACAATGGTTCTCAAAATCCCCTGAACCGGCAGCATCAGCATCCTGGTAACTCATTAGACATGCAAGTTTTCAGGTTCCATCTCTGAAACTAACTGAATCAGTAACTGTGGTGGGGCTCAGCAGTCTGTGGTTTAAGAAGCTCTCTGGGTGATTCTGATGCAGTCAAATTTGAGGACCACAAGTCTACCTAGAACATTCCCTAGGGCCACCAGCATGTCCGTATCAGAATTCTTCTCAATTCACTTTAACTCTCTGCAAGGCCAGCTTCCCTTTCTAGATCTCTGGATTTTTTTAAGGGGCTTCTGAATTTATTTCTCTTCCACTTCTGTTTTAACTAGAATTAGATTCAATTAGGGAGAAAAAAAGGACAAATATAAGTGAGTTAATGTAGAAGTTCTAATGTAAAGAAGTTGGGGGTAGTGTGTAGCCAGCCCCAGCACACTCTAAGCCAAAGGTGGGTGATGGTTTAGTGAAGCCAAAGAAAAGACCCAGAGACAGGAATCCAGATATAGTTTATTGGGAGAACTTACATACAGGGAGTCCAGTAGTGCCAGACTGGATGAAGTATCCACTGCTGGGATCTGCATGCAGCAAGCTTTCATAACATAGCAACTTAGCCTTCCCCTCCTTGCATGGCCGGGGTTCCAAAGAGATCAAGGCCTGCCAACTTGACAGTCTTCCTTACAAGGGAGATACTCTGGGTTGGCCACCCCCAGAGCCCCTGACCTTGAACACTGAACATGTTCTTTTGCACATTCTGCTTGATGGGAATATAAGGGAGGATGGGATCCCTTCATTCTCAAGATAGTGATTAACAGGGGTGTTCAGAGTGTGGTTGTACAAACTAACTATCTAGCACGTACCATGCAGATAGGCAGTCTGAATCCTGCTGCTCTGCTATCGTTAGCATGCCATCTCATGGTCCAGGACGTCTGCTCAGGATCCAGCCATCATATCTGCGCTAGAGTTGGCTGAAAGAGGAAAGAGAAGGGCACAGTCATGCCTTTACAGACACTTCCTAGAAGTTGTACACAGTACTTCTATCTTATATCTCATTGGTCAAAACTTAGGCCCTTGGCCATAATCGCCTGCAAGGGAGCCTGGGAAATGTAATTTTTATTCTGGGTGTTTATGCGCCCAGAGAAAAATATCAGAAATCTGTTTCTAAGGAAGTGGAGATCAGATATTGGCAGAGACAACTAGCCACAAATGAGGGTCTGTGCTACAACCTTTGAGACATTCAGAGTCTTTGGGCAAGTTCTTTTCCATGTTTGTCACACATTTCAAGGCCTGCTTCACAACACATGTATTTCAGGAGGCATTCCTCTATCACCCTGAGCATTTCTTTCTTGACAGCCCCCATGCCTGTAGCCTACTACATTCAATTCCTCCTGCCTATCGATCCATCTAATTCCTGTGAAATCATGGTCCATGATTAGTCAGTAAATGCCTAGAAGCCAGTGTTTGGGCACTGTCTTTGCTGGTGGAGCTGGAGTGAGTCCCTCAACTCCTTTAAGACCCTGACACCTCCCCTGGAAAATGAGGGGATTGGAGATGGTCCCTGAGGTGCCTCCCAGCTCTAGCATGCCATGGTGCTCTTTTTTTTTTTTTATTTCCTTTCCGAATGTTTATGACTATCCTCAGGGTGAGAAGGCAGTGAGCCCCGATCGGCTAACTACCAGATGAACTTGGCAGCATTGGTTACAAATGAAGGTGTGGACTGCAAAGCTGGGAAATATAGCTTGGGGCCTGATTTGGTTGATGGCTTTTGAGAAACCGGTTCTGGAAATGAGAAATGTGATTTGTTTAAAAATTAGGGGAGGTCTTGCAGAGAACCCTGTAAGGTAGATGCTGGTAGGGAGCTCATTT
Organism: Eumetopias jubatus; assembly: GCF_037043125.1. Classification (NCBI taxonomy): domain Eukaryota; kingdom Metazoa; phylum Chordata; class Mammalia; order Carnivora; family Otariidae; genus Eumetopias; species Eumetopias jubatus. Next base: position 87,778,007 of record NW_028274820.1, read on the forward strand.
ATCTGATGTTGCCCCTCCTTGCTCCAAGCTCCATCCCTACTTACTTCCACCTCCATTTTACGAGTTTGAAAAACAAACACGCAGCAAAAAATAACCCTGAGGTCCCCAGAGAGGGGGATAATTTATTTTAAGTCTTACAACCAACCAATGAAAGGACAGAATTGATGGTGACTTCCTGTTTGTGACCCAAGGGTCACCAAAAGGGCACTGGTACACATATATACACATGTCCTCTCTCTCTTTATTGTAAATGAATCTGGTTGGAAGTAGTCACTTAAATGAGATACACTGGAACCTCTATAAACCTCAGTTTTCTCATCTGTTAAATGGAATTAAAAACCACTTTCACAATTCTTAGGAGGATTAGCTAAAAAAAAAATGTACAAAAAGTCCTTGACACTTTTGCAGGTGCACCATAAATGTTCTCTCTTTTCTGAAGATATGTATTTAAGTGGACTCTTAGGCATGATAGTCCATAAGCAGACCTACCACAGTTTACTTGAGCATCTGCTTAGCTGAGCAATTACTTTTAGGACCCCCCCCCTCAACAAGCACCGAGTCCACACCCAAGATAAACTGAGCTTTGTGCCTGTGATCTGAGCAGGGAAGGCCAAAGGAACCAGAAATGATTGACACTTCTATGTCCTGGGTGTGTCTGGTGCTTTTTGTGGCTTACTTATCACAAAATTCTGATAATCGTTCATCAATCTGTCCAGAGCAAACTTAGCGCTAGGGTTTCAGACAGGATTTGGATTCAGGTAGGTTTGTTGTAATTATCTCACAAATGAGGTCATAGAGACCCAGAGACATAAGCAACCTGCCCACATCCAGTGAGGGGTGGTGAGAATTGTGAGCACAAAGGGCAGGTTCAAGTGGGACAGAGAAGGAGGACTTTTGCTGTGGGCTGGGGAGCGAGGGAGAGATGGGGGCTGAGCTGGGGGTGCATGGGGGTGAGGGGATCCAGAGGGCCCGTGAAAGGGCAGGTGGCTACTTCCCAGCTCTGGTGGGGGCCACTCTTAGTCTTAGTATTCTTAGTAATCTGTAAAAACGATTGTCTTTCATAAAGCTTGTTTCTTGGGATTAAAAATTAAGCTTAAGTAGAGGGGGGAAATCCTTTCTTTGAGCACAAAATGCCCAAAGACTCTTTTCTGGATATTCTTCAGCAAGCCTAACCTAAGCAAGCTAACCCTAAGAGATGGTGTATTCCTATAAAAGGTGTGGGTAGATCAAGCATCTGCCGATGTGTTCATTTCTTTCATTAATATCCCATAAGCTTCAGGATCACGTTCAGACCCTGAGGTGGGACCCGCGAGGCTTCTGACTACTGCATCAGCTGGTGACCTGCTGCGTTTGCTGTCTCTGACCCCATCCCCATCCTTTATACAAGCAGGGACCTCTGCCCATAGACAGACGTCTTGCCCTACTAACTCCTGCTCAGTCCCTCCGCCGTCACCTACTTGGGGAGAGCAGCTGCTTCCAGCTTTGTCAGTGAGCTGGTGCCTCTTCTCGGTGCCCACCTCAACCGGAGCACTGACCGACTGCTGCATCAGAATTGGCTGTTGGTGTCCTTTCTCCTTCCCCAGGGAGCCTGAGTCTTACCCATCTGCGAATTCCCAGTACCTGAGCCCTCTAAGTGCTTACATTGAATTTAATTATTTTGCAATCTCTGACATGAATATTAGTCATTCGCAAACTGAATACTATGGGGAGGGATATAGAAAATGTGTGGCAAGTTTTCCCCTTCTCTGGAAATCTAGTCTCCATGGTGAGGTGGGATTGACCCAGAGAATAGGGCCCATAGTCTGCCAGGCGTGTGGCCCAGACCACTGACACCTGCAGGTTTCAGAGGTGAGGCCGATTCCCAGCAGTGGGAGCCATCGGATAAGCAGAGTCTTGGAGCTCTTTTGGGTTGGGTCAGCAGTGGTGGGGGAGGTGCAGGAGTGATGGTGGCGAGGGGGAGAGCCAGCTGAGATAAGTGACCACGGGAATAGTGCTGAGGGGTGGGAGGGTGCAAAGGCCTCAAGCCAGAAGAGGATTTTGGTGAGAAATGGGGAGCCATGGAAGGTTCTCCAGCAGGCAAGTGTGGGAAAGTGGTGAGCAGAAGAGATTGGGAGGAGGGAAAGAGGTGAGAGGGGCTGCCGCCATCTGACTTGCCCCACATCTGCTCCACCTCACGCCTCTTCCATGCGGCTAATGACTGGACACAGCTTCTTCCATGTGTTCACGCTTTTCTTTTCTTCTCCTTTCTTTCTTTCTTTCTTTCTTTCTTTCTTTCTTTCTTTCTTTCTTTCTTTCTTTCTTTCTTTCTTTCTTTCTTTCTTTCTTTCTTTCTTTCTTTCTTTCTTTCTTTCTTTCTTTCTTTCTTTCTTTCTTTCTTTCTTTCTTTCTTTCTTTCTTTCTTTCTTTCTTTCTTTCTTTCTTTCTTTCTTCTTTCCTTCCTTCCTTCCTTCCTTCCTTCCTTCCTTCCTTCTTTCTTTCTTTCTTTCTTTCTTTCGATTTATTTATGTGAGAGAGTGAGAGAGAGCGTGTGAGTGAGCATGGGGAAGGGCAGAGGGAGAGAGAGAATCTCAAGCAGTCTCCCTGCCAAGCACAGAGCCCAGTGTGGGGCTCGATCGCACGACCCTGAGATCACGACCCAAGCAGAAACCAAGAGTCGATGATTAACCGACTGAACCACCCAGGCGCCCCTCACTCATCCTTTCCTGTTGCTACCTACTATGCTCCAGTTCCTGTGGTGGTGCCGGGGTTGCAGATGCCTGCCCCCCAAAGGCCCCGTGGCTGAGGACAGACACTACGTAAATACACATGGCCACCTGACGACCCTCACCTGTGTTCTATCATTTAAAGAAACTTGTGTTATGTATATGAGCTATAGTCCCCTGTTCCCCGTACCCTCTGGTCTCCCCACTCCCTTTGATTTGTCAGTTTTCTCCCAGGGGCTACCTTCCAAACAGTGTGCACTGAGCTGTGGAAAGTGGAGGTGCTCTGAGATGTGGTAGGGAGCGATCCTTGAAAAGCTGACAGGGTCAGATTCCTTCCCCGTCTCCCTCCCCCGCCCTTGGGTGCCCGCCCACCAACTGCTCTCCACTACCCCCAGCGGGGGCTGTCTGCACATGTTGGGCCTCAGGGCAGAGACTCTGCTGAGAAGCCCTTTGAGATCTCGGCCCCCAGATGCTTGACGCTAATCGCTGGTGGCTCCCAGGCCCACTGACTCCTTATCCTCCTCGTAATTCTTCATTTGTCCCTCGGGCTGCATTCCTGAGACTAAGGAAGGGAGTCAGAGGCACAGAGAAAGATGCTCAGGACTTCCTGGGCTCAGTCCCCCGCATGCCCACCCACCCAGCAGCACTCCCTTGAAGTTGAGACTCTCCAAAGAAGCTAGGGTCAAAGTACACCCCACCCTCTGGGGTGTCTTGACCTCATTAGAGTCAGCCAGTCAGTTACTTGTTGGAAACCATCTCTGATAGAACTGGTTGGTCTGGGCAGAGACAGACACAGGTACCAGGGATGACTGAGCATGTCCTATGTACTTGGCTACGGCACACGCATCACCCTGCTCGACCACCGTGTAACCCGGATATCTGTTCCCTATCCAGCCCAGAGGGATGTGGGAATCCGGGTTAGGGTCAGGATTAGGTTTATTATATTAATTTCATACATGAGGCAAATGAAGGCTCAGAGAGGGGAAGCTACTTTGCCATGTTCACACAGATCTTGGCAGCCTGGGGTTTGCCGCTCTGCTGAGGGCGCCCATGCTGGTGCAGAAATGCAAGCTGCCAATGGCCTGCCAGCCTGGGAATGTTCCCCCAGCTCTGCCAGGGTTTCCCAGTTTCGCCTGCACAACTGTGCCCCAGAGCACCTCTTTCTGTGTGTGGCCCACCGCCCTTGCGGGCGCTTGCTAACTTAAGCCTGCACTGATGAGGCACTGGAACATTCTCTTTTCTCTACATAGCAATGGAAAATATTGCAGAGCAAACATAGACCCCTGCAGAGTCACAAAGGAGATTCATTTAAGTTGGCATCAATTTTGCTAGCTTCCTGCTGAAATATTTGCCAATCTGGCCAAGATTTTGAACTGCCTGGGGTCCAGGAACACCTCTTCTCTTTAATGTTGTCCTTGAATGGGATCAAATTGCCAGAGGTTGCAGAAGCTCCATTATGTGGTTTCAGCTCCCTTGACTTCGGAATCCAAGCAATGTGATGTATGCATACCATGCTTTGCTTATGTGGTTTTCCTTTATTCTGTCTTTCAAGCTTAAAAGTTGCTAGCTGAAGTCTGGCATGGCAGAAATGCTATGTGCCAGGGTCCAGGCCCTGGGGACCAGGGCATCCCTCTTGGTCGGCATCTTCTGGGCTCCCCGGGGTTGTTCACAAAGTATATTGTCTTTGCTGTTGCTTGTGGCCACTGTGTGTGGTGAGCCAGGGTGGGGATTATTATTTCTAGTTTGTAGTTCAGTGACGTACCCGACTTGCCAAGGCCATCCAGACCCAGGCCTTCTGCCCATGGCCAAGCTCTCCCCTTTGTCCTCTCCACAGAGCCTCCCACGACCCCAGGTATGTGCACAACCCAGCCTCTGTGCTCTCTACCACCTCTCGTTAAAGGAATCACGTAGCTATGACAGAGACAGGACCCGGAGGGGGACGCAGGCTGTCTCTGCCATCCCCTGAAGTCATTTCATTTCATACAGGCCATCTCCAGAGCTGCCCACCTATGGCATGCCTGCACTCACAAGATGCCTGCGCTCACAAGATGCCTGCGTGGGCCTCTGGGGGGAGTGTCTTTCCCTTCCCTGCCTGCCCTGAGCAAATCTTACAGATGCACCCATCCTCTCAGATTCTGCTGGTGACCAGATAGATCTAAGAAGGAGAGGTAAATTGTCCCGAAGACGATCCCTCTTGCAGGGAGTTGATGTTGGATTGGGGGCATCTTGTATATACTCACCAGCCCAGTACCTGTTTCTACCCTGCACCCCAAAAGCTTGTTTACACAAGTTCCCCCTCCCCCCAATGCTCTCTCGCCATCTTGGTTACTGCTGGTGAAGATTGGCCATTTTTGTAACTGTCATTGCAGAAGAACATCTTTGTGATGCTCCAGGGGGGTACCTGACTTTATGGTTGAAAAGCAGAGGACCAGAGGATTGGGCCAATGTGTTCAGCCTGGTCCAGTTATGCCTTCCAGCTCAGGTAGGCGATGGGGTGGACTCTAGATCCAGGGTGTCTGGGTTTTGAACCCGGCTCTGCCACTCCCTCGCTCTGTGATGTTGGGCAACTTACTCACCCTCTCTGTAGCTGATGAGTAAAATGTGGACACACTAGTACCTGTGTCCGAGTATTGAATGAGTTAATGCTTACAAAGCACTTAGACCAGTGCCAAGCCCATGATAAATCCTCAAAACGTCCTAAAATGCGTGAGCTTTTGTTACCATTCTGATTATGCTGCTATCTTGCTATTGCCATTCTTGGCCATCTTAATAACAACACATAGTATGTATAGTGCATCTCAGTTTAAAAAGTGCTAATATACTATCTCACTTCTTCAACATTGGGTGAAGGTTATGGGCAAAGCCCAAGGTCACAAAGTCAGGGAGGAGGCAGTGCCTGGTCTTAAACTTGGCTCCAAGTGTTTTTTATTTTTTCAAATATCTTTATATTACTCAATGCCACCTCAAAGCTGTGAATGACTCGGTAAGACCACTCCTAATTACCGGGGAAGAAAAATACCTCTGAAGATATCTCATTTTGACGATAGCATGTTTGGAAAAAAAATAATTACAAACGAAATCCAAAGCCCATCCCAGAGCCAGCTGCAATTCTTTGCCAGCCATTGGAGTTCAAAGAGGGAGACTTAAGGAAGGTCTTGAGGAGAATTACTTAATTTAGAGCATTGGAAACCCAACAATTATTTGCTTAAAAATAGAATTTGCTGAAACAACTTCCAGCTTCTTATTCTTCTCACTGCATAATAGAGTAATTAGTAATTTGTGTCACTCCAGTAATTTTTCTCCTTCTCATAATCACCAACAGTGATACTGTTGCCATGCTGGAGTTCCAGTACACACACACACAACACTGACACACTCCCTCACTCACACACTGACACACTCACACACACACCCCTCCCTCACGCTCTCTCTCACACACACAGACACACACATATTCACACACTCATATCCGATCCCTGAAAGAAGTTGGATGTGAGAGTCTGTGTTGTTGTGGTTGTTGGAGTGAAAATTCTGTGACCCCTATAATTTATCCCTTATTGTATGGATAAGACACTGAGTGTGGTTTTTTTTTTTTTTTAATTTCTACAGCAACTGGGAACTTAAGTGTTATTTATTTATTTATTTATTTATTTGACAGCGAGAGAGAGAGAGAGAGAGAGAGAGAGAGAGCGAGAGCACAAGCAGGGGGAGTGGCAGGCAGAGGCAGAGGGAGAAGCAGGCTCCTCGCTGAGCAGGGAGCCTGATGTGGGGCTCAATCCCAGGACTCCGGGATCATGACCTGAGCCGAAGGCAGTTACTTAACCAGCTGAGCCACCCAGGTGCCCCAGAGTGTGGTTTTCATAAGAAGTAGAAACAAGAGCAGAGAATTGTCAGAATATTTCCGAATATCATACAGAAGCTATTATCGAGCATGGTGAGCACCTGCATATGCGCAGCTAAAGATCAGGACCTTCATCTGACAAACGGCTTTGTCCTGAACTATGGGTCTTATGAAGGTACAGAAAACCCCCACATTTATTTGTACATTTGTTAGATTGAAAAGGATGAAACTGTGTAAAAATATGGACACTCCAAGAAAGTCCAGGGTGGAATTATAAGGGAACTTACGTGTGTTTTAATACCTACTATGGGCTAGATCTATAATCAGCTGTTAGAAATCAAGCAAATACTCAACTATTTGGAACAAAGCAACGATAATAGAGATTTTATCCCTAAGTTTATCTGACTGAGTTTATAAGAGGCTTTGGGTGACTATGGGAAAGTAGAGAGAGGAAGTTTGAGGGATTGTTCCTTTCCGTGTTTATCATGAAATAATCTATTGTATTCAAATTACTATACTATATAAATAGTACTGTTGTTAACATTTATTGATTGTTCATTATGTCCCAGGCGCTGTGCTAAGGTTTACCTACATTTTATATATATCCTTTAATCAATCAATAAGTTAGGTATTAATATTATTCCCATTTTATAGATGAGGAATGTGACAGAGACCATGTTGTGTGCCCCAAATCCATTCTTCTCTTTTTTTCCATTGTAACAAAACCCAGATTTTATTTAGGGTGGCAGTATGCCATGCAAATGGCCTGTATTTTCTGCCCTCCCTTTGAGGCCAGATGGTGACTAACTTCTGGCTGATGGGTTAGAAGCAGGACTGGGTGTGGACTGTTGAAGTTTCCCCTAAAGTATCTGACTCAGGGGTGCCTGGGTGGCTCAGTCGGTTAAGCGTCTGCCTTCGGCTCGGGTCATGATCTCGAGGTCCTGGGATCCAGTCCCTCGTCTGGCCCCCTGCTCGGCAAGGAGTCTGCTTCTCCGTCTCCCTCTGCCCCTCCCCCGTTCCGTGCTCTCTCTGTCTCTCTCTCAAATAAATAAATAAAATCTTAAAAAAAAAAAAAAGTATCTGACTCAGCCGGGAGGCGTACCCTTCGTGTCATCTCTCTTGCTTTACACTTCTTGCAGCCGTGACAGCCGACATGGTGTTGTTTCCACCAGGGGTCGATTTGGCAGTTGGGCCCCATTCTCCTGTTGAGAATTACTAGAAAAGCTAAACAAAATACATCTTTAAAAATCTGTTTGAAAGAATCTGAGAAATCACAAGTCAATGAAGAATTATTGGGCCGAGTTGTTTGAGAGGAGGGCAACCCTGTGAGCCGAGCCTGGATCTTCTGGCCAGTTTTCTCCTACAAATGTCTGGCGATTCCAGTTGATGTGGCTGAGGGGCTAAGATGCTGCGCGGAACTTTTGGCAGACTTTGGGAACTAGGCGCCTGTCAGGGCTGGGAGCTATGATAGAACCCCACAATCTGGGTTAAGACCATGAGTGGTTACATCATTGGAGTAACGTGAAGCAGGAACAGTCAGTCTGTCCCTGGCAGGCACTGAAGTCAGCTTCGGGTCACCTCAATCCCAGATTGGTAGTGCCCCATGTCTCCTGCCAGAAGCAAATGTAAATTCTCTCTGAAGAAAACACATTAGCAGAAGCCTCAAATTATCTCAATCAAACAAAGCCGGGGAAAGGATGGGGAAAATTTTGACTTCCAAAATGGCAGAGTAAGAACCTCCAAAAATCTGTTTCTGCTTAAAAGTGATAAGGCTGGCAAAATCTGTCATATATTGCACCTCTTGAGGGCCATAGCCCTCAACAGCACCCAGAAGCACCTCAGAGCCCCACATAGGGATCATTTTTTAAGGCATATTTTGTATCCTGTAGGGCGGGGATGGCACATCATCCTTGCAGAGTCACATCTTGAAGCTGGGTCCCAGCCAAACACTAAACAGGTCATCCTTCTATCAGATCTTGTAGCTCTTGTGAGATCTAGTTCCTTTCTTCCCTTAACTCAACCAGCACTTACTGGAAGGGCTACGTTGTACCTTGTCCCTTGATATTGGTCTGGAGTGGGGCTACAAATTCTGAAGGCAGCATGTGCTGTCTTACAAGAAAGAAGTCTGTACCATCTCCAGACTGTCCTGTGCATACCCACACATGGTTGCTCTGGCCTTGAAGAAATGACGTTTTGATAAGAAGACCCACAGGTAAGTGAATTAACCACTAAAGAGGGTAGATTCTGTGTGGTCTACTTAGCTCCATCTTGGAGGATGGTCTCGGGAAGAGTCTGTGTGAGAAAACAACAAAATGACACAAAGAGGAAGAAAATGGCTCGGCTATAAAAATGTCATATAAAATCCACATAGTCTATACAGTGTTTTGAGTGGTACCAGCGTGTCTCTTCTGAATTTGGTAGAAGTTACGGTTCTTGACATATACAAAGCATATATCCCTTATTGCATCTTCCGGGACTCCTCTTGGAAGGAAACCGTGGATACTCAGGAAGCTAGGACAAGCTAGAACCATATGCTCACACCCCTGGGTGCTCTGTTCAAGGGTTCATATTGATCTAGCAGTCCATTGCTCTCTCTGTCCTTATCATTTCCTCAGAGTTGAGGCCATCCAGAAGAGTAGAATAGAAGAGGGAGACACAGTATATTGCATTATTTTCATAACAGTAATAATGTGGGTCTGCCCTAATAACTTAGCCCAAGATTTTGGGGATGCTTACTCTTTCCCATTTAGTCCGGTACTTCTGCTTTCCTTTCTAGGATGGGCACTAAAAGGGGACAGGGTGGGAGCGCTATGGACAGACTTAAATGACCTTGTACTTTGGTGGGAGGGAGCCTTCCTAGCCTTCTCCTGTTCTCTGGGGGTGTGCTGACAACATAAAAAATATATAGCATTAGATCATAGAACAAACATCAATAAATAACAAAAGCAACACTGTGTAGGCCATCTTTTCTTACCATAATGAAATCATCTCAGAGGTCACAGAAACTCGTCAAGCACTTGGAAATTTAAAAATGCTCCCCCCAGAATTACTAAGTGAGAGAGGACATTTTCAGTATGCAACAGTTCAAAAATAAAAACATTATCTTAAATTTGTGGGATACAGTCAACGCTGTTAATTCAAGGCATAGGCATAGCTTTAAAAATGCTTTTTAAAAAAATTAAGAAAGATAAAATAAGTAATAATATGAAGAAACTAGAAAAATAAGTCAGACATAAGGAACTCAGTACTTAGAAAATATTTTAAAAATTCTTTTTTAAACAAAAATAGTAAACAAATAAATCTAAGAATGAATGTAAAGAAGTAACAAAATAGACAATTTATGGCTGACAGTGTGAGGCAAGAGAAAATGCTGAGGTAAAATGCACATGAGAAAGGAAATGTATTAGCTGATACGGTAATTTCAAATGATAATTAAAAACAACTTTATGCTAATATATTTAAAAAATCTACCTGAAATGAATGACTGATCCAACAGCAACAACAAAAACAGATACTCTGATTAGGTTAATGAGAAATAAAAGAACTGACCCCTAAACATGTTCTGCTTTTAGATGATTTTGCTTTTAATTTTTTTAAAAAAAGATTTTATTTATTTATTTGACAGAGCAAGACACAGCGAGAGAAGGAACACAAGCAGGGGGAGGGGGTGAGGGAGAAGCAGGCTTCCCGCCGAGCAGGGAGCCCGATGCGGGGCTCGATCCCACGATCACGGGATCATGACCTGAGCCGAAGGCAGACGCTTAATGACTGAGCCACCCAGGCGCCCCAATTTTGCTTTTAATTTTTAAAGGAGCAAATAATCCCACTGCCGTTCAAACTATTCCAGAGTAGAGAAAATATTAAAACCTTCAAATTCATTCTACAAAAGAAGTATATCCCTAAGAGACTTTGAGAAAGATATTATAAAATAGAAAGTTACTAACCGTTCTCACTCTATGTAGACACAGAATTTCTGAGGTGCTCACAAATCAGTTTCAACAAGTAAAGAAGGGCACTTCATAATGATTCTGTTGGGTTATTCTGGGTATACAAAAATCATTTAATGTTAGGAAATAGAAGATTATATCAGTTAGCCTAAAGAGAAAATCTCCATCATCTCAGTAAATGTCTAGAAGGCATTTCAGAAAACTTCTGTACCAATTATGAGTGAGTAGGTATAGTAAACTAGAAATAGAGGATTCTTTAAGTGATAAAGAATATTTATATTAAACAACAGCATATATCATATTTAAAGGGAAAACACCAGATGTATTCTAGTCAAAATCAGGAATAAGATAAAAATACCTGTCTCACTATATTAATTAATTAATACTATCCTGGATATTCTAGCCAACACAAAAAGATAGGAAACAAAAGTAAGATGGGTGACCAGAAAGGAAATAAAAAATGCCACTACTTGCAGTTAATACAGTTGTCTACCAGAAAACCTAAGAGAATCAGACCACAAGCTGTCGGAACTAATAACAAATTGAAAGATGGGTGACTATGAACAAATATACAGAATAAGCACTTTCCCAATTTAACATCGATAATCAGTATAAATATATGATAGAGAACACAGTCCTACCTAAAACAATTACAAAGGTTTAACACGCTAGGAATAATGAGTAAGTTTCCACTGATGAAGATAAAGGAAGAGCAGAATACAAAACTTCCAGACCAGAAGACCGAATATTGAAGAGAGGCCAGTTCATCCCCAGGTTCCATTGATAGGTCGAGTTCATCTTCAATGCAAACTTCAGTGGGAGTTGCTTTCACATCTGAAAAATGTCTGGAAAAATAATAATGAAAATAGTCAACTGTATTTTTAAAGAAAAGTACTGATGGGCCTATTTTTCTTTCAGGGAGCAAAATATTTTGAAGTAAAGTGGATCTAAATTAAGGTTTTACTGGAAATTGATTTGGCCAGTTATATCAAGCAGCTTTAACTCTGTCACCCAGTAATCCCACCTTTAACCTAATAAAAATTTCAGAGATGCAGATAAAGTTCTTTGTACAGGAATGTTCATCAGGGAGGTGTTTATCATACTGTTTCCAAAATCTGCAAAAATTGAAATTCATTCAATCAATGATGAACCTATATATTTATTTATTTATTTTAAAGATTTTATTTATTTATTTGTCAGAGAGAGACGAGAGCAGGAACACAAGCAGGGGGAATGGGAGAGGGAGAAGCAGGCTTCCCGCTGAGCACGGAGCCCGATGTGGGACTCGATCCCAGGACCCTGGGATCATGACCTGAGCCAAAGGCAGACGCTTAACAGCTGAGCCACACAGGCGCCCACGATGAGCACATTTAAAAATACATATTATTCAGCCATTACAGTCATGAAGAAGAATCTTTAATAGCATGCAGCATGTTGTATTTCCCAAAGATGGCCATCTTCCATCATACATGTTCTTCTGCTATATGACCTTGGAGGAATGGAGACTATTTCTCCATCTCCTAGAATGTGGTCGGGTCCTGCTCCACAGAATTGTGAGCAAAATTAAATTATCATTTTCAACCATGAAGTTTTGGTGTACTTTGTTACCCAGCAACAGACAAATGGGAAAATATGTAAAGGTGTTTTAGGTACATTAAATGAAAAACATGTTACAAAACAATATATACTGTATAATTGACTTAAAAAAAGTAATGCATAGTACGAAGGATGATTCATGCCAAGATGCTAGCAGTAGTTAACTTTGGATCATGGGATTAACTGTGCTTCTCATTTTCTTCTTGGAGCTTGCTAATTTCTGAAACTTCTACAATGACTATGTATTGTTTTATAACGAGTAACCCCCCCAATATAAAATCATGGTTTTGAAGACATTTTGATGACAGATAGGCTCACAATACAGCATTACCTGAAAAAATGTGCTACAAACACTGCGTGTGAGGGTTTTCCTATTCCTTGGACCTTGTGTTTTCAAGAAGGAACTTTGGCAAGAAAACGCATTAGCTTTTCTCTCCATGTTTTTTCTCCTTTGCTTCTCTGCATGAGAGAAGGAATGATTTACTTTGGTGGTGAGATCAATGCTCTCAGATTTCACTGCTCCTAATTCCTCCTTGGGGGGAGTGTGAGGGTACAGTGGCTGCTCCCTAGTGGACAGACCTGGATGCTGGGGAGAGGTCTGCCCCAGAGGTGGAAAGCATGTGCTCAGGAGGTGCCTCTGAGATCTGCTCTGCGCCTGCTCTGGAGATCTGAGAGTTCGAAGCAGCAAAATCATCCCACGGGCAGCTGACTGGGGAAGGGTCTGCCTTAAGAACCCCATTCCAAAGACTGGGGTGGGCATGGGATGAGAATTAGCAGTCTTATTTGTCCACAAACCCCAGCCATGTTCTCCCAGCTTCCCTTGCCAGAATCCTTACCTAAAGCCTATATTTATTCATCAAAGGGAAGAAGAGTGATTGATAATTAGCTTCAAAATGTAGCAGTATCTATAAATGAACCCAGCCTCCTTTTACATATTTAAAAGCTACCTATTTATATAGATACAAATTGTTTATATTACATATTGCAAGAATTATGGCAGAGAGCACATAAAAATACTAAAAGCGATCTCCCTCAGGATGTAGGGCTTGTATATTTATACTGTCTGTAATGTACAGTGCAGTGCAGATTACCTTTATAATCAGAAAGAAAATCATTATTAATTTTTAAAGCAAAGTATTATTCTCTGAGATTGCTTTATAATCTTGTGTGTCTGGGCTCTTGAGACAGCTGTTGTGCTACCTTCGGGGTCACGCAAGCTCTGCTTCCCAGCATCCTTTGGGAATGCCAATTTCCCAGAATAAAATCCTAGGGTGATCAGAAGAGGCAGGTAGGCTGGGCCTTTTGTAGTTTGGGGAAATGAAAATGCCTTATCTTCTACCGTCGTGCGAGCCATTGGCATCGATTGGAGCACATTTGTGTTGACTGGTTCTATCAGTCAGGAAAACCAACATAATTGACACAGAGAATTTAATAGAAGGATTTACTGAAGCAGGGGTTAGGGAACAGAATGTGAGAAGGGAATGTTGGGGTAGCACGGAGTGGTAGTAACTGCAGGAAACAGCCATCATCTCCGTGGCTGGGGCAACGAGGGAAGAAGCTGGGAGCTGGGAAGGAGTCTGCAGGGCTGGGCCCTCAGAGCACAGGGGACAGCAAAATGCAGAGATTTAGGAAGTAGCGCATTTGGGGGTATCCATGACCTTTGTTGGTTTTCAAAGCTTTTTGATTTTTTTAAAAAATTCTACTTTTTTTTTTTTTAATCGAAGTGGAGTTAACGCGCAATGTTATGTGAGTTTTAGGTTTCAGCTTCAATAGCTCTGAGCTAGGCTGTGCTCACCACAAATGTAGCCGCCATCTGTCACCCTACAACATGACTACGGTATCACAGACTCTGTTCCCTATGCTGTGCCTTCTATTTCCGTGGCTTATGCATTCCATAACTGGAAGCCTGTACCTCCCTCTCCACTTCACCCATTTTTCTCCCCGACCCCGGCAACCACCAGGTTGTTCTCTGTATTTATTGGTCTGTTTCTGCTTTGTTTTTCATTTGTTTTGGTTTTTAGATTTCACATATAAGTGAAATCATATATTTGCTGTCAGACTTATTTCACATCAGCATAATACCTTCAGGGTCCATCCGTGTTGTCTCAAGTGGCAGGATCTCACTCTATTTTTATGGTTGAATACTGTTCCATTGTGTGTATATATTATATAGGTTTTCTTTATCTGTTTATCTTTAATGGACATTTAGGTTTCTTCCATATCTTGGCTAATGTAAGAACTGCTGGAATAAATGAACACAGGTGTGCATGTATCTTTAGTGTTTTTGTTTTCTTTGGGTAGTGGAATTAATAGGTTCCCAGTAGTGGAATTAATGGGTTATATGGTATTTTTTTTTTTTTTTTGAGGAACCTCCATACTGTTTTCCGGAGTGGCTGCACCAACAGTGCACAAGGGTTCCCTTTTCTCCATATCCTCACCAACACTTGTTATTTCTTGTCTTATTGACACTAGCCATTCTGACGGATGTGAGGTGATTTCTCATTGTGGTTTTGATTTGCATTTCCCTGATGATGAGGGATGTTGAGCATCTTTTCATGTGTCTGTTGGCCATCTGGAGGTCTTCTTCAGAGAAATGTCTATGCAGGTTCTCTGCCCGGTTTTAATTGGATTATTTGTTTGTGTGTGTGTGTCTTTTTTTATTTTAAAATAATTATAGGCTTACAATGAGTTGCAAAAACAGTACCCCTGTACCAATTGTGGCATCTTCCAGCTTTACCCAATAGCGACATTTGTACGTCATTAAACTCAGGAAATAGATCGGCACAATACAATTAATTTGATTATAGACCTGGACCGGTTTTTGCATTTACTCATTTTTTATGTCTTTGTGTATATTTTTATGGCATTTTATCATCTGTAGAGATGTGTATAATCACCACCACCACAATCTAGATCCAAAACTCTCCCATCATCACGAAGAAATTCCCTCTTGCTGCCCCTTCATGGTCACGCTGTCATTCCCCTTCTGTAACCCCTGGCAACCATTGTCTGTTCTCCAGATTTCTATAATTTGTTTACTTGTGTTATGGATTGAATTATGTCCCCCAAAAATGTATGTTGGAGTTCTTAGCTCCAGTATCTCAGAATTCACCTTATTTAGAGACCAGGTCTCTACAGAGGTAATCAAGTTAAAATGAGGTCAATAGGATGAGCTCTAATCCAACATGACTCGTGTCCTTCTAAGGGGAGGTTTGGAGACATACATGACCACAAGGAGAACACTGCGTGAACATAAAGGCAGAGATTGGAGTGATTTTTCTATAAGACAAGGAATGCCAAAGATTGCCCACAAACCACCAGCAGCTAGAGGAGAGACATGGAATGGATTCTTCCTCCCAACCCTCAGAAAGAACCAGTCCTGAAGACAACTGGATCTTAGACTTCCGGCCTCTAGGACTGCGAGAAAAGAAACTTCTGCTGTTTAAGCCACCCACTTTGGGGTGCTTTGTTACTACAGCTCTAACAATACAGCCCTAACTAATACAGTAAGTTTATGCAATTTAATTTTTAATAGTAATCATGCTTAAAATTAGCTCGAAAAATTCCTGAAATTCTCTTGAACAAGCTTGCTCCAATATACCATTGCAGGTAAGGAAGCACGGTGAGGCTCATTCTGGGAGCATGGAGAAAACTAGAAATTGGAACCAAGGTGCCACTTCCAGAATGGAGAAGCTCTGCTGGTGAGACACTGATAGGATCAGGAGGTGGACAAATAGGGTCAGGTCCCTGCTTCCTCCTGCAGCCACCTAGAGTCCCTCTAGCGCCCCCTATCGTCTAGTCTATTGAGAATCTAGTTGACTAAGCAGGGAAGGCGGCTTTGGGAGCCTGGGCATCACTATCACAAAGCACAGAACAGAAGGGTAAGTTTGGAGCTGAGAGATAACAGCTGAATATTCAAACACTGGAGTTTTTTTTTTTTCTTTCTCTTTACAGAAGACTGTTCTAGAGACTAAAAGACTGGAGAACAAAAGTCTCTTTTATTCAGCTCAGCTATCATTGTGGGTTTTCCTCTGGACCATGAAGCTGCTGGCCAAGGGGACAGATATTTCTGGCTACTTACATTCATATTTTATAACTTAATTTGAGAAACTTTTTCACATGTACCTTATTTTGAGCGGCTTATTAAAAAATATTCCTGTTTCAAAAAACAAGTGTGTTGCCTTTTGCCTGTGTCATATTCCCAAAGGCGGATTGACTGTAGTCTCTCAAGAAGGTTACTTATTTTGATAATAAAAGAGGTATGGGAAAGTAGGATTTGGTATATGAAAATTTAATTTGCAGAAAACAATTTTTTTGAGAACATATGTGTTCTTTAAATACGGCGGGACTGCCTTGTGATGCCTGGAAATCCACCACTCCCCTTGAAAGGAAAAACAACTTCTTAGCAGGGCTTTGAGGGCAAGGAGAGGACTAATTCACTCGTTGGTAGGCTGGCTCCCCGTATGGGTTAATTCTTTCCTTACTAAGTAGCCTGAGATGAGTGGAATTGCTCTTCCTGGCTCCCCAGGACCAGCCCGATATCTTTCCTGCCAGCTTCGAGCATAGTGCAGTCCCCCAGCACACCCCACTAATGATCCAGACTGCTACCACAGCATCTGTGCTTATGACTTTTAGACACACCAGCGAGAAGGATTCCAACTTGGGAAAGGCATTTCTGTGAGAGCCGACATCGTTCTTACTGCACACCAGCCACTTCATTACCTTCTCGGGCATCTTATTTCCAGCTTGTCCCTGAAAAACAAATGAAAGCTTAATACCTGTCCCCATTATACATGTAATGCAGGGTTATTGCAGGAATCTTCAGAAATATAGAAAATTGTGGAAAATAAAATGCAATTTGAGGTCATGCGGCTTATGTTTCATAGGAAAAGGAATCAAATGTATGTGTTTACTCAAACAATGATGTGACCTTCCCCCACCCATGGAAATGTATATCTTGAGGCACAGTGAGCAAAATATGATGTCGGTAGCCCTTTTGCTCCCTACCTTGGCGCCGGGGAGAGCCTAGAACTGCCTCATGGACCCTGCAGGGAGTCTCCAGGTAAGCCTGTGAGGCTTACCTCTCCTTCCTTATTCTCTCAGGGATCTGCTCTTTGACGGTTCAGTTTTGGAATGGTGGCATATTTTGAAAAAGAATCCTGCAGGTGGCCATCATGCCAGGACAAGACCAATTAGAGAAAGTGGAATACTTTGTCATAATGGTCACCACTAAGATCTCAGTTGGGACGGTAAGCCGCCGATACCCTCCTCCAATGGGTAATTTGGGGGAAATACAGCGATGGGGAACTCATTGGAGAAAGGGACTGTGGGAGTGTCCATCTCTCCCAGTGTTTTCCACCTCCCTCACTGGGGTCCTGGACTATAGCGGTGGTCCCTAACTTCCCTCCTCTCTCCCTCTCTTCCTACACCCGCCCCCCCCCCCCCCCCGCAGAAATTAGCCCTTCAGTGGTTTACTTCCAGCCAGGACCTGCCATTTATATGTAGATCTGCTCTCCTGTCAAGGCTAGATTGAGACTGGCACCTTAGAGAAAACTGGCTCTGCAGGAAGGAGAGGAGAGGAGACAATAATTAACATGAAAATTTTGACTGAGGTTGCTTCAGTGTCTTGCTCTTCAGCAAGGAATTGAGAGATGGTATAACAGCTGTTAAAGCAAGGACTTTGGGTTCAGACTTGGGGTCCAGTCTCAGACCTGCCAGTTACTTGCTGGGTGACCTTGGCAAGTTATAATCTCCTCAGGCATCAGTTTCCTCATGTGTAAACAATGGGGCAAGTGCTGTTTTTGCAGTGTTTTCGGTGTAAAAGAACAAAAGTTGTAATACACGTGGTCTTTAATCCAGCGCCCCCACACAGTGATCACACAGTAAGTGGGAACCAGTATTTAGAATGGGATTCCAGGAGAGGAAGAGATGTCAGCAACCACCCACACCCTTCGTAGGGGTGGGGAGTTGGGGCAAGGTGACCAAGGGTGCAAGCCCAGAAGCTCCACTTCTTGTGGAGAACCTGAGTAGTGATTGGCTGGGTTTGGAGCTGTCATATGGACACAGGTCCTGCCCATTTGTCTTCGACTGTGTCCCTGAGATCTGGATTTTCCAACCCCCATTCCCAAGCCTGAGTTATTTCCCTGGGAAGGAGGCTGGAAAGAGGAGAAAAAGCGATTGTGGGAGCAGATACTAGAGAGAGATCAGAAATTCAAAGGGCAGCAGCAAAATCCTGTGAGCTTCCAAGGTAAACAGCCTGTGCAGCCCAGGGTGGGTATTGGCATTGTCTGAATCTGCCTCACCTTCAAGATCAGTAATTTAAAACTCCCTAATCTTCAAGGTCATGGTAAATATTTGATCACTAAACTTAGGTGGAGCCCTAGCATTACCCAGCAATTACCCTCTGCCTCCTGGTCCATTTGCCCTTCCCTCTGCCAGATGGCCATTTTGTGCTTCCCTCTCTCTTCTCAGTCCCCCTTCTCCGCATCCCTCTCTTTACTCTCCACGGATGCTCTTTTTTTCCCATTTTACTGAGAAAATGAACACCGTTGGCAGAGAACTTGCAAAAGCTCCCACCCACATATGGACCGACCTACCCACATTGTTGTCTTATTTCCCACACTAGGGGTGAGTAGTTTCTGCTCCAGCCTTACACTAACCCTTCCACCTGAACACTTGCTCCCTTCCCCTCTCCTACTCAACAGCATTGCTATAGTAGTTCTCATCCTTCGGTCCTGAATTATTCATTTGTATTCACTCTACTCATTTTATTTCTGTATTATGCCAACCATTCCCATCCATGTTCATATATGTTGCTATTTCTTCCATTTAAAAAAACCCTCAACTCTATTTTGGGCCTCACTCTCCCTTCCAGCTATCACTCCATTTATCTCCTTTGTCTTACAGTGAAACTCCTAGGAAAGTTGTCCATACCCACTGGTTCCCATCTTTCTCCTCTGTGGGTTACCGTGGAAACGAATCTTTTCAAGGTCAACAGTGATGTCCACACTGTTAATCCAGTGGCCATATTCCTTGGTTCTCACCTAACCGGACCTATCAGCTGCATTTATTTTTTAAAAAGATTATTTATTTGACAGAGGAAGAGAGAGAGAGAGAGAGAGAGAGCACATGCACAAGTAGGGGAAGCGATAGACAGAGGGAGAGGGAGAAGCAGGTTCCTCGCTGAGCAGAGAGCACAACGTGGGCCTCAGTCCCAGGACCCTGAGATCATGGTCTGAGTTGAAGACAGACGCTTAACCGACTGAGCCACCCAGGTGCCCCTATCAGCTGCACTTGGTGGTTACCTCTCTCCACCTTGAAGTGTTTTCCTTTCTTAGCTTCTAGAACAACTCTTTTCTCCTGGCTCTCCTTCTTCCTCGCTGGTCCCTTCTTCTCAGTCTCCTTTGCTGGCTTCTCCCATCTTCCTGCCCTCCAAACCTGGGGATGTCCCAGGGCCTCATGCTCAGACCTCTTCTTTTTTTAACCCTTACTCTCAAGGTGACCTCATCTAATCCCATTGGTTTTAAATATCATCTATTTAAGTACCATCCAAGTGCTGATGGCTCAACATTTTCTACCTCCAACCCTGACTGTCTTGGAACACCTTACCCCAGCAGTTGCACGACAGCTCTCTTAGTCACCTCCAACTTAACAGGCTAGAATTGAGCTAGTGATCTTCACCCAAAACTTTCTCCTCCCACGGATTCTCTCATCTTGGCTAAAGATAAACTTCTCAGTTCCCCAGACTCAAAACAGTGGAGTTCACCTTGATTATAAGGGCACTAATCCCATTCATGCTATGCGCTAATCACCCCCCAAAGGCCTCATTAAGGTTTAGGATTTCAATATATGAATTTTGGGGGGACACAAATATCCAGTCCTTTGTACATACATCAGTGAACCCTTAAATTAGAGCTTTGGCTCACACCCTGTATGGGGCTCTTGACCCAAGCATGGGATACCCTTGCTTCTCTCAATCCTACCATATCTCCATTTGCATTTCCCGAAGGTATCTCAGACTCAACAGGCTAGGGACCAACTCATGCTCCCCTCCCTCTGGGATCCCCTGCCCAGTTCACGTCTAATTTTCTGTTTTTCGTTTTTGGTGTTCCCTGTTTCACTGAGTGATCCCGCAATCCACTAAGTCAGAAATGGAATTTTCCTTGAGACTTCCTTCTTCGTTGTGTATATCGAATCCACCATAAATTCCTATTGATTTGATTTCTGAATATCATCCCAGTGTGTCCTCTTCTCCCTGTCTCTGCAGCCGGGCCCCGAGCCTGCTGTCATCACAGCTCCCCAGGCTAGCCCTGAGGCTCCCCACTGGCCTCTAAGCTCTTCCATGACCTTCCCAAGCACTGTAGTTAGAGTGATCTTGCACAAAAACAGATGCCATCGTGTGAGTCCCGACCTCTAACCCACCTCCTACTTAAAACCTTGAACAGCTCGCTTTTCCTTCTGGGATCGAACTACGTTCCTGGGTGTGGCCTATGAGGCCCAGGCATGGTGTTTCCTGGCTAGGCTCCTGACACATCCATGTACCTCTGTGTTTCATTCTCTGCAGCTGCTGCCCTGACCTTCTTAGAATTTTGCTCCACCTTGCTGAAAGATCTTTGCATCAGTTCTTCCTTCTGCCTGGAAAGCTATTCTCTTCCCTTTGCCTGGTTAACCCCTGCTAATTCCTCAGATGCCAGCTGAAGGGTTGCTTCTCTGGGGAAGCCTACCCACATTCTAGTCCAGTGCTAGCTTCTTAATTATATTCTGAAGTAGAAATTTCTGGGCGCCTGGTTGGCTCAGTCGGTTAAGCATCTGCCTTTGGCTCGGGTCATGATCCCAGGGTCCTGGGATGGAGCCCCGCATCGGTCCCCTCCTTGGTGGGGAAGTCTGCTTCTCCCTCTCCCTCTGCCCCTCCCCAGGCTCATGCGCACACGCCCTCTCTCTCTCTTTCAAATAAATAAATAAATAAATAAAAATAAAATCTTTAAAAAAAAGAAGTTTCTTTGTAGTGCTCATGCCATTTTGTATTATACACTCACAGTTGTGATTTTTTAAAAGAAACTAATATATGTTTTCTTTACTCCACTAAAAGCTCTGTTAGAGTATGGGCTGTATCAGATTTTGTTTACAGCTGTATCCCCTGGGCCTACCTTACTGTCTGACACTAAGAAGGTATAAAAAATACTTTCAAATGATCAACTGAGCACAAATTGTAATTCATGCTAAGAAAGAAATTACCAGAATGCAGAGGTAGAAAATATAGCTAATTAGGGTGATCAGGGAAACCTCTCTAATGCCGTAACATGTAACTGAGTTCTGAAGGAGAAGGAGGCAGCCAGCGGAAAAGTCGGTGAATGTATGTATCTCTAGGGAAAGGGATGAGTATAATCAAAGGCCACAAAGTAGAGAGTTCTGTATGTTCAAGAGAAAAAGGAGGCCGGGGTGGCTGGAGTGTAGTGGGGAGGAGACAGCCACAGGATGAGCTTGGAGCATTAGGCAAGACCCAGATCATTTAGGATTTATCGGCCATGATGAAACATTTGTGTTTTATTTGAGATATAATGAGAAACTGTTAAAGGTTTTAGGAAGGAGGCATGCCCCATGACCTAAGTTCTGCAGAGATAATATAGATTGTAGATGTGGAAGCCCAGAAGCAAGAACATCTGGTGAGGATACCATCCAGGTGAAAGCTGGGGCTGGGATGAATCGCATAATCCGAAGCACATGAAGGAGAGGTGGATGGAGTCAAGAAATATTTTGGAGGGAGAAACAAAACCAACAGGACTTGGTAATGGATTGAATTGGAGGCGGAGAGGGATTATAATTTAGGAGGTGTCCTAGTTTTCTTACTTAAACAGTTGTGTGGATAGTGGAACCATTTACAGAGATGGAGGAACGTGACGATTTGAGGGGAAAGATCGAGGATTGAGTATTGGCTTTATTAACAAAGAGATGCCCATGAGATATCCGAGGGGGCATTTTAAGGAGGTGGTTGTGTATGTGAGTCTGGAACTCAGAGGAGTGATGTGGGTTGCAGATCTAAATTTGGGGGTCATCAAATTACAGATGGTACTTAAACCAGTGGAAACGTATATAATCACCTATGAGCATGTGTAGACCAGAGCAGGAGGCCAAGCCCTGGGAAATGCAAACGTCTGGAGGTCAGGTTATGAGATGCTTACAAAGAAGATTGAGAAGTGACCAGGATGGAAGAAGGACGCCCAGGGGAAGGCAGGCTTGTGTCAATAAAGAAGATGTTATTGCCTGAGCCAAATGAGGCTCAAGGGCCAAGTTCTCAGATGTACTTAATGCCACTCAGCTGTACACTTAAAATGGCTAAAATGATAAGCCTTAGGTACATTTTACCACACACACGGACATGCAAAAGTGGCAATTTGTGTGACTTACGCTAGCTGAGAGTGTGTTGTGTCAGGAGCTCAGAATGGAGAAGATGAAGGGGCTGAATGGGCCAAGAGTTAAGGCCACAGTCCCAGGCACACTTCAAGAGCAGAGCCTAGGGCAAGTCCATGAGCAGCCGCAGGGCAGAGGGGGCCCCCCTGGGCACGCTGGTCTCGAACCCGGAGAGATACAAGACCACTTTGTCAAGACTCCTCCCTTCCCACGGCAGTCTGATCTCCTGATGCCAGGGAAGGGACGCTGGCCTGGGCTGCTGTCTCCTCAGAGGCCCCTCAGGGACACTGCATGGCCGCACGGCCGGCCCGTGTCTGATGACCATGAACCTAGAGCACTGCACAAGCGCTGAATTTTCTCACCAGCTGCTCCGTCGTGGCCTGTGTCGACTTGAAATACATCTGCATTGCTGGTGCCCGGAGATTAGAGAGGCCTTCCAAACCAGAGATGGGCCAGCCTCCCACGCAGTGAGAAATGGGTTGTGGAGGACGGGGGTAACGGAGCCTTCCTTCCTCGCGGGATCCGGAGAGGCAGCTTGTGTTTCAGAAAGGAGACAGGAAATGGGCACAGACTTATTCACTGATTCAACAAATATTTACTGCGGGCTGACTCCATACCTAGCACTGCCAGGTACCATCAAGATTCCTGCCCTTAGGGAGCTTGCATTCTAATGAGACAGACAGACTATAACAGGCAAAACACATAAATGAGTAACACGCGGGTGGTGAGAAGTGCTGTTCGGATGAATAAAGCACGGTAAAGGGATAGGAACTGTCAGGAGGGTATTATTTTATGCATTCAATTAATATTGCATAAATTCATATGCATTACATTAATATTGCACAAAATAAATACCATGCATTAAATAAGCGCCCAACTGGTATAATTTCATAGAGTGACCAGTACTTTCTTAGTCTGTTTGAGCTGCCATAACAAAATGCCGTGGCTGGATGGCATATGAACCACAGAAATTTATCTCTCAGAGTTCTGGAGGCTGGAAGTCCAAGAGTACGGTGCCAGCATGGTAGGGTTCTGGCCAAGGCCCTCTTCTGGGTTGGAGACTTGCTGACTTGTTGCTGGGTCCTCACAGGGCAGAAAGCGCAAGGGACTCTCAGGGGCCTCCTTCCTAAGAACACTAGTGCGGTTCACGAGGGCTCCATCCTCATGACCAAGCACCTCCCAAAGGCCCCCCCCTTCTGATACCGTCACATTGGGCATTAGAATTTCAACATAAGCGTTTGTGGGGGGAGACAGACATTCAGACCATAGCGAAGACAGTGAAGAAATTAAAGCAAGGCAAGGGACTAGAGAGTGCCACTGGGGGAAGGGCATCTGGTGTACATAAGGTCAACTAGGAAGGACACAGTGGTACATCTGAGCGACACTTAAGTGATATGGAGATCAGTCCCGGCAGCAGGAGTACCAGGAAAAGGCCACGAGGCAGGACAGGTTGTAGTGTGCCTAGGAAAAGCAAGGTGGCCGCGGAGGCTGGGCAGAGGGTTGGGAGGGTAGGGAGGAGGGTGAGGAGCTGGGGCAGGAAGAGGCAGGGGCCGTGGAGAGCAGGTTGCCTTTATCCCAATGTGATGGGAGTTTTAAGTGGTGAGTACACAGAGTCTGACTCACATTTGGAAATGCGCATTCCATCTGCTCCGTGCAAGTTCACTGTGGGGAAGTAGGAGCAAATGTAAGCAGACTCTTAGAGCAATGTGGCAAGAGATGGTGGGGACTTGGTCCGAGATATTAATGGTGAGAGGGCTGAGAATTGGTCGGATTTAGGCATGGAGCAACCGCAAGAAAAAAAATATATAAAAATAAGGTGAGTTAACATCAATTGAGCCGTGCCCCGTACCGGCTGCTCCCCTAAACCCCTTAATTCTCATGATGACTCTGAAAGAAAGTCTCTTTATCCCTGGTTAGCATCTGGGGAAGCGGAGGCTTATGAAGGGAAGCCCCATGGCCAAGGCTGCCATGTGTAATTGCTGCAGTTGTCCCTGAAAGCCCGGTTGTGTTGACTCCAAAGCCCGTGACCTTGGCTTCGGTACTGTACTGTGTAGTATCCCTGACTGGTCAGTGCAGGATGGAGGTGAGGCAGGAGCCGCACCAGGCAGAGTAGAACAGGCATAAGGGTGAGGAGCCAGAGAAGGAGGGAGATGGGGTGTAGGCAGACAGCTTGGGGTCTGCTCCTCCTCACCCACAGACTGGGGTCTGCAGCCTGTGGCATAGACGGAGTCCTCGGGGCAGTTCTCTCCAAGGGCTCTGTGAGGTCAGAGCGCCCACAGCCCTGCTTGGGTCCCCAGGTATCCAGAGTGGAGGAGAGAGACATTCTCCCCATTTTTACTTCAATCGGAGCACCATGAGGGCTCTAGGGCATGGGATGCCTGATGGGATGATTCTTGTGAGTCTGGATTTCTAGAAACACTTGTGTAGGGGCGTTTGACAGTGTTCTGAGCTTCTGAATAAGCTCTGGCCAGTGAACTTTGAGTCATTACTCTTTGTGTGACCTCACAAGCCAGAATATAAAATTCTTTTCAGGTCACATGGTCAGAGTATCAGATTGATAACGGTGGTTTAAGATCATTTAAAACCATGAGGTCAGGGGTGCCTGGGTGGCTCAGTAGGTTAAGCATCTGACTTGATTGCGGCTCAGGTCATGATCTCAGGGTTGTGAGATGGAGTCCCTTGTCAGGCTCTGCACTCAGCAGGGAGTCTGCTTGTCCCTCTCCCTCTGCCTCTACCCCCTGCTCGCACTCTCTCAATCTCTCTCTTTCTCTCTAAAATATACAAGTAAATCTTAAAAAAAAAAAAAAAAAAAGTAAAACCACAAGGTCAAATCCACACACAGATGTGCCTGGAAGAAAAGGTCAAAATCTTTCTTAGACTCAATTCCATTCTATACAGCAGATTCCCAATTCCACATCAGAACAGCAGCTAAAGGAGGGGGTAACATTCAGGCGAGAGCCCCCTTCAGTAGCTGGAAACATTTGCACCAGGGTGTTACCAGAATTTGCCGCTCAGGGGTTGAAGTTGTGGGAGTGGCTAGGGCGGCCCAGTGAGAACAGAAGTCACACATCAGTGCCTCGTGTGGAAGCATCGTCTTATTAATAACTTGCGTTGAGCGTTGCAGAGTCCATTCACATCCCCCGTGTCATGTGCCACCGTCACCGAGTCCTGAAGGAAGCAGAACAGATATCTGTTACTGATTTACTGCTCTACAAAGGTGCCCGGGAGCATTGGTCCTCAGGGAACTGCAGATGAAAAGCACCGTGAGATCCCGCGTCACCCCACAGGGTGACTATAAAAACAACAACGACAGCAGCAGAACATCACATGTGTTGGTGAGAACGTGGGGAAGTGGGAACCCTGATGATCGGTGGTGGGGTATAAAATTGCGCAGCCACTGCAGGAAACAGTCTGGCAGTTTCTCAAAAGGACAGCAGAATGCACAATATGATTCAGTAATTCCACTTCTAGGTATGTGCCCAAAAGAAATGAAAGCAGGGGCTCGAACGGATCCTTGTGCACCCGTGTTCGCAGCGGCCAAGAAGTGGAAACAACCCAAGTGTCCACCAACAGATGGACAGATAAACAGAATGAGGTCTACACATATAATGCGATAATATTCAGCCATAAAAATCACAGAAGGTGCAATTTATTATTTTTTTAATTTTAATTTTTAGTTCACATCTTTTCATTTACTGTCAGCACTTAGTAACAAGGAGGCTTAATCAGGACAGGCAGAGAAGCTGTTTCCTGTTCTCTCTCTCAAACATGAAAGACATAATGAATAAGATCGCATGCTTCCCTCATCCTAACACGTCTAGGATCACAAAGCACCATGATAAAGGGTATAACCAGAAGCCACAACTATGTTTTTCAGTCACCTTTTCTTAGGTTATCAGTGCATTTCTAGAGTCTCTTGGTTTCTTGGCAATGATTCAAAATCCCTAGAAGGCAAACGCCATGTATAGCAAGAATGTCCCAAGCTTCCAGGCCCTGTCATCTTTTTGTTTTTCCAACCTCAAAACTTGTCGGTGCCAGAAATTTGCCTCCAGAGCCAAGGTCTCAAACTGGCTGAGGAGAGCACCTGCATTTGCTGACAAGAGGGCCTTATTATCTGCACTCAGCTTCTCTAGGTTTCCTGAGAGCTCTTGGTATCTCCACCTTCTTTTGGGTGTTCAGGCCTCTTTCCAGATTTTCCCACCACGAGCTCTCCATCCACCTCCACTCACCTTGTCTGGAGCTGACCTGCCCGTTTTTTTGCAAATAATCTGATGACGTCTGGGGTCTTAAAGGCCTGGCTGATGGCCAGGCCTCATCTACCAAAGTCATATTTCCAGACATGATTTTCTTCAGTGAAATCATTAAAGTCACTTAGTTGCTGCAGAGTTTCCTTTATTGGTTTCTTCCTATCCATCTGTATCAAGTTCCTGTCTCGTCTCTTAGTACCCGGTGCTGACCTGTCCCAAAGTGCATAAACCTCCTACTGTTGAAGTTCCAAGTGTCATGAACTTGAGGAATGTGAAAGTTTCATCAGGACTATAGGAGGCTCAAAATTCAAACCACTTGGAGGTGGAGTTGGCTGCGGGTCCCTGCCTGGCAGACGCTCGCAGTGGGAGCCCTTCCCAGAAGGTACAATTTCAAAACGATTCTACTTCGCTTTAAACTATTTAGAACTCTTGTTTTTAAAGAGAAAGCAAGAAATTGGTTAGAAGTAATAAGATCAAGTACCAGCTTCCCCTTCACTCCTTCAGAAAATTGCTTTCCGGCTTGTTCTTCCATGATTGCCCATCTCCAGATGCACAGAGCTCAAGTCATTTAAAGGCCAGTGGTTTTGCACGGTGCCAAATACATATATACTGATAGGAAGTTTGGAAGGGCGAAAAATTAATGAGACATAGACAGCCTACTGATTAAAACAATCAGAAACACCAATTGAGAATTAGACGCTTTGTTTCTTGCCGCCTGGAAATGGCTGGGGATGGAGCTCGGGACTGTCAGCCACGGGGGTTCCAAGTATCCTCAAACTGAGGAGCCCTCTTACAAACTCTCTTCACCCTCTGAACCCCTTTCATGTCCCATTCCCACGTCCCCTTCAATGATATTTGATGTCACCATGCTGAAGCAGAACCAACCCACTCGGCCAGGACATCTTGTCTTCGGTTACCTGGTGGTACCTCAGTTTCGAAATTATCCCTCTCAGATCTCCATTCCATCCCACTCCATGGAAGAGTCTAGTCGATAAGGGACGGCCCATCTGAGCTGGCTGTTAAGAGAAAAGTATCCAAGGAAACTGCTTCATACTTCAGTGTGAATCACTATTTTGCCCAAAGGTGTTAGATGTCACCTCTAGATGTTTGTTTTTGGAAAGTATAGCTCGGTGACTTACATGGGTGAATATTCTGGAGGAACCCGGAACGAGGATTTTCCCTCATCTTTCAGGTTTCACATATTCATCCAATAAGCCTCTCAAAAGTCCCTTCCCTGTGTCAGAAACTGTGTTAGGTGCTGGAGTTATAAGTATTACAAAAAAAAAAATTGCTGTCAGTGTAGGGATAGACAATGGTGATACCTTTTGATTAAGGCTGTAATAATGACATAACGGGACACTTATCAGGACTTTTATTATAGGGGATGTTAAATGTCCTTGTCTTTCGGGTCTGTTGAACTCAGGATCTTTCGGTGACACCCAGAGCATCCTCCACGAGCACGTTACCTACTGGAGAGCAGAGATCATTGGGCCTGTGTGTGCTGGGTGTTGGGAGTGCCTAGAACAAACCAGGCATGTAGAGGGCATTCAGTAAAAATCCGGGGAATGAATGAATACATGAATACATTTGAACAGAGGGCCCAGGTCCCTAGCATGCTGAATATGGATGGGGCTGCAGTTCCGTGGGGAGTCAGGACTTTCCGTGGCCTGTGCACATGTACACGTGTTCCATTGCCCTCCTCCGCTCTAGCAAGAGTCCCCCTCTCCTGTGGCCCTGGTGCTTTGCTGTCTGTTAGATGATTTTCATCCACATGCCTTTCCTCTCCAGCTTGTGTGCCTTGTCTTTGCTCCCCTTTTCAGCAAACCTCAAAAGGGTTGTCTACACCTGCTCCCTCCACGTTCTCATTTCCCCACTTTCTCCACTTCGCTTCAGTCAGCCCTCACTCCGGTCCCTCTACCAGACCTGCTCTTGTAAAGCCCACCTCTGCCCTCCGTGTTGCTGAATCAGTGACTCTTAGCGCCCACCTCGCTTCTGTAGCAGCAGCGTAGACACGGATGATCTCTCCTTCCTCCTCGACATGGCCTCTGCACCTGGCTTCCACTCTGGCCTTGTTTCTGGCTGCTTATTGGACACTCCTTGTAGTCTGCTCTCCTCCTCTGCTTCCCTCCTTCCTTCTCTTGAGTTCTTGAAGCTGGCCTGTTTACATAGCCCCCTTCAGCCCCACCCCACCCTCTCTCCTGTCGCCCTCAACTCTCTCTGTCCCTTTTACCCTTCTCTACCTTTTCCTTTTTGCACACACTTATCAACCTCTAACATGTTATATAATTTACTTGTGATTGTGTTTATCGTGTATGGATACCCTCTCCCCCTGCCCCTTGCTGGAGTGTAAGCCCATGAGCGTGGGCATATTTGTCTCTTTTGCTTGCTGCGGTATTCCAAGTGTGGAGATCAGTGCCTGGCACGTAATGGGCACTCAGTAAATAGTTGTCGAGTAGTATTTATTATGAGAAGCCATTTATTAGTGAATGTTTTTAGAAACGGTGATCTTTTGCTTCTCTTTATCTCAGACGATGTATACTCGGCATCAGGGAAGGCTTCACAGCGGAGCCGACATCTGAGCTGAGTCTAAACGAGTGGAGGAGAAATTCGTGGGATGGAGAAGGGCTGAGGGGAGGCAGTCCAGGCCGAAGAAACTGTTTCTTGGATGCAGGGAAGAGTTTGAGGCATGCAGGTCAGGGCTGGGTTTAGTTCGGCGTGGGCCAAGGGGCAGTGACAGGGGAGAGGCTCAGAGAGTGGGTAGCCATTCTTTAAGCAATGCTGTGAATGAATATAGGTGCCATTCACAGATTTCTGGGGATTCAGGAGACAGCCTTCGATGCTGAGGAAAGCAGACTTGCTTTTGTCATACCATGCCCAAAGGCCTTTCAGAAAAGTAATCCAGGATCCTCCATACTTTCCTTCAATACTTTTCTCAAGACTGCCCCACCATAGATAACCAAGCCGCCAGAGTCCTGGGGTGTCTGACCAACATGCCCTGGGCCGGAGGGCTTTCTAGAAGCCCCTCAGGATGGCAGGGTCATAGCCTGTACTCCTCAGCCCCAAAGCCCCTCTGTGAGTAACAATACGGTGAGATTCAGAGGGCAGAACCCCACCCCAGCAACTCCAGTGCCCTCCTGACCCCTGGAAGCCTCCAAGACCTTCCTTCCCTACACTGCCTGGGGGGGTAGCTGAGACCTGGGGGCACAGGGAAGCGCTTACATTTCTCCCCGCCTGGTGTATGTACAGCTTTATGGGGCCTGAGTAAGGACGTGTGGAAGAAGCTTCCAGTCCAGGAGGAGAAGGCACAGGCAAGTAGATCTCCTGCGCTAAGCAGCATGGTGATAATAACTTCAAAAAGAGGAGGGAGCCTGGAGGCAAGAGTGTCCGCTTCCAAGTGGAGAGATCAGGGAAGATTTCATGGGGGCAGTGGCATTTTGTGTCATTCTCCGTCAAGAATCAGTGGGGAGATGGGGAAGAAAACTCCACAGCAGGAGTGTGTGGACATTTGCGGGCAGACAGCCTCTAGATTAGCACCAATGCGAGCAATCTATTAATTGTATAAATTAGCAATTGTTTCTCAGGCAGCCACAGAACCCAGCCCTAGCAGATGTTGTCAAATGTATCCACTTTGTCCTATAATCTTTAAGTAATCTTTTCATAAAGTGCCATCTGAAGTAAAGACCTAATCCATCCTCCCCCAGTAGGAGGGGAATTATCTTTCTGATGGTATAAAATAATCCTTTTAGGTGACATGAAACCAACTCTCCGCCTAAATCCCTTCTTTTTCCTCCCCCACAGGTGCCATCATTAATGTTAAGAACTGCATTTAAGGAATAAGCAGGGAGACTGGAGGGGTTATTTTGAGCCTCAAATAGTATTAAGTTAGAACCTGAATCTTCTAAAATGACAGCTTGGCTTCTGAGCGACCCTGCTGGGGATCTTGCTGCTCCCCATTGGAGGGGAACCTCTATTTCCTGGGCGAGGAGCTGGGGGTCCTGGCCCATTCTCCAGAGGCTCGGCCCTGGTGGGCCCTACTAGGCGCTTGGGACAGTGAGAGTTTAGGTGGGGAAAGCGATTCAAGACAGCGGCAGGGAAGAAAGTACTGGCATGAAAGCGTTTTAGGGGTGGTGGTAACAGGGATAATCCACTTACTGATGATGCTCTCTTTGGAGGGGAAGATGGCCCGGGTGGGTGAGGAGGACACACAGCTTAGAAACAGAGAGCCCTAGTTCAAGTTCTAACTTCGCTGCTTACCAGTTGTGCGGTTGGGGGACATCCTTTTCCTTCTTTTTAGAATCTGTACAACGGGAGCAACATTAGGAGAGCCCTTTCTTGTTAATACGCAGGTGGGAGAAAGCTTATATCAGCAGTAAATGAGGACACCCAGGACAGAGTGTATAAGAGCCATATCGGAGGTCAGTGTACCGGTGAGGTCTGGAGCTGAGGGCTCCTTCGGCCCCGGGATCCTCTTCCCGTTACCCCAGGCATGTAGTCCCTTTGTGGGATAGTTTTATTAGGACAGAACTGAAACTAAGATTCAACTGTCATCTGCATTCTTTTCCTGGCCATATCATGCAGACGAGTGCTCTGGCTGGTAATGTAATTAGCCCATCTATTATTTTCTCTCCTATACTTAATACCATCTATCCATCTATTCACTGCCACAAGATTTATTGAGCCCATGCTCTGTATCTATCGGGAAAGACATGCTGTGTGAAGTCCTGGGCACTCAAAACAAGAAAGGCTGCTTGTTCAGCCCTTGAGGATTGCACAGACGAACCTGCAACCAAAGAGCGTATGGTGCCATGTGAGCTTATAAGAGAGGTTTGCATCAAGCACATCATTAGAGCTATTTTCTTGTTTTTAGGAGGAGGGCGGGGAGGAGTGGGGAGAGGCTTTGCAGAGGGAGTGAGAGCAGCAGAGAAGGCGGCTCTCAGTAGGTGGGTCCTGATGGGAGTGTGTACTTACGTGCATGTTCCTTCCTGTGTGTTTGGGGAGGTGAGGCGCCAGGGGCCAAAAGGGGAAGGGCATTCCAGGGAGAGGGAGCAGTGAGTGCAAATACATGTTGGATCTGCTGCCCTGGCTCCGTGTGGCTGGATGGGGTGAGGGGTCTGGCCATGAGTGGCAGACACACTGGGAAATTGGCAGGTACCAGAACGCAAAGGTATCTCATGGCCTCTAAGGAGTTAAACTTTATCCTGGAACTCCTTTTAAATCCTTCTAAACAGGGGAGTGACATTATCAGATTTTAGAAAGATAATTCTGGTGGCAGTGTGCAGCACAGATGGGAGGGGAGAGAATTGGAAACAGGGAACCCTGTTCTGCAAAGATTGCGATAATCCAGGCAACGGATGATGAGGGCCTGAGTGAGGGCAGGTGCATAGGAATGAGGACGAAGTGGATTAGAGAGAGATTTAAAAAAGAGAATCAGCCTGGTGACTGATTGGGAATGGAGGAAGCGAGTGAGGGGGAGGAGTGGAAAAGTACTTGAGTCTGGTTGGGGTGACACGGTGCTGGATGGAGTCATTAACCAGGAATAAGATGAGGACAAGGCTGGCGTAAGAGAAGAGGGGACAGAACTATGAATTCTGCTTTGGGTCTCTTGAGTCAGGAATTCTGGGAAGAGGTGTCTAGTTCGCAGTTGAAACTGGGTTTAAAGTTTGGGGGAGACTTTTACTTATTCATGACATAAGTATTACTGAGGGTAATGTGTCTGGTGACCTTGTAGTGTCTGGAGATACAGCAGTGACTGTGATGGGCAAGATCTCTACTTTCATGAAGCGTTCATTCCCAAGGAGGGAAAACAAGTAACAAACTAGTGGATGGATGCAAAGTAAGACAGGATAACATGACAAAGAATACCTGGGGGATTACATTAGATAGGGTTCAGGGCAAGCATTTCTTAAGAAGCTAGTATTCAAACCAAGATCTGAATAATGAAGATGGGCCAGCCATGTGAAGACCTCCGGGAAAAGCAATCCAGGCAGAGGAATCAGTACTCTGCAAAGGCTTTGAGGTGAGAACAAACATGGCATGTTCAAGGAAGAGAAAGAAGGCCAGGGTGTTTGCAATGTAGTGGGTGAGGGAAGGGAAGGTAGGACATGAAATTGGAGAAGTGATCAGGGGTTGGATGGCACCATAGAATATGTCAGTCAGATGAGGCTCCTCTGAATGGTAACAAATAACCCTCACATCTCAATAACATCTAGTAAAGAAGGTTATTTATCACTCCTACTACATGTCTATTGTGGATTGGCTACAAATCTTCACTCCAGGACCCAGAGAGATAGGACAGCTCCTACCTGGGACACCTCTGGTCTCTTCGCAGAGGGAAGAGAGAAGGTGGAGGATCGTGTGATCCTTATGGCTTCTGCATGGAAGTTGATGTGCCACTTCCATTGGCCAAAGCAAGTTACATGGCCAAAAGTGATGCCATCGGGGGTGGGGATGCACAATCCTCCCACAGAGAGGGGCAGTGGGATTTGAGATTAGCAGTGCAGCCTTCCATGTAGGCTATGGTGAGGAGGTTTGATTCGAGTATAGAAAGCCATTAGGATTTTTTTTTAAAAGCAAAGGGTATTATTATTGGTTGCCACGGTAGGCTAAAAAGTAGATCAAGAGTGAAAATAGGAGATATAAGAAGCAGGGCAATCCGGGAAAGTACGTGTCAGATACGAGCACGTGGCAAGGGAGTTCCTTTAGGGTAGAGCCCTGAAAGTACTATCAGGACCAGGCCCTCTGCAGGAGGCACACCGTGGGGATGGCTTGGCCTTGTCGACTCTCCACGTGTATCAGGCACTTGAGCATGGTCTTTAGACAAGGGACCCTGGAATAACAGTATTCTGTCCAAGATCACGGCATTCCTCCCTAGGAGTCTCCTAGAGAAAGACACACGTGATGAAACTTGTAAAGGGAAAATAGCACCTAAATGCTAGTGAGGGTGGGCCCTGAGCCATAATAAAGAGGGTTTTGTAAGTTAGGCTGGAGGAAACAGAAGCAGCTGTGGCTTTTGCTTTCTCCTCCTCCCCACACCAAATACCCTAGGAAAAGATTCAATCCCTGGTCATGAATCTTCTTTCTTTCCCACTTGGAAAGGAGAGAGAAGAGGGCAGGATGGGTGGTGTGCTCAAGGGCAGTGTGCCCCTGGGTCCGTAAGCCACTTCTGCCACCAAGCTGAAGAGAAAAGAGAAAGAAAAAGCAAGACGCCTAAGAGCTCCCAGTGCCGTGTAGACCAGGAGCAGACCCCCAGCCCACCTGTAGGGTGGAACGCTCCATTCACAGGTAGCCCAGTCCAAGCTACCGAAGCGACGCCGAGTTTGGATCAATCTTCCTCTTCTGCAGGGTGGGCTGAGGAGAGGGTGAAAGGGGAGCTTCCCTTCCCTCACCTGTTATGTCCTGCGACCTGGTGCCTCCACTCCCTGAGGGAGAGTGACCAAAGCCAGACAGGAAGAGAACTTTGACTTTTTAAGTTCTCCTGCCAAACCTCCCCCCGCTGGTGGCTCCGTGGTGGTTATGCAGTGCACATTTGAAACATGCCAGGGGGTCCCAGAAGTGGGTGGGGACATATGGCCCAAATACCCAGGACAATTGATTTTGCCACCTAGGGGTTTTCTTCAAACACCAAATCTTGGCTTCTGTTTTTATAAGAGAATGTCACAGCTCTTCAACTAAAATTATGAATGTCTCATGGACAGGGCCCATAATTTATACTTCTTTGGACCCCTTCCTTCCCCACAAGTCCAGCACAGGCCACTCAAAAACAAGTTAAATACTTCTACGAATGAATGAGTGAGTGACCAAATGCTTTCCCAGAAGGCTTAGCTAGAAACAACACTTGTGTTCCATCTCTCCCACTGGTCATGGGGTCCATGAGGAACTTCGTATCCATATGAGAATGCAGATGGAGAGAAGGAAATTTATTATGCTGTCAGAGAGGGAAAGCAACAATGTGGGCCTTCCGATTCTCTTCCTGCTGGCTGGGACCTGTGGCCAACAGTTAGAGAATGACAGTGTGTCTCCGTTTCCTCTAGGGCTCAAGGGACCACGACAGGCTCAGGCCATTACCCATGGAGCTGGCCAGGGAGAGCCTACCTGTCAAACTGGCTGGAACGTAGCAAGATAAACTCCTGGTGAGTCCTTCTGTGACACCCTGGGGCTTTGGTGACAGAGTTAATTAATCAAGACACCAACGTCAAAATTAAAGTGAGCAGGAAAAGTCAATTAGTGATTGAATAGCCATGAGGAGACATATTTTAATGCGGTTCCCTCTAATTTGGGCTGTTCCTTGCCCCTCCTCATTAGGCGTGGTCACGCTTCCTTTTTCTGAGTACTGTGGGGGTCAGGAAGAGGGAGGGACGAGGGGTGTCTCTCTAATTTACTCAGGGGTGGATGGGGAGAGAGAATTCTCTGCTGTCTGCAATATGCCAGGGCGCCATAAAGCTATTTATCACCGCTCTGAATTCTTTACAGCAGGATGTTCATTTCGATTTGTAGTCCCCTCCTCAGCTCTCCTTCAGCAGGCTTGGCCAGGCTCTTGAGAGGAGATCTGAGCCGAGACGGGGAGACACAGGCTGGCCAGGAATGCTGGAGCTGGGCTCTCCAGGGATGCATCTGCCACCATTCTACCCTCCACAGCCTTCTTTAACTCTATTTGCTTCTACAGGGAGACGGGGAGATTAGGATGTTTCTCAGGCGTTCCAAACCCTTGTCACGGTTAATAAAGGTCTGGCAGGAACCAGAGCTAGGATGGCTTAGCAGGCTCTGGTGCTGGGGACTCTGGGAGGGAACCTGGGTGTAGCTATTGCTCCAGCCGCCTAGGTGACACCAAGGAGCCCAGGGACCAAGAGAGAGACCAGACTGAGGGTCCCTGCTTCCTGCTGTTACGTCCTGCGTGGGGGGGGGGGGCGGGGGCGTGTGGACACTGTGACTGATGGGTGAAAGGGATGGGAAAGTGGAGCATGGATGGCAGAAGAAATGCTGAGGGGGAAGCTTCTGGCTGCATTTCCATGACCTTGACTTGGGTCAGGCTCAGGTCCAGAGCTTCAGGAGGGCTTGAGCCTGAAATTGGGATCTAAGTTTACCATTTCTTTTTTATCACAAAATAATACAGACTCAATGTAGGAAAAGTGGACAAAGAAAAAGCAGTTTGACCTTATCTCACTACCCAGAGACTAACCACTGCTAGTCTTTTCAGATGCTTTCCAAGTAAATAGATTTAATGTTTCATGTTAATCAACATAGAGGTTAGCTGTGTATCACGATTCCATCTGGTAGGCATAAGTATTTGGGTCGTTGGGAAGGCCCGTCCCATTCGTTAATTTGTTATGTTCACAAATGAAAGTCCATTCCCATTTATTTTCTAGAAATTAAAAACTGTTGGGCAAAACTGAGGTCCTTTTATATACAGGAAAAATCATGAAAATGTAATCATGGGTTTCCTGTGCAATAAAAAACCAATTTAAACAAAGAAAATGATGGAAGGACGTAAATGATAAGAGAATCACTGCAGAAAAAAACCTTGTTCCTGGATAGAAAGATGTAATATTGCGAAGATATCAAGAAAAAAAGGAAAGCTAAAAAAATTGAAAACATTTTAAAGGAAAGAAAAATATCAAGATGCAGATAATGAAGCTGAAAAGAAAAAATACTTCACATGCCCAACATAAGAATGACTTATCATTACAGTTTCTTTCTTTCCAGTGCTTTTCTCATGTGTGTGTTTTTTCAAGGACGTGAAGGCTTATAGCATAAACATGTCTTCAGCTTGTTATATAGTCGTGACAATATAGTTTTTTAAATAAAGATTTATTTATTTATTTTAGACAGAGAGAGGGTGTGCAAGGCGGGTGCAGAGGGAGAGGGAGAGAGCAACTTAAGCAGACTCAACACTGAGCGCGGAGCTCAACGTGGGGCTTGGGCTTGATCTCACCACCCTGAGATCACCATCTGAGCAGAAACCAAGAGTCGGACGCTTAACTGACTGTGCTACGCAGGCTCCCCATGACAATATCATTTCAATGGCTAAAATATATAAGTATATTTATTGCACATTGTTTAATTATTATCCAATGTTGGATTTCAAAGTGCTTCAGATTACCCTGTTAGAAAATACTATGCGTTGGGCGCCTGGGTGGCTCAGTTGGTTAAGCGACTGCCTTCGGCTCAGGTCATGATCCTGGAGTCCTGGGATCGAGTCCCACATCGGGCTCCCTGCTCAGCAGGGGGTCTGCTTCTCCCTCTGACCCTCTTCCCTCTCATGCTCTCTGTCTCTCATTCTCTCTCTCACAAATAAATAAATAAAATCTTTAAAAATAAATAAATAAAGATTTAAAAAAAAAAAAGAAAATACTATGCGTTATATTATTGTGCATGTCACTTTCTGTTATGTTGAATTAGTTCTTAAGAGTATATTTGCCTAAATGAGATTGTTGAGTTAAAACGTTTGGACTTTTTTTTTTTTTAAAGATTTTATTTTTTTATTTATTTGACAGAGAAACACAGCAGGAAAGGGAACACAAGCAGGGGGAGTGGGAGAGGGAGAAGCAGGCTTCCCACAGAGCAGGGAGCCCAATGCGGGGCTTGATCCCAGGACCCTGGGATCATGACCCAAACCGAAGGCAGACGCTTAACAACTGAGCCATCCAGGCGCCCCTGAAAGTGTTTCTTTCTTTTTTTATTTTTAATTTTTATTGTTATGTTAATCACCGTACATTACATCATTAGTTTTTTTTTTTTAATTTGGACATAGCTTTTATTTTTTTCTTTAAAATTTTTTATTGTTATGTTAATCACCATACTACATTACATCATTAGTTTGTGATGTAGTGTTCTATGATTCATTGTTTGTGCATAACACCCAGTGCTCCACGCAGAACGTGCCCTCCTTAATACCCATCACCAGGCTAACCCATCCCCCCACCCCCTCCCCTCTAGAACCCTCAGTTTGTTTTTCAGAGTCCATCGTCTCTCATGGTTTGTCTCCCCCTCCGACTTACCCCCCTTCATTCTTCCCCTCCTGTTATCTTCTTTTTTTTTTTTCTTAACGTATATTGCATTATTTGTTTCAGAAGTACGGATCTGTGATTCAGCAGTCTTGCACAATTCACAGCTCTCACCATGGCACATACCCTCCCCAATGTCTATCACCCAGCCACCCCATCCCTCCCACCCCCCCCCCCACTCCAGCAACCCTCAGTTTGTAAAACGTTTGGACTTTTAATAATTCTTGATTAATATTGCCAAAATGCTTTCCAAAACCATTGTCCAATTTACAGGAGTATTGGTTTCACTATGCCCTCAGCAGCCTAAGATATTATTAAAAAAATTTTTTTATTGAGGTATAAGTGGTATGAAATGGAATGCCCATATTGTAAGAAATCAGTTTGATGAGGTTTGACAATTGTATACACCTTTAACCCCCCCCCCCCCCCAGTTATAGAATATTTTCTTACTCAAGAAAATTCTTTTGCCTGTTCTGGACCTCATAAAAACGAAAACTATAACAATGAATTATATATGCTCTAAACTCTATTCATTTATTGTTACAATTTTTGTTTTAAACAATTAGTGGTCTTTTAAGGAATTAATAACATGCCCATCTGGTTCTTTTTTATATTTTCCGTCTCTTTCCAAATTCCCCGTTCGTTCATACATACTTATTCTGTTTATTTCGCTGTCACTGTCTAGATAATTCTAACATCTGAGCCATCTCTGGGTCTTCTGTTTACTCTTCCTCTCTTAACACTATCACATTGGCTCGTATCTTATGGTCTCTTAATTCTTTATTTATGTTGGGACATTGTGTGTAAAAGATCACGAGAGACTGACGTGAAGAATATTTACTCATAGGAAAGGTTATGTCCCTTCTACGAGCCTGCTGGTGTGAGGGATGGAGACCATCAAAGCTCTATCTGAGCAGGGTATGAATGCGTTTAATCTTCGGTTTGATCCAGTTCGTCACTGGCTTCAGGTGTTTTGAGAATGCTAGCAAGACTCTCTTCCTTAGGGCTTGGGCTCTGAGCACCAGTGAGACTCTAGAGATCTTTTTAGGCTTCACAGATCTGTTTCCAGCTCTCTGAACCATGAGTGGCTTTCTCTCTGCTTAGCAGCCACCTGCCTTTAGGTCCTTCGCCTAGGTTTCTGCAACTTGAGAGACCCTTCTCTATCTTCTGCCCCATCCAATGTCTTAGGAAGGCCACTGTTCTGCACTTGGTGGAGGTCCTGGGTCCCTTGAAGGGATTTCTCACCTCTCTGTCTTACTCCCAGTCTTTAGCGGGTCTTGTCTTGGGGAAGATGCTGCCTGCCTCTAGGGAATTCTCTGGGGTTCTATCTTGCCCTTTGCCTTGGTCTATTACCTATGTACTTGATGAAGACCTGTATGAAAGCTTTGACAGGTGGGTGGGGGTACACTTGCTCTGTGGCCAGGGTTCTCGGAATTCTGATCTGTCACAGGGAGCTCACATAGACCCCTTAGATGTTGTTACAAGTTGGGCTGAAATTTCTTTACCTGAGTTTATGGCAGATCCCTCTTCTTCCTGCCACTTCATAGATAGAAGCAGCCATGGATCTCTTCTATCTTAGGAAGAGCTTGTCATTTCTGCGGTTTAGTTTATTTAGGTTTCTTTTCCATCCTGAGCACTCTGATGGTTTTGAAAACCACGATTTTGTGGCTTCCTTGGCTAGTTCTCATTGCTAGGGCAGGTTCAATGGTCACTTGTACCTTTCTACATCCTCACCAGAAACAGAAGCCCCAGGGGTATTATTTTTCAATTTATGCTAACTTAACAGAGGGAAATGGTAACTTGATGTTTTAATTTATAGTTTTTATTCTCTGGGAACTGAACATTTCAAATCCTCGTTTGCTAGTTACATAACTTCCTTTGTGAGTGTCTTTTGCCCTATCTTTTAGAGTCTTAATTTGTTTCTGACCCATATACACGAGGTCTTAAATACTAAATATAGCGCCTCTTTGTACATTTGTTGCAAAATTTTTTGTTTGCCATTTGCTTTCATATGTTACTTTTTTTTGTAGTCAAACTTAGCGATCTTACTCTTTTTTTTTCTTTTTATTCCTTATGTTGCTTCTGAGCCTATAAAGTTATCTTTCCTTTAGAGGTTTGGAAAATATTCAATTCTATTTTTTTGAGATTTTGATGTTTAAAAAACCCCACATTTAACTCTTCCACTCAATTGGAATTTATTTTAGTGCATAATATAAAGTGAGATTTGAAAATTACTGTTTCTCCAAATTGCTAGTTAATTGTCCCAACACCATTTATTGGGTAATCCTTGCTCTCCCTCATTGAGCTGTAATGAATCTTACATCTTTGTATATAATCGGGTCCATTTCAGTGCCATCTGTTCTATTACAGTGATCTTTCAGTCTGGTCCTGGGCAGATACAGATGAATTTTTTTTTTTAATTTTTAAAGATTTTACTTATTTGACAGAGAGAGACACAGCGAGAGAGGGAACACAAGCAGGGGGAGTGGGAGAGGGAGAAGCAGGCTTCGCGCCGAACAGGGAGCCCGATGCGGGGCTCGAACCCAGGACCCTGGGATCATGACCTGAGCCGAAGGCACACGCTTAACAACTGAGCCACCCAGGCGCCCCATACAGATGAATTTTTGAAACTGCAAAGCTAAGGAGCTAACTGTGGTCTTGATATGTCCTCTTCAGGGGCCGGGAGTCATTTCTCCCTGAAAGCATTTGATGACCGTTCTGTAACTTCTATTTATTTACTTACTTGATTGCTAAATTTTTTTTAAAGATTTTATTTATTTATTTGAGAGAGAGAGAGAGAATGAGAGATAGCGCGAGAGGGAAGAGGGTCAGAGGGAGAAGCAGACTCCCTGCTGAGCAGGGAGCCCGATGCGGGACTCGATCCCGGGACTCCAGGATCATGACCTGAGCCGAAGGCAGTCAAGTAACCCAGGCGCCCTTGATTGCTTAATTTTTAAATCCTCAAGAATTAAAGCTCTTTAAGGGTTGTGATTGTCTTTGACAAGGTCAAATACTATCTGAGCCTTGTTCTCTTAGAAAAGAGCAATGGGCAAGAAATCCTCCATTCCTTTGTGTTCCTGGAAATGCTGACTGCAAAGAAGCAGCCTATCCTGTATGAGCTGGATAAGACTCAGGGGTGACCCGTGTTTACCTAGGACAAGGCCAGACACGGACCCTCCAAATTCCCATTCTTGGTCTCATAAATGATTAGCTCCACTCTTTGTTCCTGATGAATGTGGACAAAATAATCACTTGTCTTGGCCAGACTTTAGTTAGGCTTTTCCTCCACCCCTCCCTCCACACCCCTGACACTGAATTTTGACCCATGCTCAGTCTGAGCCAGCAATGGACTATGGAGCCTCTTCTTCACAACCCCTCCTGCAAATAGGCTGACCACAATGAAAAATAGTCCCTCATCAACCATCTGATCCCACCCCTTGCTCATTCTATCCCCGCCTCCCCCAGTTCTTGTTTACTCTTCCCTATAAAAGTTCTGCTTGACTTCAGGTGGGAGCATTCTTCCCATTACTGTAGGCTCCCTCCCCTTCTTGCAATAATCCCTTTCACTTCACATTATTATTTACTACTTGTGAAGTAATGTCTATCCATTCAGCACTGTATCCCCAGTGTCTTCACAATTCCAGTAATAGAGTAGCTTATTAATAATGGTTCAAATTTTTTAATTATAAGAATAATCCATAATCATCAAAAGAAAAAAACAGTTCAGAGTGATATAAAATAAAATATAAAAATCCCTGTTTCCTTCAAGTTCTAACCTTTGGAAGTTGCCACTCTGTACCATATCTTTCAGGACATTTTCTATCTTTATGTGAAAAAAATGTGTATACCTCACAAGTGAGTCTATTCATAATTAATATTCTTCAGTGTTCTGTAGTCATTCAGCAGTCAGTATACCAGTATATCTTGGGCATCATTTTCTACATCAGTATACGTAGAGCTACTTTTTTCTGCCAAACAGCAATGTCATACTCCATTGTGTGGCACATTCTGGAAGTACCATCCTTTATTTGTTATATTGTTCTAGGTGTTTGATATTACATACAGCACTGCTGTGAATACCCTATGTGTTTATTTATGTGTCTGTGCAAGTATATATTCAAGGATAGATTCCTACAGGGGAAATATTCAAGAATTTAAGTTGTTGGTAGATTATCAGATTGTCCCTCAGCTTGACACTTTCACCAAAAATGAATGAGAACAATTAAAAAAAATTCTGGTTTTTTTGGACTTTGCTTATATTATAGATGAAAAATTGAATCTAGCTGCTAATACAGTTTACATTTCTTTGTGTGAGCTTGAACATGT
This sequence comes from Eumetopias jubatus, assembly GCF_037043125.1. Lineage (NCBI taxonomy): Eukaryota > Metazoa > Chordata > Mammalia > Carnivora > Otariidae > Eumetopias > Eumetopias jubatus. The sequence goes on from NW_028274820.1 coordinate 87,820,073, forward strand.
TTTCACACGGTTATTGTTTTTTTTTTTTATTGGGTTGTTCTTTCCTTGTTGATTTTAAAGAATTCTTTTTATATCAAATAAATTAGTTTGCCTGTCATATATGCTGCAAATAATTTACCCATTTGTCTTTGACATTGTAAATGTTATTTTTTTTGCCATAGAAAATGTTCATATTTTTATATAGTCAAAAGTGTTCATCTTCTCTTGTATAGCTTCTGTATTACTTTCAGTTTGATGTACAGGCATTTCACAGTTGACTTAAAGCCCACATTTATGAAGATTTAAGTAAGTTGTTTTCCAATTTTAAATTATTCAAAACAATATTTGCAGATACAAATGCGTACTCATTGTTGACTGTTTCCTGTGGGTCAGTTCCTAAAAGTATTATTTTGGAGCCCAAATGTGTGAACATTCTAAACATGTATTAAGTGTTGCCAAATCAAGGCCGCCAATTTCACCCCCTTTTGGGTCCACTGATCTATCCTCTTAGTAGGAATGCCTCTTTTTGCCCAGAAAAATTAGATGCTGGAGATGAGAAGGGATGAGGAACAGGAAGACGGGGGCCTGGGAGAGAAGAGCATGTTTAAAGAAAATGTAAGGGACTATATCGCAGGTACAAATCCAGTTAGCACTGTTATCCCTTAGCTTCTACTTCTTCTGACACGGTTTGCTGGAGGGGTTTATTTGTAGTTCTTGTAGCTTTGGGGTGAGAACCAGGACTAATTAGAACCTTGCCTTGTAGTTGGGTTTGTACACAATCATGCTGACTTTTGTTTTTGTTTTTTAAAGATTTTATTCATATATTTGACAGAGAGAGAGAGAGAGAGAGCGAGCAGCAGGCAGAGGGAGAGGAAGAAGCAGGCTTCCTGCTGAGCGGGGAGCCCGATACGGGGCTCCATCCCAGGGTCCTGGGGTCAGGATCTGAGCCGAAGGCAGACGTTTAACTGACTGAGCCATCCTCCAGGCAACCCCTCATGGTGACTTTTGTATCAGCAAGCAAGGAGGGACCCTTTTCTCTGCAATTTCCTGCTACATGTGGACTCACAGTCAATATAGTTGACATATCTCCTCTATGATTTCCTATAACCTTTAAAGCTAGATTGGAGCAAGGGGCAAATTCTGTCTATTTGTGGATAATGAATTTGGGATAAATGGGTTTCTCTTTTTTAAATCTAAATGAAAGCAGAATTCACAAATCCTAACTGTTTCTGCTAGTTCCACCAAAAAGTAAATTACACACTGCCTTGCATACTTCTAGAAAAGCATGAAGCTAGAATTTCTCTATTTTCAGAACTGAAACTGGTTTAGGCACTTTAGTTAAAATGACAAGGTGGCTGGTTTGTCTGATGGTTTCTTCTTCATGGACTCCAAAGGATTATATGAGCTCACACATAGAAACGTGGTTGAACTGATCAATCTCCTACATTAATACATAAACCCACAATTCAGGGTTCACACTTCTTTTTATGCCTCTGCCATCTTCCCCTCCGGGACCGTAAGCTTCTTGAGAGCAGGCTTGCTTTGTGATTGAGTACGGCGCACTGCCCGGTTTGGTGCTGAGGAGAGCTTTGTGGAATCACTAAGTGTAGCCACATGGGATTTCCTCTGGAATTTTACTGTTGCCAGTTACTCGAGGCAGGGAGTTCTGATCTGATCTGACGTTGCAGAATCTTCTTCCCCATATAAGAACCTACATTTTACAGGAACTTTCTGCAGGGTGATATAGCAGAGGCCTTGGACCTTGTGTACAAAACCATTTGCTGTTTGTACAAAACCTGGAGTCAGTGGCTCCTCGGCTCAGTTCCTGTGTGCCTTTGGGCAAGAGTGCCTTGAACAACTTAAGCATTTTTTTCTTGATGTCCCTAAAGTTCCTGGCAGGTTCTCAGTCCCATGCCCTCCCCGCCAGCCCTCCTTTAGGGTTTTGCAAACTTTCTCAACAGACAGTTGCCAATCTTGCTTTTGGAGCTTGTGTGAGGTGGGAATGATCTCTTGCCAAGAGAGAAGGACAGGAGGTTGGTGGGGGCTAGGACCAGGGAGAAGGACATATTAATGATGAAATGGGGTTCTCGGTCAGCCAGGAAGTGAAAGTACCTCTGTCAGGCACAGACCATTAGGCGACCCCAGGTGGGGCTGGACATGATCTTACCAGAAATGGGACTCGGTGAGTGCCAGGTTCTGTGCCCATCCTGGCCTACTTACCATGCTCTGTGTCCTTGTTGCTGACGGTCAGAGCTTCTTGCTGAAGAATTGGCCTTTAAAATCCCTGACCCTCCTAGGCAATGAGGCACAGTCTGGGCTAGGACAGCGGCAGACTGGCGTTCAGGACTTCTCCCTTCTGGTCTCTGTTCTCAGAGTGGCTCCAGACTTCCCAAGTGATGTAGCTGAGCCGCTGGGCAGGGCTGGCCTCAGTTTCCCTGAGATGAGCAGGTGGGAAGGTGGAGATCCATGGTGAATTGTTTGTGAGGGGTCAGAGAGGGCAGATTAAAAATAAGCACCGAGGGGGGAGGAAGCCAGAAAGCACAAAATTAGAGTTGGCGCATGAGAGAAAGAGATTAAATGGAAAAAGAAAAATCGCTGGCAGCTTTGGATTTACCCAGCCAGAGTTTCTCCAGTGGGCAAGGAAAGCTTAAATAATCCAAATTAATTTCTAGTTAAAGGCAGAACTCAGAGAGCAATCAAACAGGTGGCCACAGTGAGCACGAAATTTCACCAGGAGATAAACTATGAATGCTAAAAATCAGCCGTGTGTGCTGAGAGACAGAGACTGGAAACAGCTGATCCCAGGTGCAAGGTGGAGGCTAGAATGTTCCAGTCATTCATTCAGTACTTTGTGCTCGGCACTGGGCTTTCAGTGTGTGTCTGAAACACAGTCACTGCTTAGTGACCACTTCGAATGGCTCACGGTCTAAGGTGAGAGGTACCCGAAGAGAGCATTGCAGGACCATAGGATAAGTCATGCCATGACAGTATGTGAAGGGGGTAAAGAAGGAAGCAGGGAAACTGAAGAGGGAAGGGGGAATAAGGAAGGACTTTCTGCAGGATCAGACACCTCATTGGAGCCCCGAAGGACCAACATCATGCTGATGAGGGCTGGGGACGGGACCTGGAGGCAGGTGGACTAGCAGGTGTGGTGACGCTGAAGCAAGAGGGAGCCTGGGCATCCCCCGGCAGTCCCGTCAGGCTGCCGCATAGGGTGCCCTTGGGGACGTGCCAGAGGTGAGGTCATGGCCAGATCTGATTTAGTCTTCTGGAAGATTGCGCAGGCAGCATGGTGGGGTTAGACTTGGGGTGAGAGGGAGGAAGAGGGGTCATCTGCCGTCATCTGGAGTCATGTAGGGAAAAGGGACAGTGGCCTGAACTAAAGCTCTGGGCATGAGGACAGAGAAAAGGCAATGGATTTGGGAAATATCAAGGTGTGGGATTTGTAGTCTTGGTGACTGGGTGACTATTTCAAAGCGTCTTGTCAAGAGTCCGACTTGGCGACTAGGTGTGGTGCTATCCTTGGGGATGGGAAGGAGAGGGGACAAGGAGAGCTTCGGATGCACCGAGGGACAAGTCAGGACCTGCACGGGGCTGGGGGCGCCTGTAGGACGTTCAGATATCAGGCAGTTTGGAGCCTCACCCCTTTCCCTCTTGCTGTTAACTCCCACTTCCTGAAGTGGGCACCCTCTGGGTGCTGCCTAAGACTTCCATCTGGGGCTCTCCCCACCCCCATTCCCAGCAGAAGTCTCCCAAGTAGTGGGTGTGGAGGGTGGCTGGTGGTGGCATTTGAGGATATCCAGTTTCATGGTGTGAGGCGTCTCCATCCTACTGGCTTGGCCTTTGAGAGCTGATTTCGAGTGTTAATTCTTGGGGGAGATGAATGGCACAACGGGCTTTCAAACTATGTTCCTTTGAGCCCTGGGTTTCTGGCCTCAGGGACTGCTAAGTGGAGGACAGGGTGGAGGGGGAGGGAACAAGGGAGAGGCAGAGAGGCCAAGTGGGGATCCAGGGCGGGCTCTGGCTCCCCTGAGCACCCCACTCCCCAAAGAAAGGCTCTTCTAAAATGTTGTTTTGAAGGAAAAGACATTGGTGGGTACATGGCTGCCCTAGGTCCAGAGATCTTCATATTCTGGTGAGGAGGCTTGGATGAAATTTGGTTGGGGCAGGAGAGGAAGGGAGGGACAAACTGGGGGGAATCCACTGAGGACTGAGGTGAGGAGCTTAGCACGGTGCTCCCCAGTAGCCAGAGCAGGTCTGCTTTATGCCAAGTGCTCAGAGGGGTGGAAGAAGAGTTCACGATGAGGCCGTGCGGGGCTGGGCCCCGGAAAACAGAAAACCCCGCTGGCTGGCTGAGGTGGCAACTGAAAGTCAGCCTGCAGAAACCAGAGCACGGATAGGTTTTATTTGGCTCCCAAATTATTTTTATAATTTCTGAATTAGTTGCCAGCACTCAAAAACCAGGAGACTTTATATAAAACTTTGATTTCGGACTTCTCTTAAAAAATAAGACGAGACCCGAGCACGGGGGTTGGAGCTGCTCTCAGGCGGGTCAGGCTTTCCGGTCCCCACCCTCCTCTTGCCACCCAGCCCCCTTGCCTCCTCGGTGGGACCCACCCGGGTGCCGTGAGCATTTAAACTTGCACCTTCTGAGTCACAGTCACCTCCCATAAGCCAAGCAGGCCAGGGCCCAGGCGCTCACTCCTTTTGTAACCCTGAAGACTTCTGTAGCACCAAAGGACTATTGTCTCCCTCCCTCGCTCCACAAAACTTTTGCTTAAACTGAGTCCCTACTATGGGAGCTGTCTCCCTTCTACCATCCTGCTGGTTACCAGAGGCATGAACATAGTTGGCCTTTGGACAGTGGCTGTAAAAAGAATCACAACGGTGATAAACGGTAAGAGAGAGAGGTATGTTAGAGTCAAGGCAGGTGGGCTCTGCCCGAGTCTGGCAGGAGAGGACAGGTCTGAGGTCTGATGGATGAGACGGAGCCAACCACATGCAGATGGGAAGGCGGGTGTTGCAGGTAGAGGGGGAGTGAGATGGGGGGATGCGAGGGATGGCGGACATGGGCAGATGAGCCAGGGGGCAACTGTGTTAGTTCCAGAGAAAGATGCCGGCTTGGATTAGAGTAATGGCAGGGGATGAACTTGAGAGAATTTCAGGAAGTAAAAAGAAAGTACTGAGGGATGGATGGGTGATAAGGAGTGAGGACAGGGCTGTGAAATGTGCTGTCCTTGGTTTCTGGCAGATGTGACGAGACAGAGAGTGGCGGCATTGACTGAGATACGGAGCTATAGGGAAGCATGTGCAAGAAAGGAGGACAGGTTCATCCCCTCGGAATTTGAGGTGACTTCCAGACATCTCAGAGATGACAGAGAGACAGTTGGATACACAGGTCCAGAGCTCTGAGATGTTTGGACTTAAAAAGGGCTGTTTGATGGGGTGCCTGGGTGGCTCAGTTGGTTAAGCACCTGACTCTTGATTTCGGCTCAGGTCATGATCTCAGGGTCATGAGATCCAGCCCTGCATCCGGCTCCGTGCTGGGTGTGGAGCCTGCTTAAGATTCTCTCTCCCTCTTCCCCTGTCCCTCCTGCCCCCCCCCACTCACTCTCTCTTTCTCTCTCTCTAAAACTAAAAAAACATAATAAAAAAGTAAAAAGGGCTGTTTGCTACCAATCCACTGGTCTGATGGTGGGCTGCATACTGGGCACTTTGCATTCTCCCATCTGGACAGTTGCATCATTCAGTCATTCAGTGAGTGTTTATTAGATACCCTCTGCTAGGCATGGGCGATATAGCAGTGAACAAAGAGATGCTATTCCTCCCCTCAAGGAACCAAGACGTGAGTTTGCAGAAAGTATGGATGTGATTGGATTCCCTCCAAACTGTCTACTTCCTCACAATATTGGGGTTATTAAAGGTCGGTTGGGCGTGATTTCTATTCCCCCTATCTTGGACTGTGGTTAACTGTTTAGAACAGATTTACTTGTGTTTTCACACTTCATAGCTACCTTTAGATAAGAGTTTCAGAACTGTCTGCCGTACTACTTTGATAGTGGTCTACTTGGCATATTTGTCTCTAGACATTGAGTCTGAAGCTCTGCATTCTCAGAGATAGGGAACCAGACCTCGGATGCCTTCCTCAAGTATTAGGGCTGATCTCCTGGGCTCTGAATGAAGTATTTCGAGTACTGTGAGACTTAACCTTTTCCAGTATGCATGGCCAGAAGAAAGTTAATTAATCATGAACATGATTTGCTCAACGTATTTGCTGATTTGTCTCCTTTTCTGAACTTTAAATATCTTGAGGCAGGGACTGTATTATTCAGCCTTGTTATCTCTACTTTCTAGTACAGTCCATGGCACATAATAAGCAATTAATGAATATGCTGAATGAATAAACCAATGGGGAGCATCTTTTGATGATTGTCTTGTTCTTTTAGTTAATTCTTATTTTATTTAAACTTGTATGTTTTTACCTCATCTCCTCAAGTACAATTCAAGTTGCTGTGACTAAGAACTGTGGTTGCTAGGCGTTGCTGGACTCACAGCAGGTGCCCACCACTTCTTTGTGGGTTGATTGCTTAGAATGAGAAAGAGTTTGCCCCTCTGATCACTGTCCTTCACCTGTAATGCTCTTATTGGTAAGTTTCCTCAATTTCCCCTGGTTTGTGAGAGCAAAATCCAACAGGTGTCTGAGCCCTGTCTTTCGAATACTTAACATACCAGAGCACTATATCCAAATTGTGGGTGGCGGGACAGAAGTGGACAAACTTAGAGGGACTCCTTAGTTTTCACCAACTAAGCACTTTCTCTCTGTCTCTTCCTGATGTCTTAGGAGTCAGGGACTATTCTTATTTTACAATAGAAAAGAACTGAAGCTTGAGGAGGTTAGGCAACTTGCCCAAAGTTAGGATTTGAATCCAGATGGTTCTGCTTCTGAAACCGGCACTAAGTCAGAGATCGTACAATTTCTGTAAATGTCAGAATCATCTGGAAACCTGGGGATATTCCTGGGCTCCACTGCAGACTGCATTATTGTTTAGAGGGTGGGCTGGGGCCCAAGAATGCATGTTTTAACAAGCAAGCACCCAAGAGGATTCTGGTGGTGTGGCACTGTGAGCACTGTGCCATCATTGACATGGGACATAGTCACTCAGAGGCTTAGACTGTGGCTCTGACATACCCATCACTGCCCTTTGGGGGACAAGGGATATGACACTTTCCTGCTCTGTGTTTCCAGAAACCCATAAGCCTGGAACAAAGCTGTTGCTGAGGGTATCTCCAATAGAGGCTTTGACATGAGTTCCTCCTATAAATTGGGAGGCGGTTAAGCACCAATAAGCAAGGGTTCCAGACACTCTGCATCCACCCAATAAATGAGATTATCCTTTTCTCTCAAAGGCACCACCTTGTAAGTAAAACCAATGAGACCCAAAGAGGGACAGGTAAAGAGAGCACACATCCACCCCCTGGCAGGGTGGTGTGGAAGCTCGAATTCATGAAGGATCATTCAGGATGCTGGTGGTGGAGTGAAGCCCTTCCTGGAGCTCAGTGAAGAGGGAAGGAGGGGAGGCAACTAGACCTAGTAGAGATCCAGGATCCTGACCAGAGGGAGGGCACCCAGAGGGAGGGAGTCCTCCTGGAGGAGGAAAGGCTCGGACGCCCATGCTCATCACAGCTGGGTCGTATCCCGGCTCCTCCACCTGCTGGCCACATCACCTTAGGCCAGCTGCTTATCTTCTCTGGCCTGGGTTTCCTGATCTGTACGGTGAGAATACTAATACCTATGCGACAGTATGTCGTGCAGGTTAGATGTACGAAGGACACCTTTCCTGGCACACTTGACCTTCAACAGAATGTGCTCATTAGCATGGGTCTGAGGTTTTCAAGGGCATGGCAGGGAAAGAAGTTGGTATTCAGCTTTCCCAAATCCTGCACTAAAAATCCTCCAGGGGAAGCCCTGGCAAGAGTCCTGGCTCCACTGCGGACTCATCATGTAGTCATAAATATTTATGGACAGTCAGGCAACCTCCTCAAATGTCTTCCCTACCCTTTGGTCCTGCTCCCTTCTTTTAATAGTTGGCATCTCTGTTCTTCTGTAGAGAGGGGCTCTGCATTTAGAAGGATATAGTGGACGGATCCAGGAGCTGGGAACATGGAAGAACTTGGATGTGAGGTGCAGGGCTGAAAATGCTTTAGAGCCTGAAATTGAGTAACTATTGAGATTTGCTTCAGAGCCTTTGATTTGCTGTTGGCATATTTATAGGAGACCCTGGACTGTGAAAGGGTGTGCGGGCTGGGCTACCTGCCAAGGAAGCCCTGGCTTGGTTTCTTCTGGAGCTCGCTAAAACTTTTGCTGGCCTAGGTGGTAACCTTGAAGCCAGGGACATTCGGAGGCCTCGAGGAGCCCTCGGAAAATCATGTTGAAAGCGATAGCAACTCGTATTTAGAAAGGTACAGTGATAAGTGCGTTATTTTATCCCCACAGCAGTCCTGTGAGTCAGGTAGTGGTGCTGGGGTGGTGGCCTGTAATGATCCAACTCCGAAACTCTGGGGGCAGGACTGCAGAACCCAGAGTCCTGGCTTTTACCCACTGTGGGAACGTGCCAAGTTTGTAGTCTCTCTACTACACCTGTTTCCTCACCTGAAGACTGGGAATAGACATATCTATATCATATGGTTATTTTGAGATTTTTTTTTCCAGGTAAAGCACATAGACAACATCTGGCATATAGTACAGACATTCGGTAGATATTAGGTATTGATATGTCCATTCCGTAGATGGAGACACTGAGGCCCCAACAGAGGGAGTGGTGGGCCCGAAGTCACATAGGTAGGGGTGGAGGAGTCGGAACTCAGGCTCAAGTAGGTTGGACCACTTTCGTTTTTAGTCCCTTGGTATTCTGCTTGAGCTGAAAAATGTTCTTGGGAGGTCTTACTCAGCTTGAGTGATGGGGAGGGGCTTGGGTCCTGACCGGCCGGTATTCTTCAAAAGGTAAGAACCTCCAGACTAGAAAGGAAGCCATGAAGGGCACTGGGGCAGCCAGGCCGTGCAAGGGGAGGGACTGCTGCTGAGGACGAGTGTTTTCAGGGCTGGGGCCTTGCTTTGGGCTTTCTGGGTAGCCACCCAGAGGCACCTTGCCTCCAGCGTATTGCCTTTGTTTTGACTTGTCCCATAAGCCATAATCTCAGAGCCAGAAAGGACTGGATTTGCTGTGCCACCTTAATGGCATACAGACTGTCTGGGTTCAGGGGGAGCAGGCTACATGGGAAGGAAGACTTGCCCTGTAGGCCAGCCTGCCTGTCTCTTTCCTCTCTCTCCTCTCTTTCTCCACTCTTGCGGTCCCTCAGCATTCCTGTAAGAGAGCAAGTAGGCAGGGGCCCGTAGGCTTCGATGCTCGATACTCGGAGCAACGGACTGTATCTGGACTCGTGCTTCTCAAACTCTCTGGGATGAAGGAACAGGGTTTTTCTTTGACAGTTTCTTGCAGAATGATATTTTTATGAAATCTATATTTTTCTTTAAAAATGTATTCCTTAGAATGTAAAAATGTATTCCTTAGAATACATTTCTGGGAAAATGAAATAAAAAGATATGAAAATACAAGTCCCCCTTTTACTACTAGAATAAACCTATTAAGTTACTCTGCCTGATTGCTATAAAAGTCTCAAAACGCTTGCTGTTTCTGTCCTTACCTCACTGCGGACCCGCAGTAAAGAATTTGCAGCTCGACCCTGGTAGGCACTTTGAGTGGCCCTAGGTGACCTGGAATGAGAGTGTGGACTTCTGCTGGGGGGCTCCTGGGCCCCCATGCATGGGGGCGGGCCCGTCTCACAGCCAGTGCTGGGCATGGCTTTTCCAAGCACTGTCATTGTCAAGTTCTGGTGCCCAGCACGATGCACAGGCTGTGTGGGAGAGCCGCCTCCCGTCCCTGCTGAATGCCATACCCGCTGCCCTAGCAGCTTCCACGTGGTGCTTCTGGAGCACCACGTGCCGAGGAGGCCCCAGGCTTGAGGTTGATCGACACTGCGGAGCTCCCATAAATAATTGCCTCAGGGTTTAGGCGCTGGGAGCAGGACTCAGAGTCAGCTTATCTTCCTCTCTGATTGGCACACCAGAAGGTTATTTGGGGAGGGGAGCAGAGAAAAGCCATGGGCCCACTCCACACAAGCCTACCTGTCATGGACCTGAGAAGCATGATAGCATATCAGATCTTTTCTCCCCTTAACCTTGTCAGCCTGCCTTCTAGCTCAGGCAGTGCCAGGAATTGACAAGAGGAAGGGAGGATGACGGGAAATCCCTCTTCTGGCAATAGGGAATCTGTGATGGGGTCCCTGAGGGAGGGGAGCTTGCTCAAGAATCGTATTTGCCAGCACCTTGAATCCAACATGCCCAAGAACGGGTCCCCACCCATCCACCTGTCCTGACCTCGCCCCGAGCTGCATCGGCTCACGCATACCATGTTACCTCATCATGGTGTTTACAGCAGTGCAGCCCAATTCCTGGAAAAACCTCACGCGAGGAGAGAGAGGGACCATTGTGGCGATGGGTGGGTATGTTTGGCTCCAGGGAGGTCTCTCAGGCACCTGGCGCTCTGCCTGCAGCCTCTTTTCTGTGTTCCTGTCTGAGGAGTTTCTTCCAGCTCTTTGTGTATTTATAGCCTAACTGGTGACTGACAGGTCCTAACTCAGGCAAACACAGCTTCTGACCCAGGCCTGGGGTGCCCCTGGTAGGGCCGTTCAGGGTCCTGCCATTACTATTTGGCATTCCAAGATGCCATAAGCTCTCAGAAACAAAAGACACAGCTCCTACCCAGAAGAAGGAGTCTCTCATGAGTCAAGGGTGGGATGCGATAGCGTCTGCTGTGTGGTCCGGCCGATGCTGGAAGGGAGGGGGGGTCGGTTGGGGAGAACGATGGGTTTCTCCCACAGAGGGAATGACTGCCACTAGCCTCCACCCCGCTCAGCTCTCAGTGCCTTTTCTCTTTTGTTCCTGTATCCCTAAATGGCATCCTTTGCCACTTCTTCCCCTGAAATAAAAAAAAAAATGGCAAGCATCAGGCAGGTGGGCGTCAAAGTTCTCGAGTAGGGACGGTACAGAAAGGGACACTTTGGCCTTTGAAAGGTACTGAAAGCTGGGGAAGTTAGGGCTGCAACTATAGCATTCCAATTAGGGAATATTCATTCCAATTCATTCCAGTTAGGGGCCCCTGGAATGTAGAAGCCAGCTTGATCTACAAGCCACGTTTACTCCCAAGATGGTAGAACAGAGTGGCTAAGAACAGGGCTTTGCTGTCAGACAGAATTGGGCCTCAAACCTCTCTCTGTGTTAAAATACCTCTTTTCCAGGGGCCTCTCCAGTCTTTCTGGGATGACCCATTCACTAGTCAGCAAGGGTCCTGTGGGCTTGGCAAGTCAGCAGGTATTACTGTCATTTTTGTTTTGTAGACAGGGAAGGAAGGCTAGTTCTCTTACCCTAAATGGTTGTTCTGGTGCACCCAACCAGGGGCTAACCATCTAAAAAAAAAAAACCTCCTCAGAAAGCCATCCCAAAGTGTGCAAATACCCACTAGAGAGCTGGGGAGTAATTGCACGTAGCTAGAAAGCCACTGCGGTTCCATGAATACCTTCTAAATGAGATGGGAGGGAGCTCTGCGAGTGTAGCCATGCAGTATAGACACTAAGGATGATGGTGCCTGTGGCAATGAGCAGGACTCTCCAGCTACCCATGGCTTCCAGCCCGAGAAAGCAAAACCCCGGACGCCACTTCTGCATGCCATCCATAGCCACTGGCCTCCATTTTCTGTGGTCTTGGAAAAACATTGTTTACTTGGGGATTGAGGGTAGATTTGGGGGAGGATGGATGGATGGATGGGTGGATGGATGGATGAATGGATGGATGGATGGATGGATGGGTGGATGGATGGATGGATGGATGATGGATGGATGGATGGATGATGGATGGCTGGCTGGCTGGATGGATGATGGATGGATGGATGGATGGCCAGCTGACTTGATCTCAGGCCTCAAACTCACCTTCTGCCTCTTTTGCCCAAAGGAAAGGATGTGCTCACCCCTCCTTTCTTGCCCTTTGTCCTTTCTTCCTCCCCTCCTTGCTCTGGCCTGACCTGGAAGGGACATGGCCAGGAGACAGCCAGTCCTGCCCTGGGCCTGTGCACTGGGCCCAAGTTAGCCTTGGGGGAGTTCTGGGGTCTTTGCTTTGCCCCGGGGGATCCAGTGATGAAGGACAACACATGAAAACTTTACAAAAACTTTACACAGTGGGAAAATGGTGGCCCCTGGGCAGGTTGAATAAAAAACAGTAGCAAAGAAGATGGCAAGATCCAGGGGGAGGAGAGGGGAGGGGTGTGCAGACTGAAGGAGGGTACCGCCCTGCTCCTCTGCTCCCCACCCATTCCCCTCCTCCTGCCTGTTTCCTGTGAGGCGACTGGGGGTGGAACCCACACTCTCAGGTGAGGCCCCGCGGGTCCCACAGGCTGGGGAACCTGCCGTCCTCTGGGTTAGGAGGTTTCTTAGGCTGTTTCCTCCCCAAAAGGGTTCGGGGCATGGACATTTTATTAGGAGTTTTGTAGGACACCATTCTCTGTGGTTTCCTAGAATGTCTTTAAGGGGTAAAATCAATTATTGTCCATCTTTGCCATAAAAAATAAATAGCAAGCAGAGTCACATTACTGCTGTTGCCCTCTTTCTACTTCCCTTTTAAGGAAAAGTTGGCAAATATAGGAAAGCCTAAGTGAGAAAACAAAAATCTCCTGTCATCCCATCACTGAGAAATAACTATGGTTAGCATTTTGATGTAAATTATTTCACTCTTCTCCTTCTGGAAAAATATATTTTTAGCAAAACTAGATATCATACAGTTAAATAACCTACTTCCTGCACTTAACAATATCCATAAACATTTCCCAGCATCACTGGATAGTTTTCTACAACATCTTTTTTATGGGTGCAGTGAATTTCATCATATGGTTATAGTGTAATTTATTTAATAATAGCAAATATTTATAAAGTGCTTCCTATGGGCTATGCTTTGCATGCATCATCTAATTTATTCCTTGCTAGAAATCTATGAGGTAAATTCTATTGCTATCCACCTTTTACAAATAAGAAAACAAGTTTTTAGGCAATATTTTGCCCGAGGTCACACAGGGAGTGAGCACAAGAGCTGGAGCTGGGCCCCCACTGCATTTTTTCTGGCTCCTGAGTCCAGGAGCTTCTATGCTGCGTGGCCACCTTGGCCAGCCGCCCATTGCTAGCACTTAGGTTGTCTCTAGCTTTTAAATATTACTCACAAAGCTGTGAGGAACATCGTCCTAACTATATGTTTTGTACATGCCATTATTATTTGCAAGGATAAATTTCTAGAAATGAAGCAGAGAGGTCAAAGCAAATACACATTTTTCTGGAGTTGGAGCATTTGTTTGGGGCAGGAGCAGACTGCACACAGATGGATCCCATCTGGAGGTGTGCGTGAAGTGGCACCTGCTCTACAACTAGGCCATCCCCCCACCTCTCTTCCTAACCGCTGGGAAGCCTACCTCAAATTGGATTCCCAACACCACTCTTGAGAGAGACCATTTCCCAGCACCCTTATAAACATGGAGATTTCACATTTTAAAACCATTGCCACACGGTTAGGGGAAAAATGGCATGATTTTCATTTATAAGTTTTCAGTTGTTCATAAAACCAAATAAACATTTAAGTTTGTTAACAGGCCATCTGAATTCATCTTTGTTGACTTTCCTGTCCATGTCCTTTGGTGTGGGGCATGGTTTTGACATCCAGGAACTATTGGCATTTGAGTGTTCTTGTTCCCAATTCCTTCCTGGGGTGGATGAATGGATGGATGGATGGGTGGATGGATGGATGGATGGATGGATGAATGATGGATGGATGGATGGATGGTTGGGTGGGTGAATGGATGGATGGATGGATGGATGAATGATGGATGGATGGATGGATGGTTGGGTGGGTGGATGGATGGGTGGGTGGGTGGATGGATGGATGGATGGATGAATGAATGATGGATGGATGGATAGTTGGATGGATGGGTGGGTGGATGGGTGGTGGGTGTATAAGCTACATTTCCTGGAATTTCCCCCTAAGAGTTCCTTAATACAGAAACTGATAGTAACTTCACCTCTGCCTTATTGACCTGGCAAGTCTTCCATTAACTGAATCCTGTTTTTATTTATTATGGAATGTCATGCTTGCTAGGATTCATCTGTATTACAGCTCTGGCTTAGAAATTATTCTTAAAAAGTGGACACAAGAGCTGTCTTCCTCTTCCTGAGCTCCTAGGACTAACAGTACTAGCTACCATTCATTAAGCACCCACCAAATGTACATTGTTTTTGTTCTTACCACAATCATGCATGGTATATGGCCTTGTCCACATTTTACAGATGAATAGAGGGCTCATGGAGGTTAGGTTACTTGTACTAGGTCATACAGCTAGTAAGTGGCGGGAGAAGAATGCCCTCAGTCTCATGCTGTCCATCAAGGGAAATTATGAAGGGATTTAGGCATTCAATTGTTATTTCTCTGTCATTGACAATCTTTATTTACTTCATGACTATCAAAAATTTAGACAATTGAAACTTAGGAAATTGTTATGGCTGATTTTATATTGAAATATTGGAATAATGATTTCTAAAATGTCTTCCAGTTGCTTGCACCGGTGATTCAAATGTACATCCTTCGAGAACCAAAAGAAGCCCATATTGGACTCAGAATCCGCCTCCAGCCAGTCCTCCATTGTGAGCCAGCCAGCCAGGTTTGCACAGAGCCCTGCTTTCCCTAGTGCAGGCGTCTTCAGTGGTATCTTGATGTTTCCTCCCTTGTTCCTCAGCTGCTTATTAACTGAAGGGTGGAGTCCAGAGCCTTGGGGTGGCTGGGGCAGAAGTCTTCCTGAGGCGCAGGAGAAAGTGGGAATGGGGGAGCTGTGGATTGGGTGCCACCCTCCCACAGTGTCTGCTGGGATGGGCTGTACCTGCCTGCCCACCCCCCAGACAAGCCTCAGACAGAGGGACGGAGCAGCACTCCCCTCGGTGAAGTCTTCCCAGCCCTCCCTTGGCGACGGTCACTGCCTCCTGTTGACGGTCTGCGTACCTCGGCTGGGGCCCTGCGCACCCTCTCCCAGAGTCATGTTCCTGTATTTCTTCCCCGCCGACCGGGGAGCACTGGAGCATGGGAACGGGTTTCTTAACACAAAGTGGATACTCAAGAAAAGCTTGAATGCGTGCTAACAGCGTGAATGAGGGCGCCCAGGTGCCCTGAGACTCGGAAAGCTTCTGAGGTACATGTACTGTTAAGGTGGGGCAGACTGTTCAAAATGACTTCACGAGGCTCCTGGTGAACTTCCCAGGTCCCAAGGGGGAACTGGCTGATTTGGCTTTCCTTTCCAACGGGAAGGCAATAAATCTGTCCTTTGGGCAGAACTTGGTCCGCCCACCCCGGCCGCGACCACTGTCCCCCTCCTTCTACCCCTTCCCTGGCCCAGAGCCTCCACTTCCCCTGCTGTGGTGGTTTGGGAAGTAAGGACATCTGGTAAGGACTCACGTCTGCATCTGTTCTGCCCAAGAGGCTGCAGGCTGCTCCCCCAACACCCACAAAAGGTCAGGCTGGAAGAAGCCTGGGCAGAGCCCTCCCGGATAGCTGTTGGCGTTCTGTGTGTGTGTGCCCGAGGTGGGGGGAGAGCATGGAGCTGCTGGATACTCTGCTCTTACTGGAAGGCTCATGGCTAAGTGAGGGGGGCAGAATGCAAGCAGCACCTCTGGCTCTTTAATCTTGAGAAGTCACTTTCTCTCCTCTCTTACTGCTGAGATTCACTATCTGCGAAGTGGGACTGGCAGGGCTGGTTGGTGGCGGGTCAGGCACAACTCTCCAGGGAAGAGCAAGCAGGAGAGGAGAGAAGAGATGGGTCTTTAGAATTATTTACAGTGAGGGAAAATAGGGATCCCCAGAAGGATCGCTTAGAGCAGGAACAAAGGTAATTAGAAGGAGCCTGAACACCTCGACAGCTCTTTAGCAAGGGTTGGGGGCATGGGAGTGGAGATTTCACAGCAGGGAGGAGTCAGAACTACTCTAAAGTGAAGCTGTAGGAAGAACTTGGTAACTTAGGTTAGGACAAGCCCTGCAGATCTCTGGAGCACTCTGGGTCCTTGTGGTGTCAAAGTTATGTGGTGGTACCTTTGGTGACCTTTGTAACTATGTGGAGACAGTTTTTGATTTCCAGATAACTTAGAGTGTGCATCTTGCTTCTAATGAGTGAAGGCCAGGCTTGCTAGCCCTCCTGTAATGTATAGCGCAATCCTGAACAGTCCAAGTTTTCCCCAGCCCTGCATGCCACAGTCCCATTGAGAACACTGGATCATATCTCAGGATGCTTCCAAGTCTGATAATCTGATCATCTGATTCTATCCTGGCTGCGACTGTCCGTTTGTTTTCTTTAAAGATGAAATGAGGGGAAAAAAAGAAATCGATCAGATTAATAGATGTAGAAAAAGGATTTGATAAAACTCAATACTCCTTTGTGATTAAAACATCATCTCTTGGCAAATTAAGTGTAGTCTCTTAATCTAATAATAGTATCTACTACTTATAGCAAATACCATAATTAATTACAAAAGATTAGAAACATTCTCATTTAAAGAAAGAAGAAGGCAAGAATGTCCATTAACAATCATCGCAAGTGTGAACATTGTGCTTAAGGTTGGAACAAGTGCAATTAAACACAAAAATAAAATGAGAGGATAAGAACTGGAAAGTTAAAGATATAATTATTATTTATACATTATTTGATTGTTTCTACAAAAAAACCCCAGTGATGGATGGAAAAGTTATCAATAGCTTTTTTTAAGTCAGGTTTGCTAGGTAAAAGATCAGCATATTCAGGCTTATTGCATTCTGCACATCAGTACTGACCAAATTAGAAAGTTACATTTGAAAAAGATGCAATTTACAATGGCAAGAAAACCAAGAAAGTACATGTGAATAATTATAACAAAATAAGTATTGTAAAAATTTAAGTAATGTAGGAAGAATTAAATAAGCTGAGATAGAACATGTTTGTGGATGGGAAGACTTTATTATAAAGATATCATTTCTCCCCAAATTAGGCTGTAAATTCAATGTACATATAATAAAAATTTCAACATGACTTATCTTCATACTTGACAAGTTGATTCTAAAATTCACATGAATAAATGTACCAACACAGTCAAAATAATTCTGAAAGAGAAGAGGGGATTTGTCTCACTAAACAAAAAGATATAAAGACATGATAATTAAGTCAGTGTAGTACCGATACAGGAATAGACAAATATATCAGTAAAACATAGTAGACCAAACAAAAATCCAACCATATATAGGTCCTTGATATTTGATAAAGGAAGCATTACAGAATGATAAGGACAGAAAGACATCTGGTTCTTCTGGGGTAGCTGAACTCAAATTTCTGGGTGTTCTAGACCATAGAATCCTGGGCTCTACGTAACAACTTTGGTCTTTCTATTAGAACAGTTCTGTGGTATACTGAATTAGAAGGAGCCATATTTCTCCAAGTCGGGACATCCTTGTTCCAGCCACTTCTCTCGTCTTGCCAGAATTTTAATAGGCCATCTAATCTTCAGTTAAGCCACCTTTTATTTACACAAACCACAGTGAATTCTGTTGTCTGCAACCTAGGAAAATCTGAAATAGATACACAGTTCCATGTCTGGGTATATATACAAGGAAAAATTCTGCAAGATGTGTACAAGCAGTCATACACAAGAGTATCCACAGAAAATTTGATCATAATGCTAAAAGATTGGAAACAGATATGTCTAGTAGGGATGGATGAAGGGATAAATAAATTGTGGTATGGTCATATGATGAAATATTATTTAGGAAGTAAAATGAATTAACTAGATATGCTTATGTCAACATGGATAGGTATCAGATGCATAATGTTGAGTGGAAAATGTAAGTTGCAGAATGCTGTGTTCAATGATGCCATGTACATAAAACCGATTACATAAAATGATACCATTTACATGAAACTTACACATATTATGTATCTATATTTACTTATATTTATATTTAAAATCTAAAAACAGGACTGGACAAATATACACTAAATTGATGACAGTGATTGCACCTGGGGGGCAGGGAATAGGAAACGAATTGTGAATGATAAGAGAAGCAACTTCCATTTTTTTCCCCTAGAATTGTTACATTTATCTTCTTTTGGAAAATAGAGCATAAATTACCTGTGGGTGTTTAGTGGGTACATACTATTCTTTACTATTCTATACTGTTCTATATTTCATAAACCAGAGAAAGAGGAGAAGGAAGGAAGAAAGGAAGGAAGGAAGGAAAGCAAAACAAGATGGCAAGAAAGAAAAAAAGAGACGGAAGGAAGAAATACTAGTACTCATGGTTCCTATTGTCTCTTACATATGAACAATCACAGGGAACATTCCTCCTTGCAATCAGTGACATAACACACACACGCACAGTTTTTTAAAACTGTTTAATTATTTAAAAAATTATTATCTGTCAGAATGTCTAAAATTAACAACTCAGGAAACGACAGATGTTGGCGAGGATGCGGAGCAAGGGGAACCCTCTTACACTGTTGGTGGGAATACAAACGGGTGCAGCCACGCTGGAAAACATTGTGGAGGTTCCTCAAAAAGTTAAAAATAGATCTAGCCTACGATTCAGCAATTACACTACTAGGTATTTACCCAAAGGATACAAAAGTACTGATTTGAAGGGACACATGTGCCCCAATATTTATGGCAGCATTATCAACAATAGCCAAACTATGGAGAGCCCAAATGTTCCCTGACTGACAAATGGATAAAGAAGATGTGGTGTACATACACAATGGAATATTGCTCAGCCATAAAAAAGAATGAAATCTTGCCATTTACAATGATGTGGATGGAGCTAGAGTGTATTATGCTAAGTGAAATAAGTCAGTCAGAGAAAGACAAATACCGTATGATCTCACTCATATGTGGAATTTCAGAAACAAAACAGATGAACATATGGGAGGGGGAAAAAAGAGAAAGATTGGGAAACAGACCATATGAGACTCTTAATGACAGAGAACAAACTGAGGGGTTGCTGGAGGGGAAGTGGGCAAGGGATGGACTAGATGGGTGATGGGTATTGAGGAGGGCACTTGTGGTAAGCACTGGGTGTGGTATATAAGTGATGAAACACTAAATTCTACACCTGAAACTAATATTACACTGCACATTAATTAAGTGGAATTTAAATAAAAACTCAAAGCTACAAAATAAATAAAAAATTATCATCATTAGGTAGTGAGAACTATGTTTTACCTGTTGGGAAATGCAGGAAATTTTGGGCTCAACAGTGATTATTGACTCATCTCAAGTGCTTAATAATCTCCATTTACCTGATCTTTTGAATGCCTTTTTTAAAAAAAAAAATCTTATTTCATATACTGTTTCATTCCGAGAACCATCTCAAATAAACCTGGGATATAATCAGGGTACAAACCTTCACTTAAAAAAAAAAAGACCAGCTTTATTCACCAAGCCTTCTATTTCTGAGCTGTGTCTGAAAGATGTCATTGGCCTAATGTTAAGGTTTGGGTCCTTCCTTGCACGCAGTTTTGTATAACTGGTCTTAAAATGTCTTTGTTGTGTAACTTGGAGCTCCCTCAGCACTAGGAGACGGTGGGGGAGTGGTGGGAGGTGGGCAGGGGCTTACTCTGCACTCTCAGGCACTATGGGCATTTTCTGGGTGATGCTGAATGGGCCTGTTTTGTTTATAGTGAGGTATTTACAATTACATACCATGGCTTGCCAAGATAGAGCTCAGAACTAGGTGTTGGATATCAGCAGAAGCTGCTCCTGGGCCTGATTCCATTGTCAATTGCTCTGTGATGTTGGTCAACAAATATGATAAAGTCCATGGAAACAGGATGAGCTTTGAGGTCACATGTTCTTGGGTTGGAATCTGGGTACTGCCGACGCTGCCTCACTGACAGTGGGCAAGTGATCTTCTTTGAGCCCTAGTTTCTTACTTTACAACTAGAGATAATATTTCTCACAAAAACAAAGTGAACTTAAATGAGTTCATTTGTCCTCTGCATGGTACCTGGTCATGTTGGAGGCCAGGTAAATATTAGTTCTTACTTTGTTCCTCAGTTTACTGTATCTACCGGATACCGTAGCTGTAAGGAGAAGATACAATAAGGATGAGCAAAAAATTTTTTGAAGCTAAGGAGGAAAACTACTTTACAAAGTGAAGCATTATTATATGATGAGTAGTTTCTTTTTTTTATTTTTAGAAATTTTATTTATTTATTTGAGAGAGAGAGAGAAAGAGAGAGGTCATGAGCAGGGGAGTGGGAGAGGGAGAAGCAGACTCCCCGCTGAGCAGGGAGCCCAATGCGGGGCTCGATCCTGGGACTCTGGAATCATGACCTGAGCTGAAGGCAGACGCCCAACCGACTGAGCCACCCAGGCGCCCCAATGATGAGTAGTTTCTAGTCCTTAAGGTAAAACTTGTTAGCAACTTTTGTTTATCTGTCTTAGGGGATGCTGCTGCCTTCGTTGACCTTGAATGATTGAGCAGAGATGTGACCCAACTATGACAGTCTATCACCCAATTCCAGAATTCTGAACTTGCCCACCCATGGTTAGGCCCAAACTCTGGAAGATGCGTACTTCCTTCTGACCTCTCTATCCTGACCCCATTGCCGTGTCTACTGGGTCGTGGCGCTCAGGCTAGCTACAGTTTCCCTTCATTTACATTTTAACTCTTGGGCCATACATTCTTTCTGCCTTTACTCTGAAGACCATTCACTGATGGTGTGACCACCTGGCTAAGGATTTGCCAATTCGGATAGATTTTTTTTTTTTTTTTTTTTTTTTGCCCAGTAATTAAGGAGAGAGCCAGAATAGGATCCATGCATATTTGCCAGAATCTCCACAAGATACTAAGAGCATTTCCACTGGAGGATGTTGAAATTAAGTACATAAGAAATTCCAGTGTTTCCTTTTGCCTTGTTACTGAAGATTGAGGGAACCAACACGTTCTTATCTTTTTGGTAGGACTGTCCCGCAACAAAAGCGATACAGTCACCCCCCAGGAAAGGTGATTCCCTCCTATATAGACCATCCTCAGGTCTACTTGGTAGCATCATATTCTGGGGAATGGTTTGTGAGTTGGTGCTGTAATTCTCTCTGACCCCTCCCCCACCATCACCACTACCACTACCACCACCATCAACCGGCTCCAGTTGGAACTTAAAATCTGATTGTTCTCCTGAGCAGTACATGGCTCCCCTCAGACTCTCTGCAGGTGATATTTATGTAGAGTCCGAGGGAAACATATTAGGGGGGAAATGGGAAAGATTTGAAGATGGGAAAGGCTTTTAGGGGGTCTGTTCTCTGACCTCTCTCCAAGTTTTTGGCTGGGCCTTAAAGTTCCAAGCAAAGCTAAAGGAACTTTGTGTTAGGTTAAGCTAAATTGTGCTGAGGGGAAAGATCTCAGTGGTTGAACACATAAAGGTTTATTTCTCACTAAGTCAGTGTTGGCGGCACGTCTCCAAGGCCGCTCCCCTCTATGAGACGACTTGGGAATACAGGTCACTTGCATCTGCTATGCTCTGGAACATGTGGCGTCCCTGGGGAAGGAACGAAGGGCATGGAGAACTCATGGCCCCTCTTTGGTGACTTGACCCAGAAGCTGCACACATATTTCCCCCAGAGGGTGTTATGCTAAGTGAAATAAGTCAATCAGAGAAAGACAATTATCATATGATTTCACTTACATGTGAAATTTAAGAAACAAAACACAGGATCATAGGGGAAGGGAGGGAAAAAAATAAAACAAGACGCAATCAGAGAGGGAGACAAACCATAAGAGACTCTTAATCATAGGAAACAAACTGAGGGGTGCTGGAGGGGAGGGGGGTGGGAGGATCGGGTCGCTGGGGTGCGGACATTAAGGAGGGCACATGATGTAATGAGCACTGGGTGTTACATAAGACTGATGAATCACTGACCTCTACCTCTGAAACTAATAACACTCTGTATGTTAGTTAATTGAATTTAAGGAAAAACATGAAAAAAAAAAATAATGGCCAAACTGGCCACATGGTTCCAACTTCACTGGGAGAGAGGCTTGGAATTGCAGTCCTGTGAAATGAAAGGGGCATGTTCTTGGCAATAAAATATTTCCAGGGCACAAATGTGCCACAGTAGGACTCCGTGACAAGGTGGGTAGGGTTGAAGAGAGAGAGCCCTTCTTGTTTTTCTGTCAGGAAATGACGTCTCTGGGAGAGCTGAAGGGAATGCAGCCTTGTTTGGCACCTTCAGGGTTTCGAAGCTGCAGCATTATGGGGAAACAGCCCTTGCCCAGGAAAGCAATGTCTTCCAGAATATACCAGCAGGAATAGCTGTGACAAGGGACCACCACCGAGTGGTTTGGGGTGCAGGAGAGGAGCAACATCAACAAGGAGAGAACTTTGTAGAAGAACATGAGACCCATGTATAGACATATGGGGAATCCCCCAAATATCTGGTCCTGAATTTGTAGCCCAGGGCTATAAGACAGTAAATTTGGTTATAAGTGCTTGTACTGTCCCAATGGAATCCACAGGCTGGTGGAGCTTGGGACATTTGGTTTACACTCCAACTGCCTGTTAGATAAGAACATGCATCATCTATATGGCTGTGTGTCAGCACCGAGGAACCATTTCCCATTTGGGCTGAGTCAAAACATTTTAGATTCATACTCTATTATGAGCTTCTAAATACAGTAACTCAGGGGTCCTCGAAGTATGACCCTGGGACGAAAAGCATTAGCGTCACCTGGAAACGTGACAGAAACGCAACATTCTGGCCTCCATTCCAGGCCTAATAAGTCAAAGGTACTGGGAGGAAGGCCCAGCAGGGGGTTTAATAAGCCCTCTGACCCCAGTGTGATTCTGTAGCAAGGTCCAGTTTGAGAATCACTCATCAACTCACTGAATCTTGGCAACAATCCCTAAGAGTGTTCTTTTTCCTTTATTATGGTATAGGAAATGGAGACTCCAAGAAATTGCAAAGCATTACAGTTTGAGTCAAGACTTAATCTCAAAGTCCTGTACTCAAATCTGGGGTTACAGTTTTTTTCCTGGCAGAAATTTAAATCCCAGTATTTTAGGTCCCAAGTCTGGGCTGAAAGAGATGTAGAGAAAATAACTTCTAAATTTCTCACAGATGAAGAAGACGAAGCCCAGAGAGGTTAGAACGGACACTTAATGGCAGAGCCAGTAACTAGAACAGTTTCCTGAAGCCTGGGGCAATGAACTTTCCACTAGGGCATGAAGAAACCATAATTTAATTTTGTCTGAGGCCATGTTTCTGTTTAACTGATCTGATTAAGTGTCTGAATTGGGACAGGCCACCTGCGTTTTCTGCATGTCTTCCCCCACCCCACCCCACCCAGTCGGGCATGGGAGGAGTCTGTGAAGTAGCCGCGGCTCTAGGTGGAGGGATCCCTATGGTCTGGTGATAGAGGACCCCAAAAACGAGTTTCCAGTGTTGCACAGAGCCCACAAGGGATCAGTCCCTGAGTAACGGGGGACCCACTGGGGCCCCAGGAACACTTGGACTCTTCCCTGACTTGCAAGGTCTCCTTGGGGTCATGGATTCCAGTTTCTAAGCCTGAAGAGGGTCTAAATCCCAGCTCTCCTCTTCTTCTTGGGTTTTGGGGTATTACTTTGCTCTCTGTATCGTAAATATTTAGCGAGAACTTGAGCCTAAGGTTCAAGTCCGGAAGACCAAGATTTGATGTGATTTGTCAGCCACGTGAGCCTGTCCTATCCTCTCTCTGTGCCTCCGCACCCTTCCCTGGAGGGAAGAAGAAGGCATCAGCCACATCACACATGGCTGCTGGGAGAAATAAATGGCATAAACCTGTGGGAGTCCTCAGAACAGGACCGAGAAGGGCCAAGTTACCACCTTCCTCTTGGTTGGAATGTTTTATTGAAGCGTAACACATAAAGAAGAGGGCATAAATCATAAATGTACAACTCAATGAATTTTCACAAACGGAAGACTTGGTTTAGGAAACAGAATGTGAACAGCAGCCCAGGAGCCACCATGTGTCCCCTTCCAGACACTTGTCACCACCCATCCCAAGATAACCCTTATCTTGACTTCTACACCATTAATGTGTTTGTTTTAAATGTTACATAAATGGATTAATACAAAACTCTTGTGTTTGGCTTTTTTCCACTCAATATTCTGTTTATAAGGCCCATAAACTTTCTCTTTATATTTTAATGCTGAATTATGTCCATCTTAATGGTTTGTGGCACCTTGTACCGCCCATGTTCTGCCTCATGTCTTATGCCCACTAAGTGTTTATCTTTACCTCGAGGGCTGGACAGCTGATGGCATATGGTGCTTTATCCTCTACCAATGCCTTTAATGAAGTCAGAACTATGGGTCTTCAGAAGACTATAGCCAGAGTGCTTAGGTGACTGGACACTTGCTGAGCCAATGTCCTCTGCTGTGAGATGTCCTACACAGGGATGCCAGCCCCAGAGGGATGACACCTCTGCCCTCCTGTTCTGGGCTCCCAGCTTACTTCCCAGGGAAACCAGCCGAAAGAGGGCTGCTTCAAAGCTCTGTCTCTCAGCATGGCCAAGACACCTCCTTTCCCCAAGCCATAGGATAAATAATAGATGAAATCACTGTATTTGAATAGGATAGCTCTTGGGACCTCGGAATATTTTCCTGAGGAATTAAAGGAGAGTTCTCTTCTTCACACCTCATGGAGGTGAAGGGGGGACATAGTATACCTGTGCTTAGTGCTTTGGTGTCTGCAGATGAAAATGAGATCCCAAGATTCTGGGGCCACTCTTCTTCTCGTTGTTTGGGGAAATATCCCTTTGGACCCAAGACACCCTGAGTCATGCCTCAAACTGTAAACAAAATAGAGGGCTCTCTGGGGACATATTAAATTTCTATGTGTTTTATATCCTGCAGCCCAGCCCCAGCCCTGCACCGACCACCTCCTAGACAAAGAAGAAAGGATCAGAGCATCTAAAGTTTTGGAAAATAATGGCTCAGCCCTATTGCCTTAGGGATCCCTCACTGCTGGTTTCCTAGTTGTTGAGGCTTGGTTTCCTTAAAGTTATGACAGTGTTGTTTTTTTTAGGAAATAAGATCATCGGGACGCGTGGGTGGCTCAGTTGGTTAGGCATCGGCCTTTGGCTCAGGTCGTGATCTCAGGGTCCTGGAATCGAGGTCCACATCGGGCTCCCTGCTCAGTGGGGAGCCTGCTTCTCCCTCTTCCTCTGCCTGCCACTCCCCCTGCTTGTACTCTCTCTCTCTGACAAATAAATAAATAAACTCTAAAAACAGGAAAGAAAGAAAGAAAGGAAAGAAGGAAAAAAAGAAAGAAAGAAAGATAGATCATAGACACCAGGATTTTAGAGTTTGAATGTCTTTCAAGTAGCCAAGACCCTTATTTGTTGTAAACGCTGCTTTTATTACATCCTTGAAAAATTAGTTACCTGTTTTTTAACTTTTTCTGTGAGGAGGAGCTGTCACCTCTGACCCCACCCCCCTCCAAGCCCTCCTGTTCTCCTGCTGAGTAGCCCGGTTGTCAGGAAAGATCCTTGTTGAAGCAGAAGTTTCCTCTACTAATTTCCACCCATTAGCCTTGGTTCCTTCCTCTAGAGTCATCCAAATCTATTCCAATCCATTTGGCAGATCTTTAACTATTTGAGAAATAACTACACCCTAACCCCTTTAGGTTACTTATTGAATTCCTCCTTTTTGACAGGCATTGAATCTTCTCTTGTCAAAGTAAAACATTCCAAGTTTTTAAAATACTTATTACATGAAGTAGTTTTCAAACTCCACCTTTAAAGGCTTTCTGGTTTGTCAGTGTCATTCTTGGAATGTAAGGCCACATGTTAAAATGCATTATTCAGCCAAAAATATTAGAGGATGGTAATACTAAGTCACATTGATAGTTCAACAGATCACTGGATTTCAGTGAAAATCCAGAAACAGTCCCAAATATATGTACAAGACTCTAGTGTGTGATAAGATTTTTGTCTTGTGTAATTTATCATAATAAGTCCCAGATGGATTAAACATTTCAATGTAAAGTAAATGTCCTAAGAGAAAATATTGATATGATTACATAATCTAAGAGTGCAGAGTGACTTTGTAAATATAATTCTAAAGGCAGAAACCATGAAGAAAATGACTAACAATTTGATGACATAAGCATACTGTGTATGTGAAAATGTCATAAAGAAATAAAGAGGCAAATAATAAACTGAAAAACATTTTTGTAACGTTCATGGCAAAGGATGGAGATACTATAAAAAGATCTCTTAAAGTTAATTTTTAAATAAAAGATGAATCATCTTAATAGAAAGAGCAAAGGAAATAAGCAATTTAAAAAGACATTTAATATGGTAAATATATGAAAAATGTTCAACTCTATGAGTAAAGGAAGATATTCTCATTAAACCTAAGTATTGTTCTTCATCAATAAAACCTTTTTAAAAAGATGGAAAAAGAACACCAACTGTGGTCAGTGTTAGCAGGCTGTGGGGGAAAGTATACTCTCATATTCGGCTGCCTTAGGGTGAATTGGTATAATCCTTCTGGAGGACTACTGAATGATATTGACAAAATGAGTCAAAAACTTTAAAAAAATATGTGCACACCATTTGATTCAGCAATTCCATTTCTGGGTAACTATCTTATGTAAATAATCAGTATTATGCCTAAATTTTATATATATATCTTTGTGTATATATGCATATATTATGCATTTATTTATATATACACATATACATATATATACATTCATTAAAACATTATTTATAATTGTACCCTCTAAACTTTTATTTTATTTATTGATTTATTTAAAGATTTTATTTATTTGAGAGAGAGAGAGAGCACAAGCAGGGAGAGGGGCAGAGGGAGAAGCCGACTCCTTGCTGAGCAGGGAGCCCAGTGAGGGGCTCGAACTTAGGACCCTGGGATCATGACCTGAGCCGAAGGCAGACGCTTAAGCAACTGAGCCACCCAGGTGCCCCTAAACTTTTAAATCATATACTTCATGTGTAAAAAAGAATTAAGTAACATTGAGCAGATACTCCAATAGACTTACATACCTTTTATAAAATTGCCTACTTGTAGTATCATAACAATATATTATATCCAGTATGAAATATATGAGATAGATATATTAACAGATGAGGTAAATGGAAACAAAAGGAAGTACGAAGACCTATTTCTCCCTGGAAGTGAAGTGAATGACCCTGTGCAGCGTCTGTGATGGGAGCCTCTGACTTCATTACATCAAAAGTTGGAATCATTCTTAGTGTCTACCAGGAGTTAAGTGTTACATAAATTTTAACACAACAATTTGAAAGTGCTGGAGAATGACCAAAGGCAGGCATCACTAGAAGGGGATTGATCCTTGAAAGTGGGGAGCTGCACTTGGTTGAGATTTATATTCCTGTGCTTTTGTCCCAGAGAGCACTCCCAAGTACCCCACCTGGGACAGTTAGAACGCAAGCGGAAAGCTGGGGAGCCACTGACTGGCAGAGTTAGGAGACAAAGTTTAGGGTAGCCAGAGTAACTGAAAAGTGAGGTGGAAATCTTAGAAAGGGGCCAGAGGAAGAGGAGTCTCAAGTCTATTTATAAGCTTTGGCCAGACCCTTAGAGGACCGTCTGAACTGGGCATGTGTAGGAAGACTCCGAAGAGCCCAGCAAAAAGCAAAGCTGGAAGGTTGAAGAACTGAGCAGAGATTTCAGGTGCTGCCCACCACAAGGAGAGACAGAATTTGGAGTTTGAGTCTAGTCAAATTTAACTGCCTGCTCAAATGAAAATCGGCACTCCTCTGAGGAAGACAGAAGAATCCAGAGTCTCCACAACACATCATTTGAGATGCCCAGAGTAGAATAAAAAATTATTAGATGCGGAAGAAGCAGGAAAATAGGACCCACAGTCAAGAGAAGAAGCAGTCTGAAAAAAACAACCAAAGATGACCCAGATATTGGAATCAGCTGCAAGGTTTTTAACACGGCTATTACAAATATGTGTAAGAACTCGAAGTAAAATAGGGTTAAAATGAACAGATGGAGGGTCTTAGAAGAGAAATGAAAAAGAAAAAAGAAGAAAAAGATCCAAACAGGTTAGAACTGAAGAGTATAACAGGTGACTTAGATTGGAGTCAGAGAAGAAAGGGTTATTGAACTTGAAGAGAAATCAACAGAAATAATCTAATCTGAAGAACAGAGATAGAAAAATGAATAAGCCTTGCTGTGGAACCACATCAAGTGATCTAGTGTATATGCTTTGTGGTCAAAGGTAACCCTTGAAATAAGGTTTATCTGACCTATCCTTACTGATGTTCATAATTATTACACACCGCCTGGTTATCAGGCACAAATGGTAAACACTACACCTGTAGGTCAATGTTTGGCTTTATATTCACATATCTGGATTACATTTTAGCTTCTCTCTGTTCTGTCAGCCCCCACTACTATGTATTGACCTCACTGGTAGCGATTTTCCCTGAAACCAGGCACTGTGTAACTGTTACTAAGAGACAGTTCTCAACAGGTCTCTTGAGTTTCTGTACATCTTGTGAGAAGCACTGACTGCTGTTGTTCTGGGATGTTTGGTAATTTTTGTATAGTAAACCTCTTTGGCAGATAGAGATAGTTTTTCCTTCCAGGGCAGAAGGCAGTTCTGTTTACTCTCCAGTTAATAAAGAGTACGTCTCCCTCCAGGACAGAGGGCCAGCAAACTTACCACTTGTTATACTAGATTTGAGTTCCGTAAACTTCCAGGTTCTTCTCCTATAACTCAACCCCCTGAGTTGCAGGTGTCAGTCACACAGTCTCCTCTTTATGTTGCCCGGGGGAAACTGGGGCCTGAGGACAATGCTGACACCCTGGCTATTGTAATTGCTGCAAACAACAGTCCTTTGTCTCTGACCCAGGAGTCTCACGTCTCCCGACAGAATCCGTGGAGCTGTGGCAGGCTGACTTGTTAGCTGTAAGTGGGGTAACACCTCACACCCTTCCTGGTCTTGACAACCACCTCCTCATGAGCAAAACCCCAATGGATTGCGAAAACAAGAAGTCAGACTCCTACTGCCCGACAACGAGGCAGCTCCCCCCCATCCTCAGTGACAGGGTTCCTGTATTCCAGTATAATTTCGTGTTACCCCACCAAGGCACTGCACTCAAAGGTCTGTCCTGTCCTGTGGGCAGTTGCCCACTCCCACTCCTGATTCTATAACTGCTCCTCATCCGGCAGCTGGGAGTTCGGATTCTGGGCTCGACTCTAAGAAGCCAACGAGGAGAGGCCAGTGGGTTAGGTGCAGGGAGGGCCCTGGTGGAGGGGAGTTGAGCTGTGCGCCGCAACCAGTATGTAAACAGATGTGGGACTGAGCCAGAGTCGTTGCATATTGTTTCTTTTTCTTTTCTTTCTTTCTTTTTTGTTTATTGTGAAGATGTCAATGCTACCTAGAGCAATCTACACATTTAATGCAATCCCTATCAAAATACCATCAACTTTCTTCGAAGAAATGGAACAAATAATCCTAAAATTTGCATATTGTTTCTTATCCCCGTGATTATTGACCTGGGGTCTGTGTTGGGGAAAGGGACAAAGGAGAAACAGAGCCATCGGCTCTGGTATAAGAAAGGGAAATACTGCTTCTGAGATTTGCCACATGAACTTGATCTTCCCAACACTAGGAAATTAAGGGCTAGTAAAGACCAGAGTGGCAAGTGGTGGATTTTCAGGCTGCTGGAGGGAGATCCAGGACAGCCCGGTGTGGAGGCTCCAGGGATGGGGGAGAACAGAGAGAGCAACTGTGCCGCTGCAGACCCACGCTGTTCTGTCTCTGTGGTCTCCGCGGGGGCTCAGGATAGGGATGCCTTATTCAGGGCCCGGGGCCAGGGATGGCAGAAATGACTTAGCCTGGGGCATGACCTTCGCTGGCTCTATGCTGGGCGCTTGTCTGTTGTTTTCAGCCCGGGGAGGCTTCTGAGGGTCAGGTGGCATGGTGTGCAAGGCAGGCGGCTGTGCCATCTCCCGGCTGAGAAGGTTAGGATGAGAACTCAGTGCCAGGGCTCACGGGAGTTTTTCCTTGATGCTTAGAAAGTAACTATGGAATTGAAGAAACCGAGACACGAAGTTCTCAAGACATCAGGTAATAAGAAGTAGAAAAAGATTTTTTTTTTTTTTTGGTGTTTTGTTTTTGTTTTTGTTCTTGAGAGACTCAGCACATCTAGATTCTGAATCTGTCACATCCAGAAAAGTGTGTTTTCATCCTTATTGTAGTTGTAAGTAGGTCCACAAATGCGGATATTTCTCCCCGCCTCTTCCCCTATGTCATTAGGACCCAACTGCCCACATGCACAGAGGACTTTCTGCCCCTTTCTCGCGTCTCCCCAAACGGGTAATGTCGAGGGACAACAGCAGAATGGGGAATGGAGGAGGTACTTTCTCCCCTTGACCTGATTCTGGCTCTGAATTGACCGCCTGGATCCCATTAACAACCCAGGTCCCATTCCGAGTTTCCGCTCATAGGCTGTCCATCACTGCCTGACTACCCAGTCACTGCCCAGATCCTGGCCAAGGACAGGGCAGCTGGCCCACTCCCACCCCCTGGCTGAGAGCACAAAGACCTCACTTAGTGAAGCTCGCCTGGGCTGGGCTCAGCCAACTAGACTCCCATTCTTGGGAATTTGAACTAAGAGAAGCAGAAGAGATTTCTAGTTGTTGGGTATTTGTGTTAAAAGATCATGAAAACCCAGGGGCCGAGGCAGCCATGCTGAGCCATGGGCATATTAGCAGGAGCATCAACTATGAGATTTTTCCAGAACTCCTCCCGAGGCCCATGTGGCTCTGCAGGATCCAGCCCCACCTCTGGTTTCACTCCCCACCTTACCCCTTGCTTCCTCTGTTCCAGCTGGCCTGAGGCTCTTCCTCAAACACACCAGGCACGTTCCTACTCAGGGCTTTGTCACTTTTGATTCTTTACCCTGGCCTTTTTTTTTTTTTTTAAGATTTATTTATTTATTTGAGATAGAGAGAGCATGCACGTGGGGGGTGGGGGGCAGAGGGAGAGAATCTCAAGTAAACTCCCGGCTGATTGCAGATCCCAACATAGGGCTCGATCGAATGACCCTGAGATCATGACCTGAGCCAAAATCAGGAGTCGGATGCTTAACCGACTGAGCCACCAGGTGCCCCTACCCTGGCCTTTTTAACATGAAGTTATGTGCACATGAAGAAGCACTCGGCAATAAGATGTATGGTACACTGTCCAACACTCCCATATACAGCCTGAGGTCAGACCGGCCTCGCTTGAAATCCCACTTTGCCAGTCACCACTATGTCGCTTTAGACAAACTACTTAACTTCCCCAGTCTCAGTTTCCTCATCTGTACAAAGGGTACAGTCAATATCACTGGATGCTTGTGATGGTCAAATCAAATAACAGACTTAAAGATCAACCCTAGATTCTGCCACATGGTAGGCTCTGGAAACACCAGTCCACAGGTGTTCCCCCTTTCACTAGTCGGTGTTGCTTTTGTCTGTGTTTTAAAATAGCTTTTTAAAAGTTGTAAAGCAATACATGCACATCATAAAAACATGAAAAGTATGGAAGAGCATGACGAAGGAGGAAAAAGTCACCCATCATCCGATTACCTAGAAGCCACTGCTATTAACACTGTGCTATACTTCCTTCAAACCCCCTAAACAGCTCCATTCCCTGTATGTTGATCTGTGTTTAAGTTCAGCCATTACACCTCCTGAAGCTCAGAAATCATTTGAATGTGAATGTGAGGAACTTTCTCCTCTGGGGAGGGGGTGAAGGCATGTGTTGATGGTTGTCTATTGTTTTCAGATTTGCAAGTGGGGAAAAGCAAAAGTTTCCTACAGAGAATATTGTTTTATTTTTAAAAGAAAATAAACAGAGATCTCACTGTGTAGAGATGGGCAACCGAGTCCCTCAGCCTCCCTTCCCATGCTCCCCCACTGGCTGCCTTCCCTTATTTCTTATTGCTGGAAAGTTCCCTGGCTGAAATTACCAACCCTGTTGCTTAGCAGTTCATCTGCTCCTGCCTGTTCCCCTCCTGTCCCCAGGAACTCGGGGCCATGTGTTCCCTTGGCCCGTATGCTGACAAGCATCATCCTGCCCAACCTGCCACCAGCTCAAGCACCAGCCAGAGCCACCTGCTCAGTGTCTGCCCCTCCCTGACTTCCAGAGGCAGGAGTGAGGAGTGGGAGGAGGGCGAAATGGAGAGAGGTACGGGGAAAATGAGTCCTGAGACAAATGGACTCCAGGGTGTCCCATAGACCTCTTTTCTCGGTCCTTCCTGTGGTCCTTACCCCTACTATTAATTGATCTTTGCCTGGAGGATGCTTCAGGGAACAAAACCAGCCAGAAATGGAGCTAGGAAAAGAAGGACCTTGCCACAGGGAGAATCTAAACTACTAATTTCAACATAGCTTGTTAACCTCCACTAAATAGGTGGGTGATGCCACTGACCGGGCTGGGATGAGGTGCCAGGGTGGAACCTCAGCACCACCTGATTTCTCTCCTGGGTCATGGGTCATGCATTCTGCAACCCCACCCTCATCCGCAGGACACTGTACAAATCCTTATGCTGGTTAGTCAAGTTATAGTCCTTTATTATCCTAATGACTTACTATATGTATAAGAAATGCTGTCATTTATCTAGCATAGGGCTCCCTGAGTTGCCTTCTCATTGGGCAATTGTATGGATGGTAGGAAGCCACCTTTCTGCAGTCTGGGTGTAAAAACATTCCTGTGACCCAAGCAAGGATACTTTGGAATTGGAAAAGCTGGCCATTGGAGAAGTTGACTTAATATTCCAAAGGAGCACAGAGGGCCTTCTGGCAAGGGAGGACAGATACCCCAGTCCCTGCTTCCTAAAGTTCAAAGCCATGGAGATCTGTTAAGGATAGAATAGAGAATTTCCCATCAAGGTCTGGTGGGAGGGCAGGGCAGTGAGGTCCAGAACAAAACTGGAAGAAGGAAAGAACATGGGTGAATGAGGAAGAGCCCAGGGTGGTGGAGGAGGCAGGTTTGTGTAGAGCCTGTGGTGCTGTCAGAAGCCTTACCAGACCCAGCAGCCTAGCCTGGCACTTGTACCCCAGGGAGCATGTGGGGGGTATAATTAGGGTGGGAGTAGAAACTGAGGAGGGATGCTAGGTGTGGAGTGCCCTTGGGTCATTCTCCCTTACGGGCTCCCATGGGAACATGGGCCAGAGAGGCATCATGACAAAGGACCAATGGTCAGCTGCCAGTCTGGGAAACGCAGTGTCCAATGCTCGAGATGCCCCTACAGGGGCAGGGAGAAGTGAGGGCAGTTGTGAATTGCTCAGAAAGCAGCCACCTCCCCACCAGGGTGTGGATGTCAAGTGGACACTCCTCTGAGACAACGTAAGCCCACAAAGGTTCTAGAGAGGGAGGAACCCAAGGGCGCATCTCAGATTTCCTATTTATTTGGCATTTGGAGTTTTACCAGGTTCTAACTTAAATTCATTTGCATCACACTTATTATGTAAGAAATAAATGTCCACTCTAGGAACTATAAATCAAAAGAAGAAAATAAAAGTGGCCCATACTCTCACTGTCTAGAGACCAAATTGGTGCTAATATTTTGGTGTAGTTTCTTCCAGTCTGTTTTCTGTACAATAGAACAGTGCATGCTATTCTCTAAACCTGTCTCTTGCACTTAAAAATGATACCGGCAGTATTTTTCCGTATCACTTACAAATTTTCCTTATCTTTTAAAATGGCCGCAGTACATTCCATTGCGCTGTTGTACCACGATCCAGTTAACAAAGCCCCTATTGTCAGCCCCTGAGGCTGTTAGAAACCCTTTTTGAGCTCTGACTCTATGTCTGTGATTCTGGGCCTGCTCTACAGTGGAGACATGCACAGAAAGATGAGACATGCTTCCTGCTGTTAGTTACCAATTAACTGGGGACTTCCAATCAATATGGCAGACTGAGTGGATATAGAAAGGTGTTCCTTCCATCCACGCATATATAAATCTGCATATAACAAAAACAAATTCAATTACAGAAATTCCCAGTGTCATTTACGAGGCAGGAACTCAAAGCCCAAGTGTTGGATGTGAGCTGAGACCATGATAGTCCAAAGGGGGTTAAGACCCAGACATAGGCCTTAGGGGTTCAGATTGGGGTTTTAACATCTATTCAAGGGTAAGAGTTAAAGCCTCAAACCTAAGTGAGTTGGGAGACCATGATAGAGGACTTCTGGCATAAATTGAGAGGTTCTGAAGGCAGTAGAAAAACTCTGTTTGGGGAAGTTTCAAGAAAGTTCTCCATCTGCCAATGCCTGGGGTGGAAGACAATCATATACCAAAAATTGGAAACCTAAGCCTTCACTATGTTTTCAGATTTACACCACATAAGTAATGCTTAGAAAGCAATATACATATCGGTTCAGAACTGCTAAAACCAGTGGGGTGCTTGCAAAGGCAAACATGGAGTATTATATAGACAGATGATGCTACCATTTAAATACCAAGGACATGAGATTACCTAAGGAAACAAATTCTATCGAAGAACTCATAATAAAAAAGTAGAAGCTACAGGCTATAAAGATGGACATTTAGGAGAAGCAGCAAACTGGATAATTAGCATTCTAAGATCTAGGGGAAATAATCTTAACTAGACTATGATTTGAGTGTATTCAAATTATTTAAAAACATAGAAGGAGGGACAAAAATGATAAGAACATGACAGAGCAATACAGAAACAGATTTGAAAAGGAGATGGGTTTTCTAGAAATAAAAACTATATCATCACAATAAAAAATAGATGTGTAAAGTAGTATATTAGACATTAGTAGTATAATAGTAGTGTGTGTGTGTGTGTGTGTGTGTGTGTGTGTGTGTGTGTGTACTATAGTAATATATATTTGGCCAAAGAGAGAATCAGTGATCTGGAAGATACATCAAGATTATCACCTAGAATTTGAAATGGAAAATATGAAAGAGAGTTAACAGATATGTAGTCAAAATACATGTAGTCAAGTGCCAGAAGGAGAGAACTGAGAAAATATGAAGGAGGTAATATTTGCAAATGTATTGGAAGAGCATTTTCCAGAATGAAAGGAACATTTAAATTCTTAAATTGAAGAATATTATGTCCCATGAGTAATAAATAAAAATAAATGCACATATGGATACATTGCAGACACACTACAGAACATAAAAAATAGAAAAATTTAAAAAACTTCCAGCTAAAAGTCAGATTACACAAAGGAATGACAACTGAAGTAAAAGCAGACTTATCACTGGCAAAAATAGAGAACAATGAGAGATATATCTTCACATTGCTGTAGGACAACTGGAACCTTAAAATTCGGGTCCTAAGCAAACCACCATTTAAAGATGAAGGGAAAGGAGTTTTTAACACAAACAATGCCCACGAGAATTTATTACTCACAGATCCCAGTGGTAAGAACAACAAAAGACTCTAACTCAGTGAGATGGAAACTGAACCAGATGGAAGGAGTAGAAAGCGAGAAGCAATGGTGAGAAAAATAGCCACAGAAAGATAAACTTTTTGGTAAATGTAAATAAGTACCGACTCCCAACAGTAACGGTAACAAAAAGTAGATTACAAACAAGGTGACCGTGAACTCTTGGATAACAATAAGGAGCGTGGGACGGGAGTGGAGATGGGGTGGGAAAGTGTCTTATTGTCCTGAAGGGGGACAGAGGCAGCGATTGACTTTAAAGATTGTTACACTTAACTTTAGAAAGTGGTTATTTAGGATTAACCACTAAAAGAAGAGAAATACGATGCATAACTTCCAAAGCATAGAGGCTAAAAAGGAATAAAGAAAGCAGAATCACTCCCATAGGAGTCATGATAGGAAGAAGTAAGGAGGAAATAACCATGGTAATTATTACCAGGTCTGTGAAGGGTCTGGGATTTGATTTATCCTACCTCCACACGAGTAAGTTAGCCTGTTGCTGTTTCATGGATGCTGTTGGAAGACATGAGACTCTCGGATCAGAGACTTTTAAGATTTGCACACTGAGGGTCATCTTGGTGGCTCAGTTGGTTAAGTGGCCGACTCTTGATTTTGGCTCACGTCATGATCTTGGAGTCCTGGGATTGAAGCCCCGAGTTGGGCTCCACACTCAGTGGGGAGTCTGCTTGAGAATTCTCTTTCCCTCTCTCTCCCTCTGCCCCTTACCCCCACTAAAATAAATAAATCAATCTTAAAAAAAAGATTCATACACAGGAACCATCATGAGAATCATGCGTGCTTCAGCTCATCTTTGCCCCTGTGGCCCCAAGGAGGTGAAGCAGAGGGGCCCCGATGGGGTGTTGCACATGGAGTGAGTGTGTGTTGCAGGTGGGGAACCCTCTCTGAGCAGGCAGTGAGCATGTGCTGTGTCAGAAAGGGAGACATTACCTATTCTCTCAGATTTCCTTACGTGAATGCAACCCTAAGAAGTGAGCCAGGTAACGAGCTCAGAGCCTTACCTTCTTGGCATACTCAGTAAGACATGGGGAAGCATGGGGGACTCACTGAGGAGTGTCTCTTCAAACAATGATCAAACACAAAGCAAAATGATAGAAATGAATTAAAACACATTAGCAGTCACGATAAATAGAAATCAATTAGCCTTGCCTTTTTCAAGATGGAATTTCTAACTTTCGGTCTAAAATTGTGCAATGTATAAGAAACATCCAACACATAATTTGCTGTTTTCACCTTAGTGGCTTGACCATATTCTATTTTGGCAGTTATCTGGCTGCCTGTGTAATATGAGTATCTGTGCGTGCACATGTGTGTGTTTGTGTGTGTATGTTGGTGGCGAGGGTGATGTGCTAGTGGGAGGAGTGCAGTTCATTTCTTTCCTTCCCCTCCTTCTTCATCCTTTGTCAAATCCATTCACGCCTCTGCAAGACAGATACAGAAAGTCTGAAAGTAACAGGAATGAAGAAGGGCATACTATGAAAATAGTAACCAAAGCAAAACAGATGCATTAAAATAAAGAGCAGATAAAAAATATTTAAGGTAAAAAGAAAAAAACCCAAACCCTCCACATTAATTCAGAACGACACACATCATCACCTCGCAACAAACAGAACAATCTAGCTGATGGGAAACATGTAAAGTCAAATCCAGTATGAGGCAGCATAAGATGAGTGTCAGGTGAGAAGTCCAAACAGCAAGCGCTTTGAATCCAGACGAGGGAGAGATGGAGCTGGGTGAAGTGATCCAGAAATGGGTTCTGGATAAGGAACATACGGCTTCAGATAGGTCCCACATGGGGGAGACCCCGGGAAGTATGTAACAAGTCAATTTCAGCTTGTTCAAGACACAGAAATATGTATTTGGGGACTTTATAAACAAAGGGAGGAAGTACTTCATGGACCCCAGGGTTTGGGCAGCTGGAGGTCTCGGTGCTGGGGGCTAAGGTCAGCAGTCTCATCCCTATAAAGGCCTGTGTGTTTTCCTCTGCTCCTCAACTCTCTAACAGAGGCCCATGCTGTTGGGCCTCCTGTGAATTGATGGTTCCGGGATGGGCCTGGGCATCAGGTGACAGGTGGCGTGGTACAATCCTGGTGCTCTTCTAGAAAAGCTCAGACAACGCTAACGGTGGGGAGAAGGACATTGAAGTCCAGAGAGAGGAAGTGACTGGCTTCAGGTCAGCTAGCTCACCACAGAGCTGGGACTTGAATCCAAATCTCCTTACCCTTTGTGGACACTGCACCCCACAGTGGGAAAGCGTGGCCCAGTTGCCCTTTGGGACTTGGT
Source organism: Eumetopias jubatus (assembly GCF_037043125.1). NCBI lineage: Eukaryota > Metazoa > Chordata > Mammalia > Carnivora > Otariidae > Eumetopias > Eumetopias jubatus. The sequence goes on from NW_028274820.1 coordinate 87,857,950, forward strand.
GCTTTGGCCCTAGCCTACTTTGGCAGATGTCTGGCTGACTTTATATGAGTGTGTGTGTGTGTGTGTGTTTTGATGATGATATGCTAGTAGGGGGGTGCAGTTAATTTCTCTCCTTCTTCCCTCCTTCCTCATCCTTTGTCAAATCCATTCACATCTTTGCAAGTCAGATGGGAAAACAAAATTTGGTGGGGGATGGGCTTTCAGATCTGGCTCCCTGGACCCAGGGCCTGGGGTGTCCTGGTGTCCGAGTGCCAGTGGCTGCTGGAGAGGCTCTAGAACATCTGTCTGGGGACATTGCAGACAAATGGCCTGCAGACCCCCACGTGGGCTGGGGCAGGGCGTCCTACCATCTAAAGCCTTCTCGCTCTGCAGAGCCATGTGCTAACAGGCTGTTGGCGGAGCACTAGAGAAAGACATATTCAAAACAACAGCAACAAAAATTGCAAGCCACTCCATCGGGCCTGTGGACCCCTCCCTGCAGCTCATTAGCGCCTGGGGGTGGGAGGAGAGGGGCCGGCAGCGCCGCCCCCACCTACTCCAGTAAACCAGTACAGGCCAGCAGAGGTGGGGGAATGGGAGGCGCCGCGGCTCCCTGCTTACAGCAGGCCTCTCAGATGCTGTCCTCTTTATCGGTTCCCTAGCATTGCATCTTCCCCCAAAGTATCAGATACCTAAATCCTATCGGGTAGGATATATTTTGTGTCTCGTGTTCCTCAAACTAGCCAGTGCTTGAAAAATCTTTTTTGCATCTATGAACCTGGGGGTTTTCATATGATTTCCATGAAGCAGGGTGGGTCACAGCAGATCGTGTGTTCTGTGGATCTCACAGCTCAGACTTGGACTTGCCACAGTTGGCCGTGCTGGGTGGAAGTCAGGATGCTCGCTGCAGACACCTCCACTCACCACCACAGTCAGGGCCCTCTCACCTCTAGAAGGCAAGCTCCATTTTCCATAGTGGAAACTAGACCAAAAAAAACAATTCAGCAATTTGTTCAGCAAAAACTCAGCAATTTCTCCATCTAGCTCCACCCCCCTTATTCCCTTATCTGTTTGTGCTTGTGTTCCCAAGTTTCCAGGCTTCTGAGAAAGCTCAGCTTGGCCTGGAAGTTGGGATGGGGACATGCCATGGCTGCGGTCCCCCGGACCTGTCACTCGGGGGGCCAGGGAAGAATTAGCGCCCTGCAGCCCCCAGAACTGGGGGTACCACCTTCGCACATTCCCCAGATCCTCCCTCCCAGGTTGTTCTGCACTATCAGTAACTATGCACATGCTCCTACTCGTTTTGAGTCAAATTACTACGCACGCATTGCTCTCTCCGTAAAATAGGGATAGGGAAGGGAGGACTTCCACAGAGAGGGACTGCCGGCCCCTAGGAAAGAGCTAGAGGTGGCTTCTCTCAATGGTTCATTTTCACAGTGGGGACAAGTGGTGAGGCCAGCATGTGTGCCTTGATTCGGAAGCCTACTCACCTGGGATGCAGGGTGAACTGACCAGCAACCTTGGTGTGGCAGATAGTTCACTTCTATAATGACCTTTTGGACCTGGGCTCCTGGAGGTGGCTATGACCCCACACTCAGTTGTTGTTAAACCGTAAAGTGCTTTGTTTCCATTGCTTGCCCAAAGTGGGGAAATCGCAGCTCCCAACGTTAATTACAGTGGAGTGGGGAGGGGGCCCGTGGAGAGCTTGCAGCCTGGAGCTCAAGACCCTTTCCAGAAGCGCAGGCTGGCTAGAGAGAATCCTTCTGAACTCTCAACGTCTGTGAAATGCATCAGAAGGCATTCAAGGCTGTCGCGCTTCCAGAACCAGAGTCCTCAGGGCACCTTCCCCAGCATCAGAGCTGCCTGGACCTGGGGGAAAGAAGGAAGGCTGACTGCCCCTTTAGGCACTCCGTTGGGAGGAAGCTAAGGAACTGGCTTCTCACCCTCCTTCCTTCTGCTGTGTCTGCTCCTGGTCCAGTGTGACAAGATGGCCCCGGTCTCACAAGCATAGAAGGCAGTGAAGGCAGTTCTGTGAAAACCAAACACAAATGAAGAGCCATTTTGGCTTGAATGTCCCCATCTCTGACACTTGAGTAAACTGAGCATGCTCTGAAGGACAAGGTCAGGTTTGCCTTTGGGTGAGGCTCCAGGAAGCTGAATTCGGCCGCAGGCAGGCTTGGCAGAGTCACTGAGCTGGAGTGTTTTCTCCTGAGCATCCTGGAGGAGAGGAGTCGTACCTTCTCTGCCTCCTCCCCCACCAGCTGCTCTGTCTGCTGGCTCTCTGCCTTCTTATTTCTGCCCTCCCGCATGGAACCCGGGGAGGAGGGATGAGTCAATGCTGCCGTTACATGGTTGCCCGTGACGCTTCTGTCAGAAATGGCTCCTTGGGGAGGCTTCTCCTGCTGGGGTGCGTTCTGTCTCCTCGCATCGCTTCACCCTAACCACCTCCGGCCCCGCCCCCCCCATCAGAACAAGGTAATGTAGGGCCAATCCAAATAGACTTCTCCTTTGCTCCTGTTAGGATATCAGCTTCATAAAGTCAGGGTGAGGATTTGTGCTCTGGGGTCTGAAGACAAGGATTTGAATGGTGGCTCTGGCCCCCACTGGATGTGATTTTGAGCGGCCACTTCTTCAAGTCTCTGCTTCCTTGCTCACCAAATGGGGGAAATGATGGAACCTGGCTCTCAGGGTTATTGTGGAAATCCACTGGAATAATGTGGGCTGTCGTCGTCTGCAGCAGTAGCTCCCGCAGTGAGCAGGCACAGTGCTGCTCAGACTTGAATTTGCTCCAGTGTGGAATGGACGGGCCTGGTGACAAATGGAAGGGAGAGGCATAAGCCAGCCTGCATGCCATCAAAGGAACACCCAGCCCCTGCGTCCCTTTCTCTGCCCCCCACTAAGCTGGTGGATAATACCATGTAGCATCAGCCAGGGGACAGATGTCTTCATGTGGAAGAGCCAGATCTCCTGGTAGCCAGGGACCCGGCCACGCTGGGAGGCACAATTGAATTTTTCCTTTCCATCTGACAGTTCAGGACTGCATGTTACTTTCCAAATGAAAGCAGTTCTGGAAGGTCGTTGGAAACAGTGAATTGTGATTATGCTGGCACATTTTTAATTCTGTCTCATTATGGTTGCTGTTAAGGCTGCATTATAATAATTGCTTTAGTTCTGCTTTGGTATTTTCAGGCTCCTTTAATGTAGCTGTAATCTATGTGTATATTAAAGTAAGCAGAGCCAAAGAGCAGGGGCAGTGTTAGACCAGCAAAGGGAATGCTTGTGGAGGATGTGGAGCAGACAGGAAGGCAGAGCGGAGCCATGGCTGCGGGACTTGGTGACAGCAGGCGGGGGTGGGGGGGTGGGGGTTGCTGGCCCCAGGCCCAACACACACTCAGGCTGGGACTCTGAGCAAGCCCAAGCCGCCCGGCTCAGTTCCCTCATCTGTTCCATGAGTTGCGACGTCTATCTTGGAGGTGCTTAGAAGTTCTTAGGCTGGCGAGGAGTCCCGGGGATGACTGCATGGGGCCGGGGAGGAGCCTGGCTGCTGGAGGAGGGCTCCCTGGCAGCCCCCCCACCCCCCAGCAGAATGGCCACGTGGCCTCCAGAGCCAGACACAGTATGCAGACAGTCCCCCCAGTCCCCAGGGAACATTTTGCTTTGCTCTTTCTTCTATCACTCCCTGATTTGTTTTGTTTTCCTTTGAAATTTGCTTTGCTGGAACCATCCCCACTCTTGGCGCGGTCCTTTATGCGTGCTATCTTAGCCACTCTGTGGAGCCCTTCCTGTAACCCAAGGCCACTGTGACCTCTCTGTTTGCTCCCCTCAAAGGGCAGAGGTGTCAGTTTGGAGGGCACAGTGCCGAGTGCCCTCCTAGACCCGGCCACTCACATGGCGCTGTGTGTCTTGGTGTTAGCATTCGTCCGCTGTGCCGATTCCAAATCCTCACAATAATCCCATGAACTAAGTAATGATATCACCCCCTTTTAAGAGCAAGCAGGGGCCAGAAAGGTCAAGAAATGTGCCCATGTAACCAGTGAATGGCAGCTCCAGCATCTGAATCCAGTCTAGGGAAGGATCCACCTGTTGTGCGCTGGGTCTGGCGCCCCCCCCCGACAGTGTCTGCTCCCTAAGCACCTTCAGTCCTCCTTGCTGCTCAGTACAGACCTCATCAGCAGTCAGTCTGGGGCCGGAGACCACAGGCTGGGCAGCTGTGTGGCTGAGGGATGGGTAAGGACGCTGTTGGCGCCACTGGGGGGGGTGAGCACCAGCTGAACAAGATGTGTCTTCCTGGTCCTGGGATACCCGGCCTTGTAAGTCTGGGTGCTGGAGGGGAGTGAGAATATGGAAGAGCTCTTCAAGTGGGGTCCCCATACACCTGTACCCCACCTTGTGCCTGGCCCGTGCCACACCCTGATATTTCCTGAAGGATTCCTATTTATCCTCCTCACATTTTTTGAAATTAAAAAAATTTTTTTTGAGAGGGAGACAGAGAGAGAGAGAAAGAGAGGAGGGACAGAGGAGAGGGAGAGAGAATCTTAAGCAGGCTCCACACCGGAGCCTGACACGGGGCTCGATCTCATGACCCTTGAGATCATGACCTGAGCTGAAATCAAGAGTCGGACGCTTAACTGACTGCACCACCCAGGTGCTCCTATGCTCCTTGCATATTTAGAGACTTGCCCATGAAGAGGGTTTCAAAGGCTTTCTCAGGGCCTTTGCCCTGTTCCTTCCTCAGGGAACATCAGCTTGCTGGCGCGCGCAGCTGAAAGACAGCGTGGTACAGCCGCCCAGCTGCAGGCTCACGGAAGCCCATGTTTCAGGAGCCACGGAGTGAAGTCTTCCTGCAGGAGTTGCTCCTGAACAGCTCTGACTGATGCTTGGGCAGCTTGGCTCAACCTCCTAGGAGTGCAGGAGCCACGTCTAGCCTGCTGCCAGCTGTTTCATTTCTGGGACAGCTCTAATTGTGAAAAAGTTCTTCCTTATTTCAGATCAAAGTCCTTCTCCTGGTAGCTTCTACCACCGAGTCCTAGTTTGATCTCCTGGAATGAATTCATTCCCTTTTTCACATGATAGTATTTTGATTTTATGAAGGCAGCTCCAAGTTCCTCCTGTCTTCTCTTCTTCTGATTCGACATCCTCATGTTCTCTTTCTCTTACTTCTATTTAGATATTCCTCAATGAGAAAAAATAGCAAAGGATCTTAGTTTGTCTCCAGCACAAACTAGGCTCATATAAATGCATCCTCTTCTTCCTCTACTGTATTCCAATCAAAATTGGGGGGTAACAGCCAACCCCACCTCACTTGTGTTGAGAGTCAGAGACTATAAACAAACTAAGATGTGGTTCCTGCTCTTGGCTGTGTAAGAGCAGCCGCTGTAACAACTGCTAAGTACCAACTTGGGACAAACTACCTCTTCCTTCCTATGGATTTTTTTTCATTAGTGTGGTAAATGTGCTTTCACTTGGGTGCAAACAGTGTCCTCTTTTGACTATAAGAAGAGCTCTGGGACGGGCTGCCCCCGAGCTAACCCCCGTCCGTTGCTCCCACACCACCTTCCCAGTCACCCAGCTGCCACTGTGTCTTTTATCTCCATTCCCGGCCCATCCAAGAACCCTCTCCGGAAGTCCCACCCTTCTTTCCCACAGGAACATGACACTCTCCCCTAAAAATTGTCCTTAATTAGTTAACAAAATTTCCCTCCACGACACAGCCTGCTCTCCCCCAGAAAAACCAGTGACAGATATGAACACCATTTGGTCTAATTAGTTCTGATATTTCACACAACATATTTGTGAGGCTTTTTGGAGGGAAAGGAGGAAGGCAGGGAAAATGCTTCTATTAAAAGAACAGCAGGGAGGCTTGCATGATGGGAGGGGCAGAGTTTGGGGTCTTCTTCTGTCACTGCAAATAGACCCTCTGTTAAGTCAGTACCGCCTGGCCTGCAGACACTCTTAACTTCGAAACTTTGTTCCTGCATCTCCATCTGCCTGCACTGGGCCTCCCCCAGGATGAGACCCATGTGTGTGCCTTATTCTGGTCACTCACTGGGCCTCCCCCAGGATGAGACCCATGTGTGTGCCTTATTCTGGTGACTCATGAAGTCACCATTCATGACTTATGAATGACCTTTTCTCCTCTGATGACAGAAATCTGTGCCAGGTGAGGTAACATGAGACCAGGGAAGTCGGGACGTGATGTTCTCTATCCATCCTGCCCTTGGCTTGCTCTGTGACCTTGGAAAGACTATTGAACTCTTGTAGTCCAAGGGCTGTGACAGTGGCAGGGAGAGGGAGGTAAGCTCCTATCTTGAGCTGCTAGAATAGATGTCTCTCAAGATACGGAATGTTGGCAGTTATGGAGTGTATAAATTAGGAGTAGCTTTTGACATAGAAAATCAATCCTGTATTTCTCTGTCACATTTGCTGTCATCCGTTTACAACCTACAGGGTTTAAGAGCTATCTTTACCAATCCAAAGAGCTGAGCATACACTTGGAGTGTCCCACAACATGGCTACAATCTCATGAACCTCACTGGAAGTCTATAGCTGAGGTTGGAAATCAATGCTGGGCAAGTTCAGGTTTATCTCAATGCCCAACCCAAAGTAGATGTTTCCTAATGGTAGGACCAGAAATGTACCAGAATGCCTAGCCTTGAGGTGGTACCATGGAAAGAGCACTGGGAGGGGAGTCAGAACTCTTGGGTTTCCCTCCCTACTTTTCATTGTGACCTCTGGCAATTCATTCACCTTTCTAGGCCCATTTGCTCATCTCCAGAACCAGAGAGTTGGATGACTTTCTCAGGTTCCCTGCAGTTCCAATGTCCATGACTTTATGGCCAAGCCTACAGAAAAGGAATGAGGGCATTTTAATTACTTTGGTGTAGGGCCAACAGGATGAGCCTAAGCTTCAAGCCTGAGGGTTACCTGAGGGATTTCTGCAGATCTCCCTCCTGCGGGGCTGCCTCTGTGCAGTTCTCTTGGGGATCATGGTCTAGGCCTGCCCTGCTCCCCAGACTGCCCTGATCGTCACCCCCAGTCGTGTCATCTGGACATGTGTCCTGGGCTTTATTTGTCCTGCCCTTGTCCTTCTGCACCTTCTGCTGCTGATCTGAACATTACCCTGTCGTGATCTCCCACTTGTACTGGCTGTCTGGCCCCCCAGGCTGGGAGGCAGACCTACTGCTCTCACACAAAGAAAGGGTGAAATCAGCCACCATAGTGGGTGGTGCTAAAGAAGGTGGCCTGGGAAGTCGGCCTAGGTGTGAACCTCAGCTCTGCCGTAACAATCTCCACCCTCGCACTGCTCAGTCTTGATGTCCTCTTCTGGAAAGTTGTGGTGAGAATTAAAACAAAACAAAACAAAAAAACAACACATAAAGTACTTAGCACAGGGCCTGGCCGCTGGTAAACACTCAATAAATAAATGTTAGTAATGGTTCTGATCACCAATTCTGATATGTGTGGGTTTTTTCCCAACACCACGCAATTATCCGACACCAGTTGGGTGTCCTACAGTTCAACTCAATTCTCACGCTACCTGGAGACAGCATCAGACCCACAGGGTAAGGGCTCAGTCCCACAAGACTGAGATGTCCATTGAAGATGAAGGCTGTCACCTGTGCTTCTGACCCACTGGCTATAAATCAGAGGTTCCCAAGACTCCTTCCTTCCTTGGGTTTGATTAATTTGCTAGAACAGTTCCCAGAACTCATAGCATTTTATTTACAAGAACACTGGTGTATCGTGAAAGGATATAACTCAGGGACAGCCAGGCGGAAGAGATGCATGGGACAAGGTATGGGGAGGGGCCCAGAGCTTCCGTGTTCTCCCCAGGTGAGCTGTTCTCCCCAAATCTCCACGTGCTCACCAGCCCAGAAGCTCTCCAGACCCCTGCTTTTGTTTTTTTTACGGAGGCTTCATTACTTAGGCATGATCCATGATTGGTTAAATCATTGAACTCAATCTTCAGCCCCTCATCCCTCCCTGGAGGTGGGGGGGTGGGTAGTACTGAAAGTTCCATCTCTCTAATCACGTGGTTGGTTCCCCTGGCAACGGGCTCCCATCCTTTGGTTATCTAGAGGCTTTCCAAAAGTCACCTCATCAACATAACAAAAGGCACCATGATCTCTCTCCTCACTTAGGAAATTCCAAGGGTTTTAGGAGCTGGTTGCCAAAAACAGTGTATGAAGACCAAATACATATATTACTTATTTTATCACAATATCACAGTTAGTTGTTCTTCCATTGATGTTACTTGTGATAAATCCTTCTGACACTTTTCCTCCAATCAGAAGCTTTCTTTGCCAAGCTGCTTTAATGATGTTGTTTTTTTGTTTTTGAGAGATGAGAAATATGGCATTTAATCACATCCCTTCATGAGTTCTGAGTCCTTTCAGAAATAGACCAGAAGTCAGATAAAAATTTTAAAAAAAATCAGCCTCATTGCTGGTAAAGCTGGAATAGGGAAAGAAAATTGGACCCCAAAAGACCGAAGTATATCCCTCAACTCTAGATGGGGAGCTGCTCTGGGGGGAGTTGGGTGGACAAGAACAAAGATCCTGCAGGAGTCAGACAGAGAGAGGCCAAGGTGCATGCGATTTTTAACACACGAGCTTTCCCGAGTGCAGAAAAGCAGCTGCCTGGGGTTCGAAGCTTGCCAATCCAATCACAGATCATAGATTATTCTCCTTTCAGAGTGGGAGAGGCTGACTCTAGGGGCAGAATGGGCAAAAGGTTACTTTCCAGCAAGGGTGCAAATACCTAATTCTTGGGGTAAGGCAGGAAGCCAGGGGCAGGGAGAGTGTGGTCCCACTACAACCTCCTATTAAGAGTTCCCTCCTTTCTGGGCCCACAGCTCCTGCAGGGGTGCGAAGCCACCAGAAACCCTCATAAACTGACTCTTACACAAGCTTTCCAGAAGTTACTTCAAAGCATCCTGTATGTCTTCCCAGAACACATTCTGTTTTAATATCTCCTTTTATTATGAAAGGAAGATATGATTATTGTGAAAAATTAGAACACAAAAGAAATATATAATATACCAGGTGACGGCCCCCTGCATTCTGTAATCAATATTCCTGGTCTGTCTTCCAACTGAAAGTCCATTAACAAGTTTTATGTCCACAGCACATTTTTAAACAACTTGTATAAGCAAGATTTATGGACCAAAGGGTCAGCTGATTAGTCGTGCCCTCTTGCTAAGTTGATGTGATATGACAGGCCCTTTGCAGGTGCCCTGGGCCGTCTGTCCAAGTTGGGCAATGCACACCTGCTTAGTTGCTGTCTTCCCATTGAGTCTCAGTATTTGTGCACCTCTACCTGTTTTCTTCCTGCCGTGTCAGGAGTGTCTGGCTTTGGCTGGATTTCTGCATCTCCGGGTTGACCTACTCATTTCTAACACACAGATGCTTCTGGGGCATCCTTTTAAAGCTAAAGACAGGCTTGAAGCTATGACCATGGCTCCGTATCAGCCCCCTCTGAAAATATGGTAGAAGCTTCACGACTCAAGGGTTCTATCACTGTAGCTGACAGTCTTTCTCTGTCCCCAACTATCCCAGCCCTGTTCATTCTGACCTTTCTCCACTGCCTGGAAGGGTTTGGAATCCTCCTGCTGTACCAATCCCCCACCCCGCCTTCCTTCCCTCCCCTCCCACCCCCCTGCCATGTCCCATGGGCTGGATGTAGACCCCTGAAAATGGCGGCCCCCTTACCCAAGCCCCACTGGTCTCCCATTTGGGTCTCTTGTGCCCAGTCTCCCTCCCTATTCCCTTTCTGCCCTTCCCTGTCCCCAGGGCAGAGATTGGGCTCTACCTTGGTGCCCCAGCCTCCTGACCCGCTTGGCTGGTTGTTTTCCCTGGGCTTCGCTGTAGTTTCTGGGATTCTCCCACATCAGCCCCACTACGTGGCCTGAATGTCCACCTGATGCAAAAACCGTCAGTCTCCACAAGTGTCCTGCCTGCCTCCCCGCTCAGGTCAACACCAGGCTCGGAAGGCCTCGATCTGTCCCCACAGCTCCCAGCCCTGGACCTCCTGGCCACAGGACCCTGGGCTGTAGGCTGCCCCCAGTGCACAGCCCCCCTTTCCAGCCTGGCTTTCCGCTGCGCTGGCTGTCATTGGCCCTGACCTGCTGCTTTCTCCAGGAAGGAGTCCCTCATACACCATGCAATCGAGGCCATGTCTTTGGTGACACATTCAGCTGTCACTGCTATTTCCCACGAGATGTTAACTGTCACTCAAATACCAAGCAGTCCTGCTAGTTTGCAGCCCCATGTGGCAATTTAGTTATTGCTACTAATACTCTGTCAGAAAAATATTGATGTCCCTTTATTTATTTATTTAAAGATTTTATTTATTTATTTGACAGAGAGAGACAGCGAGAGAGGGAACACAAGCAGGGGGAGTGGCAGAGGGAGAAGCAGGCTTCCTGCTGAGCAGCGAGCCTGATGCGGGGCTCGATCCCAGGACTCTGGGATCATGACCCGAGCCGAAGGCAGACGCTTAATGACTGAGCGACCCAGGCACCCCTTGATGTCCCTTTAAATCTGTGATTTTAACAGGCTTCCTCCAGGGAGTTTCTTGTTCGCGGGGGGCACATTTTTCTCCCTAAGGGACACAACCCTAATTTTAATATGAAATTGAATAAGAAACTAAGAGGCCTGTCTGAGGAACTCATTTCACGGGCAACGCAGGCCAGGAGCAGAGGGAAATGAAGACATCGGCATTGGTCACCCTGGGCGTGGTCCAAGTGGTCCCTTCGCTCGGCCCTGGCTTCACCTGCAGAGAAGTTCTTGACTGAGAACGCTTTTGTTGCAGGGCCTGGTTTCCTTGGCTTGCATCACACTCGCGTGTTTCATCTAGCACTCCGACAGCATTTACCACGTGCCCGCCCCTGTTCGAAACGCTTGCAGGTAGGAATCGATGAAATCCCTAGGCAGCCTCGCAAGGCGGGTGCTCTTATTCTCCCCGTGTTACAGATGGGGGAACTGAGGCAGGGAGAGGTTAATGAAATCGCTTAAGGTTACACATCTCGGAAGTGGCAGAAGAGCGATCAGAACCCAGGCCTCGTGGCGCCAGAGTTTGCGTGACTGCCGCCACCCCCGGCTGCCTCCCAGGCACAGGGAGACTGTTCCTCTGCTGTGAACCATCTGCTCTTGGACTCAGGTCCTGGGGAGATTCCTGGCTCGCTTTTGCTGCACAGGAAATTGTAGGCGTCAGGACGGGACATGCAACATCTTTGCTACCCGCCTGACACGTGGGATTTTTTCTTCTGGCATCCATTGCCTTCACCTGGAAGGGTGAATTGGACAGCTGAGTGGATTCTGTGAAAATGCGGCATCTGATTCGTCCTCAGATGAACTCGTAGCAAAACCCAGCATCATGCCAGTCCATTTGGCAGCTGCACACTGTTTCCAGTTGTGGTCAAGGACCTTCGGCGACTGTTCTCTCCATCTTGTCCTCAATCCACCTCACAACTCTTGTGGTTCTGGGTCCAGGCAGCCATCTCGACAGCCCGTCTACCCGCCTGGCATCGAGTGACATCCCCGCCCTTCTTCTTCAGGCACTGGGACTGCTCATCCAGTTTGTGTCCTTATTTCTCAGTTCGGTGGTGCCAGGCGGCAGGGGGGACGTTGTGTATTATGGAAAGGGAAAGTGAGATGGTAGAGTAGGAAGCTGGGATGAGAATGTTTTGCATTCTAGCAAATGCCCTGGCTGCTTGTGACTCCTATGTAGTGGGTTGCACTTGGGTGGTCAGGGAAGATGGCTTTAGTGATTTGGGGCTCCCTTGTACTTACAAACTTGGCCCTGGGGCAGCATCGAGGTGTGGGACGGTGGGCTGGGAATTGGGAGAACAGGGTTCTAGTACCAGCCTCTGTTTCTCACCTGGATAACAAAGGACTCCAGTCAGACGTTCTCTTGGCCCATCTGGCTTTGGAATCTGAGGGTCATACGTAGCAGAGGGTCGGTGGTATGTTAGGGAGGCCAGGAGGGCCCCCAATTCCTGATCAGTTTGCTAAAGCCAGACACTGCTCAGAGGCAAGGGGAGAGGTACAAGTGGACAATTAAAGTTGGAATTGGCATTTCAGGTGGCTGGCCCTGGCACTCATTGACAGAGCTCCTGATTAAATGCAGCCACTCAGATGGCATTCCCACACTTCCCTCCTGCTGTCTGCTACTCCCTGGATACCTGCTCCCCAACTTTCAGGGTCTTCTTAGTCACTTCTTTTTCTAACTACAAGCGTGGTTTGCTCATGGCTCAAAGGGTAGAGGGGAGAGGATCCTGACCGGTGATGGGGACGACAGGGTCCCCCACCTAGCATATAGGCATTGAATTCAAAGTCATTCATTGAATTGGAAGTGGCAGATTAGTGCATCCCTAGAACCAGCCAAGAAGGACTGGTGTAGAGAGAACCTCTGAGCATCCTGTTAAGGAAGAACAGTAACTGCGGAGCATCGTGATGGGGGATCCACCAGGCCCTTTGATGTAAACCCAAGTGACCTGGGACAGTGCATGGACATGAGTCCCCGGAAACACCAATATCTCTCCCTTCCCACTCCTCCTCTTCCACCTGGCCACCCCACCCCCCAACTCCCCTCCCCTGACTGCGCCACTGTCAGTCTCCCTGCCCATGATGGATTTTTCAGGCTTCGTTTAGTGACATAACCATCCCAGTAAAATATACAAATGGCCCAACTGTGGATCCTAATGTGCAGTAAACGGTTTTTCACCTCATATCATTTTTTATGGGAAGAAATTGGCTTTGTGTTTCCCCTGCAGCGCCACCCACCCCCCTGCAGATGGACTGTGCTGGGGGAGGGGTTGCCTCCACTCCATCTGCCCGGGGACCCACTCTGCTCCAAGCACCGCTCACTCACGGGGGCAGGGGGCGGTTCAGCTTTGATTAACTGTCCCGTGCGATATTCATTTCCGACAAGAGGCTCACTCTGCCGTCTCTACAGGAAAAGGGGGGTGGAGGGAGAGTGCAGGGTTCCTGATTGGATTCAGTTCTTTGTCTGTTCTGGTTGTTTTCCGAAGGCACCACCTTCTGCAGCGATCCTGCACCCTTTATCCGTGGCTACGCGTCCTCTGCTCTTTCCTGGTTCCTTCCTGTGATCTCTCACCCATGGAACGGGCCCCTTGGTGCTTCTCTCTCTGCCGCATGGTGACATTGGAGGGGATCTCTGAGATCTGCAGTTCAGGAGATCAAATAACCTCTGAGCTGGCGAGGGGACTCTCCTCACCCAGGGAAGGGAAGGTTCAGTAATGCTAAACTCAGTATCCTCCAATGCAAGCTCAACTGCTAGACCCCGGCCAGGTCAGTTAACCCACGTCTCTGGGTCGACTACGCCTCAAAATTGTTCTCCTTCTGCCCCTTGGCCCCGTCCTACCCAGGCTCCACCAGTGGCTTCATTTCCTCCCCTCCGTTCTGAACTGGGGCATTTCCTAAGACTCCGGCCTGAGTCATCTCCTCTTTTCTGTAAGCATTCACAGTGGACACTTCTAGAAGCACATCCGAGGTACAGGTGATTTGGGGGAAGGAAGACTTTCTGCTGAAAATGAGTTGGGTGATGACTCAAGGTCTCCTCTGCAGCCGTGGCATCGCCCCGTTCTCTCAGGCAGCAAATTCCTTGCCTCTGCTCCTGCCTGCCTTCCTCCTGCATGCCCAGGAAGGCATGGGGCGCAGCAGGCCTTGCTTCCTCTTCTTGCAGCTACTGCTGGCTCTGCCTCCATGGCCAAAAAAGGGCAGCCGGTCCTTGGCGCTGGGCCCCAAGTGTTGCTGGGAGTGTGTGTCCATGCTTATGCATCTGCTAGTCTGCAGAGGAAGCCGCCTCCACAGTGTCCTGGATTTCTGTGTGCCCCTTTGGTGGCGGCTGACTGCCCACCTCTCCACCTGGCCAGCAGTGGGGCGAGGATTGCTGCAGGCTCAGTACAGAGGATGTGCGCGCGTGCGCGTATACCCAGCCATGCATCTGTGCATGCAGACACTCTCTTTGGAGCAATATCTGCACATTTGGCTCAAAGGCACAGACTAAGTGTACACCTAAGAGTTCCTCTAATATAGAGATGCCGTTTGGGGGAAATAATTGTACCTGAACAAAGGGAAAGTCCTTTGAAATGTTAAGAAGCTCATAGAAATGTCAGCGCCAATAATGACAACAGCCACTGTTCTGAGATTCTCTTGCTCACGGTGTCCTCACACTCCCACGCAGAGCCTTGGAATGGAGGACAAGGGGCAAGAGAGCTCAGCTGGGGCTTCCAGTCATCTTGGACACTGAGATGGGTCCATTCTGGAGCCCACATTTCTGGGTGCATAAAGACCAGCCAGCTGGTGTTGGGGGAGTGTGGCCAGGGCAGAGAGGGGCGAGGCACTGTAAGCAGCGCTTGGGGGCTGTGAAGTTTGGCCTGTAGAGGAGATGGTGGCTGTTGACAAGATCTGAAGGTTTTTCATTCCGAAAAGCCATGAGCCAGCCCCAAGTTATTCCAGAGGGCAAAACTAGCTAGGGCAGATGTAGCCTAGGATCAGAAAGCAGTTTCCTCCCAGCATTGACCCTCCCTACAGTCATATAGATCAGACAGTGGCCTGACACCGGCTGTCAGTGAAGTTGAAGGATTCTTGCATTGGAAGGACGGCTCAGGAAGATGATGCATCCGATTCTTTCCCACTTTCAGGAGCCTGGGGTTTTAACCAGTTATCCTCCAGAGGGGAAATTGGAACCCAGAACCACAGACGTAAGGAGTTCACATAACTTCTAGAAGATGAGACTTCTCAAATTGGCACTGGCTCCAGGCCCCATGACCCCTGGGACCCAGGAAAACCAAAGCTAAATGCGCTCTGTGTTTCCCTGGAGACGCAGTTACCTACTGACAGCTCTTCAGGTGACCATCCAATTGGAGACTTGGGTTCTAAACACAGAAATTCAGGAATGAAGCTACGTTGGCTCTTTGAGGGGCTTCCTGGAGTTTGGAAATGAAGGCAACTACGTCCTGTCTCCTCACTCCGGGCAACGTCCCCACTCTTCCTGCCTCTGCAACCGTGGCCTGGCCTCACGGGGCCAGGACCACAGGGGCCAGGACCAGGAAGGGCCTGAGGTGCAAGGAGGGTGGGGGGGGCACTAAACCCCTGACTTAGGAGACAGAAAGCACGGCCGTGAAAACAAATCTATTTAGAAGCCTCCAGCAGATTTTAGACACCTTGATTAATCATAACTTGCTACACATTATTTCCCTATAAACAAACTACAATGTTACTCATATAAACAGCTTTATCTTGACAGCTGCAAAATGTCAGGATTTAATGTAGAATGAGCAGAGTTATAACATATGTTACCACTCCAGGCCTGGAACACACTAATTCACAGCATACTGCCTCATACCGAAGAGGTGATTACAAAAGAGGGGCTAGGTTTTCTTCCTTGCCACGATTGTACACGCTGCCTCCAAGTCCCTAGTGCCCTCTCTTTGGCTGAGCTGCGGAATGATTGAGATGCAGTACAGAGGAGGATTCTCCGGGTTGCCAGCAGTGAGCAAGACGGCAACCCGGCAAGTGGGGATGTGGTCATGTTGTATTTTTGAAAATGGACTCTAATAAATACAGGTGTCCCACACTGGGAAACCCATGATTTCCAGTATAATAATAAGGGGTAGGGGGCAGAGAAAGTGAATACACTGCTGGCATCCTGCTGAGGAGGGTTGCTGCTACCTTTGCCAGAATGAAAAGCCTCCGAAAGATAGAAAACAAATAGAACCCCCTACAGAAACCAACAGTTGAGAAACAGGTTAAATGCAAGGGGAAGCCGAATTTAATGTTCAATGAAAATAAAGTTTATAAAGGGCCTCTTTACCTTGGGGTAGTTTTATCCCAAAGTGAGAGAGAGAGAGAGATTGGGAATTTTCTCTTACAGGCTGCACTCAGCTAGAAACCCCACAGGGCACATTTTCATAGAACGGTTTCGTGTGTGTTCTCTTTGCTTTCTTTGTCTCCCCTCCTGTGCCTCTCTTCTACCCTAATATGGCATCGATCAGGGTGTCCTAGGTCCAGAGCACCCAGGCCGGCCCATGGCCTCCGTTTGTAAATACAGCTCTGCTGGAGCGCGACCACGCCCACCCGGATATACATACTGTCTGTCTGCTTTTGTGCTGCCGCCGCAGAGTTGAAAAGAGAGGCAGCAGAGACCATATGTATGGCCCGCAAGGCTGAGGAGATTTCCTCTCTGGCCCTCCATAGAAAAGTGTTTGCTGACCCTCTGCTCTAAACTGTACATGTGTTTATGTCATTCCCCAGCCTAAACACTTAAGGCATGCTCTCAACTCATTTTTGGCCACCCAAGAGTCAGTCCCCTCCTTTGGGCTCTGGAACCCCAATTTTCTCTTGGGGAAGGACCGACCGCTCACATTGCCTGGTCTTGGTGGGTCTGCCAACCGAGGGTTGGGCATGGAGCCACAGGTCGAGACCTACCATAGAGACACCCCCTGACGTGGTCCTGGCTCGCCTTGAGAGCCTACCTGCACCCCCCCCACTTGTCTCCGTTCCAGTGCTCATCTTCTGTGGATGGGCCCCATCCTCCAGTTACTCTGTTAAGATGACCAGTTCACAGGGGTGTCTTCCCCCACCCTGCTGTGAGCTCCTTGGTGGGGAGGATTGGTCTCATTTCCCTGTATCTCCAGAGCATAGCAAGGTTGCTGAATGTTAGAACCAAGTCCTCTTTTTACCATTGGTGCTGTGTTTGGCTGTTAAGTTATCATCTTGATCTTATGCTAAGAGTTCCCAACCCAACCCAGCATCAAGTAGCTCTTTCTGCTCTCGTGCTGACTTTATCCCCTGGACCCATTACTGACCTCCTCCTACTGATCCATTCAAGCCCTGAATTTGTACCCCACTCCTGAGATCGGCTTCCAGTTCTTTCCCCCAGGCCTGTTTCTCTGCCCTCAGTCACTGAAGTCCTGTCTCATTCTTCTCGGTGCTGCCGTGGCTGAGAGCTCTGCATCAGGCCCTTGGAGCTCATGATGGGAGCTCTGCTGTCTGAGATCAGACAGGATGATGCCCAACCCCTGAAGCCCTTGGGGAAGGCATGAACCTTCCAGATGCTTCCCGCCCTGTTGAATTGCCTTTCCTGGCCTTCGCATCTACTTCTGGATCCTGATAATCCTGGTCTGGCTCATGTGTTGCTGACCCCTTGCCAGGCAGCCTCTGACAGGAGGGTGGGATTGCCTCAGTGGCACAAGTAGCCAGGGCAGAGTGTGTGCTCACCACCTCCATGTTTTTGTTTTGTTTTGTTTTGTTTTGTTTGTTTTTGCTGAAAGGGGAGTCTTTAATTCTTTGCTTTTGCAAAAAGTGAAATAGTCCTTGGGGAGCACACAGCTGGCAGTGTTTAGCACGACAGTCAATGCTCAAACCCTAGGGCTCTGGCACAGTTCCTTTCTCCTGGGCCAGAGGCATGGGGCCGTCTTGGAATCTGGAACTCTTAGTGCCCCAGGTCCACCTAGAAGAGATAAGCCTTGTGATGCTTTGCAGGCTTCATGGGGGAGGGAGATAAATCACTGACACACTTCTCCCTTGCTTGTCTACTTTCATGGTGGGCTAGAACATTCTTGAGTGCAAGATCCTGTCTGGATGTCAGAATCTTAAACATTAATTCTAATAATTCTCTTTCTCTAATATTCTTGTGCCAGAAGGACTCCTGGGGTGTGCAAAACATCCCATATCCCAATCTTGCTGCCTGGGGTCAGGAAGGGTACTTGGTTTCTCTCCAGTTGGTGTAGTCATCCAAAGAAGCAGATTGTCCCATATCCAGCCCTGCAAATCCAAACACAGGAGCCTAATTATGCCCAAAGAAGGCATAATTCTCAAGAGTAAGGCTCCTCCTGGGCTTCTGAGCTCACTTCTGAAGGTAATTGGCAGATACTGGTCCCTGCTGCCAGGAACTCCTCCAGGAACCTTGGGGTCAAAGACAAATCTGGTGAGTGAGAAGTGAGTTTGGTGTATAGGATGAACAAACACCCTGAAGTGTCCAGGACAGGCTGGCTGTGTCACACGGGCTGCTTGAATGTTTCCACAAACCTTCAGAATGTCCCTCTGGAATCTCTGGCTTAGAAACTGCACCTCAAAGACTGTCTTTTACACTCAGAATGCACAAAATCTTTGCCTGACCACACCATATACTTGCCTTGGAGTCTGGTCCCAGTGCCTTGAAGGACAGCAAAGGGCAGCTGGGCATCAGCCTCCTGCCTTATCCTCCCCTGGCCCCAGCTGGCCCAGGACTGGGGCCAGCTCGTTTGCCTTGCCTCACGGGGCCTCCATGATGGGATTAGAGAACAGAGCCAATGACTTAGATGCTGGCTCCAGTCTAGCTCCTGGTTCCCAGCTCCGAGCTCCTGGCAGAACCTGATACACAGGCTGCCTTTTCTGTCACCAGCCTTTTCTCCCGTTTTAAGGACTTGAGTCTAGGGCTCAAAAGACTCCGGACACCTAAAATAGAAATGTCAAAAGGAGCAAAGAGCAGCATTCAATCATTACCAAGCAAAGTGGATTCCCCTTCATGATGTTATAACACATAGATTTGGATTTCAAGAGAGTAATTCCATCATTAACATCAGTACTCAGCAATCAGATTAACGTGGGTTTCTCCACACTTGTACTGTGTGTGTGTGTCTGTGTGTGTGTGTGTGTGTGTGTGTGTGTGTGGTGAGAGAGAGAGAGAAGAAAATGAGTTTCAAAACGAAATATCCCTGGATTCTGATTACCTATTGGTGAGTGCCAACTTGAACATTCTCTGCTCTGAGTTCATACACAATTGATTTGCAGTCTAAATCAGTCCCGTGGGGGAAAGGCGAGACTGGGTGACGGCTGGGAGTTTTGCATTTTCTTTAAAGTCTTTTATGGATCCCAGAGTCACCTCATGGTTAGCAGGGCTGATGGAGGTGAGCAATAGCATGGGTAATCCAAAGCCAGTGGATAATCTTTAAATCATTACCATCTGTTTTTGAAATGTACCATTTGATCATTCTCAGAAGCTGATTTGCCTTCCTAATCATGCTCTTCTTGGACCAGTGTTAAAACTAACATTGCTTTCCAATGGAAAATGAAACCAGCTCTTAATATGGTGCTGAATCCACTGCACATGATGCAAATACCTGGGAGAAAAAAAAGGAGAGGAAAAAGCCTAAAAGACAAAGAGACAAAGGGGAGGGTGGTGGAGGAGGAGCCTCATCTTTGCCTCTGATTTATTTTTCTGCCACAACTAGTGAGGGCATGCAAAGTGGAGTTAGTTCTCAGGACCTAAGCCCACTGCACATTTTCTGCTCAGAGAAGTCTGCTTTCCCATAGATAACTTCAGAGCCCCTGATTCCAGCTTGATGCAGCGTTGTGTGGAAGGGTGATGGTCTCACCTGTTTGCCTTGTTCAGGGGAGCAATATTTGTACATTGTAAGAAATTCAAAATTTACAGTACAGTGACAACTTAGTCTTCCTCCCACTGCGTCCCCACTCCTTCTCTCCCGGGGTAGCCCCATCACCCCTGTAGTGCTTTCTAATGTGCACGAGGCGTCTCTTCTTGACTCAGCTGCTCAGAAAGAGCTCTCCTCACAGTCCCTTGAGCTCTGGTGCTGCTGCGTGTTCCCTTGGCATCTGAACAACGTCTTGGAGCAAATCTATCCTCCTGGGTCTTCGATGCCTGAGAAAAGTCACGTTCTTCCTGTGCTTCAAGCATCCCCGGGCACCACTCCCCACTCCCGAGCCATCCGCGTCTCCATTCTTTCTCTCCTCGATGTTTTCCAGTTCGTGTCAAAGGACACCAAAGGCCCTTTCCTGGTCTGGGTGGCCTCTGTCTCTCCATGGGGTAGCATCTGACAATCTTGTCTCGATCTTCTTGTCGAGGCCCACTTCATCCTGGACTCTGGCTTCCCTACCTCATCGATTCTCCTCAAGTGTCCCTCTCCTGTCTGTGCTGAGTTGTCCTCCTTCTTCCATGCATTTTCTAGTCATTTCTTCTCCCCTCCCTCCACACTTCACACGCATCACTATTTCGAAGGCGACTCTCAAATCTGTGACTCTACACCTGACCCTTTCCCTCTACTCCAGACTTGATTTCCATCTCTCTGCTGGACAGTT
This sequence comes from Eumetopias jubatus, assembly GCF_037043125.1. Classification (NCBI taxonomy): domain Eukaryota; kingdom Metazoa; phylum Chordata; class Mammalia; order Carnivora; family Otariidae; genus Eumetopias; species Eumetopias jubatus. The sequence goes on from NW_028274820.1 coordinate 87,878,034, forward strand.
CCCCCATGATGTCCCCTGCACAGCTGCAATCCGAGTTTGTGTCCTTCCTCTGATACTGTCCCCTTCTCTGACCGTTAGTGGTTTTGAAAATAGTTCCATCACTCTCCCAGGCACCCTTAACTCCTCCAGACATTTCCCTCATCCCCCAGACTGGTCAATTCTCTCTTGACATTTTTTGCCATAACCATCCTTTTATTTCAATTCATACAACTGCCATTCCACGTCCAGACCTTTCTGGCCCAGTACCTGAATGATGTCAGTAAACTTTTAACTGATTCTCCTTCAGCTCTCTCTCTCCCCAATCTACTTGACATATCATCTTCAGGATAAGTAACATCCCCAAATATGATTTTATCATGTCATTCTCCTAAATAGAGTTTTTTTTAAAGTCTATATAAGCTGTTATGAAATAGGCAAGATTCTTAGATTCAGACTTATCCTTTTTTCCTGGTTTCAACTGTCAAAAGGAAATACTAGTATATACTTTTCTTGAAACAAAACAACTTTATAGCCTGACTTCCAAGTCAACCTCAAATGGTCCCTAATTTACCTTTTCCGTTTTATCTGCTATGTTGTTTTGGTTTTATTTTGGAGGCATTATGGCGCAGTGAATCAAAGGGCTCTGGACTCACTCAGCCTGTTGGTATTCCAGATCCTCCAAATACCTATTGTGTTGCTTTAGAGAGGTCTGTAAAAACCCTTCCAAGCTTTAACTTGTGCTCCTTTCATTAAAGATGGGCTTAATGCATCTATATCATAAATTATTCTCTGGATCACTTAGTCCATGTAAAATGTTTAGCAATTGCCTGGCACATCATAGTGTCAAATAAACATTCATTCTTGTTTTATCTTCCCAAGTGTGAACCCTCTGCTTAAGACAAACTGACATACCCACTTTCTCTTGAATAGTGCCTTGTGCATTTCTTTCTCTTTGGCTTTGTTCATGGTTCTTGATCCTTCTAAAAATCCTATCCATTTTTTAAAGTCCAACCTATATTCCACTTTTTCCATGAACTCTTTCTCTGATTCTGGCTCCAGTGAAACTCTTCTGTACGATCTGCCATGGTGGGTGCATGTCATTATACATTTGTCAAAACCCATAGAATGTGCAAGGCAAAAGAGTGAACCCTGATGTAAACTGTAGACTTTAGCTGGTAATAACCTATCAATATTGCTTCATCAATTTTAACAAATGTACCATAATTATAGAAGATGTTAATAATAGGGAGGGAAAGACAGGGTATATGGAAACTCTCTCTACTTTCCTTTCACTTTCCCTGTAAACATAAAACTGCTCTAAAAAATGAAGCCTATTAATTAAAAAAAAAAGAAAAATTTGACCCGTCTATATGTGCATGAGTTCCTTCAAGGCTCATTTCTTTAATCTTCAGCCAAAGGTTTGTGTGGCTTGAAGATACACAAAGGGAACCCTTCATCATATCATGTTGTGAATTCTTCTACCTTATTTTCACAGGATAGAGTCAAGAGATCATGTAGCTTAAGAGAAAAAGAGTGTGAAATAAGAAAGGTCTGAGTTTATATCCTGGCTCCTCTTTCCACATGGTGATGTCACCTGGACAAGTTGATTAACTTTTTTGAGCCTCAAGATCCTCATCTGTAAAATGGGGATAATAATATTTATCTGTCAGGTTGTTTTATTAGACTAACCTGGCAGTTGCTATCTTGTTATTATATGAGGTAAGAGCTTGCTTTATTGCCAAGTAATCTGCCTGAGGCACAAGTTCTCTATAAACACAAACAAAAACGTGTCTGCTTTCTTGACCAAAAAGTGATCAGATTTAGAGAGATCAGATAATTTAGTGATGAGGATAGACACAAAGGACTTTTCACCCTCAGATACATTATGATCCACAACATGGAAGAAGCTCTGCAAGTGTTAGCTGAGTCTGAAACACTGCAGCATGATTGTGTCAGTCAGTTATTAGCGTTTAACACGACAAAGATTTCCACTTAGGTCTTCATCTTGCAGATACAACACCAAGAACACGGGACCTCTCAGGTCGCCATGGTGGAGGATCAGACCTAGAAGTGGCTTACGTCGCCTCCATTCGCATCCAGTAGCCTGGGACTCATTCACATTGCCCCTGCCTGATCCCAGGGGAGCCCGGGAGGGAGAGCCTTCCTGCCATTTACAAAGAGGGAACAGAGCAGTGAGCACAGAGCTTAGTCTCCGAAGAGTCATCTTAACAAAAGTTTGGGGGCTCAGAAATAATTGTTCCAATGCCATCCAATTCCGTGCTGGTGAAATGGAACTGTCCAAGGGCTTTTGTTTGAAAATAAAATATTTATTATTTCAAATAGTGGTTGAATTGAAAGACTAAGAAGAGAGAGGGTGATCTTCCAGGAATGGAAAGAGAGAAGACTGATTGCTTCTGTTATCAATTATTTGAAGGAGGGCTTCAACATTTTAATGATGAGAAAGAAAATCATCTTGTTCACTCCAGCCAATCCCAAAAGAAAACATTGGTCTCTCAAACTATGGATAAAAATGTCAAAAATGAAATCCTTTTCCATCTGCAAATTAAAAGGAGAGAACGCAGTTTTGCCCAGGAACGAAGGCCTGACGTCACTCTGCAGTGCGGCATGTGAAACTCCTTCTCTCGTTTACGTGCTTCCACACCCATTACCCATGTAGATTCCCTTTGTTTCTGGGCAGAATTTCCTTCAAGCAACAGGACGGAAAGACGACTGGATCAGTTTTTGTCTCCGGCCCACATGGTCCAAAGCAAATACACAAATCAACAAGAAAGCACACTTTGAGGAACCGAGTGGGCTGGTCCTTTGCTTTATTCTCCTTTCAATTACTCTTATTATTTGTTTGATCTAGCAAAGGTGGCCTAATCTCATTTGTAATATTTATGATAATACTGTTTGAGTGCTAGATGACAGTCTTGTAGCTCATTAGGTAATTTCCATCACACATACGCATTATCAAACATGCTTCATCACAGCCCAGCTCCTGGAGGCACAGAGGTGACCGGAGCGAGCCTCACTGTCCCCCACCGGCTGCCCACACACAGGGTCCACACACAAGACTGGATGCAGTGAGCAGCCCAGATGCGACAGTGCTCTGCTCTGTCCTTGGCACTGACTCCTCACCACCTTCCTCCTCTTACTGACGGTTGACAGCAGAGCTGTAGCTCCCCTGCTTGCAAGCTGCATCCAGAGAGTTATGGGAGATCCTTACAAACCACTGAGCATGGTGTTTGGCTTGTTATAAACTTTCCATAAATATTATTTGTTGCCTCCTGCATTCCTCATTATGTCTTAGGCTGGGACAGGGGCTCCCCAGAGGAGGGCCAGGCCCTCCAGAGGTCATCCAAGGAAGCAGAAAGGGAAGAAAGCCCTCACTGAGCCCCTTTCGGGGGCCAAGGCTCACCTGCACATCTGTTTCGGGGTTTCCCTTCACCCCCACAAGGAGCCTGAGAGAGGAGGGTTATCTCCTTGTACAGCTGGAGATACTGAGGCATAAGGAGTTTAGGTTCCTTGCTCAAGGTCACCCAGCTGGTCGGGGGTAGAGCTGGAATTAGAACTCACGTCCATCTCCTCCACGCTTCGCGGGTCCCTGGGTGGGGGGTGGTCTCTGCCTCCAGTGCCATCTGTTCCCTTGCCCTGGGGAAGGTGCAGCCCATGCGGTCCTTGGGCCCTAAGTGGGGGCTCTTGTTGCCTGCTGCGATCCCGGGGTCCAGCAGGTGTGGACAGAGCCACGCGAACCAGAATGGGGGTCGGTAGCTGCAGCTGAAGAGAGGCAGTGCTGAGGGCTCCTTCCTCTTGGCTGCACGTCCCCTGACCTGCCACCCTGCCCTTGTGGGCTGTCCCCTGGGGAAGACCGTGGGCTTCCCCTCTTGAGCTGGGACAGGGAGGAGGGAGTGGGAGTGAAGTGCCCTGATGGCGAAGGTTCCAGTGTAAGGACCTCTTCCGGTTCTCCGTTCTACCCTCAGTCTCGGCACCTTGTCGGGCAGCTCTTGTTGGTGGAACAGTGTCTTCTGAAGGCGCTCTGGCTTCATCCTGTTCCGCCTTCTTGCTCAGGCTGTCCCGGTGCTGGTGTGTTTTTCTTCCTCTCTGTTCTTTTCCTGTGGAGAGGAGTAGGGAGTGTGGCCCTGAGTTCGAGGAATCCAGGAGGAGGTTGGAGAAGAAAAGAAGGATCTGGGCTTTTCTAGTCCTCTTTGGTGTCTTCTGCAGGCTGGCTTGCATTCTGTTGTTTGCTCACGTTCTGTGGGGCTGTGAGGGGCCACTCAGCTCTGACCCAGCGGAATCTCCAACAGCTCCAGCCCTGAGCCCCGGGGTCTGGAGTTCGGGGGTGCCCTCCTGCCGCAGCAGAGCAGAGCCGGAGCCGGGGAGCAGCTGCTGGGGCCGGAGGGGGCAGGAGACGGGGCTCCGGCCCACGGGTGACTCCCGCCAGGTCCGCCTCGCTTCTCCAGCCAACAGCCTCCTCATCTGAAGGGGCCGGACTTCATGGCATCACTCCCCAGGATGTCTCGATTTTTGGACTTCCTCAAGACCTGTGTCGTAGGCCTCATATTTCTCTGGCTCAGGCCACGTCGCTCTCCAAGGCTATTGCCCTGTTTTGAGATTTCGGCCACTTCTAAACGACACGTGGGCGGAGAGGTGTCCTGCAAATTCCCGTGGGCCTTATAAACAGCGTTCCCTTTGAACTGCCGTTGTTCCTGGAGTGAGGCCAGGCGCTCGCTGTCCAGTCAGCTCTCTCGGCTGTTTCTCGGGCCTTGGAGCCTGGCGACAGGCCTGGCCTCCACTTGCATGTACCGCTGCCGTCACCACAAAGCCAGCCGCTGTTTACCAGCGAATCCAACTCAGTTTGATTTCAGGTGGAATTCTCCGGATGGGGTGCTGGAGTTAGCACAGAGTTTGCATGGTCCCGGCCCTTGAGGAGCGCGCAGTCCAGGGGGCAGCGGATGGAGGCCGTGGTGGTGTGTGTGTGGGAAGGGGCGAGGCCAATGCACAGATGACTTAATTCCACGTACTCGGGGACTCTGTTTCCCCCCTTTCTTATGGGTCACTCCCACTAGTTATGCTGGCACTAGAGGTGGATTTTCTGGGGGGCCTAGAGGATATGCAGAAGTGACCCTCAGGACCCTCTGTCTGGAGGAGAACAGAGAAGCCTATCCCTTGTCCTGGGGTTGGAGATAGGACTAATCTGCCTTTTCCACTTGCCCGGTTGAGGGAGGCTTCTGTCACACGTATTTTATCGTGGCAAAGTGGCACTGTGCCCTGTTCGTGTGGTGTGGGGGTCACAGGAGGCCAGTCCTGGTCCCGGCCCTGAGACTAGCGGACTCGTAACCTCCATCAGGTTCTCACCCCTTGGGCTCGGGGGTCCTCCTCTGTATGTGGGGTGGTTGGAAGAGCTTATTTCTGAGGGTCCCTCTGGATCTGCTGCCGTGCTTCCCCAAACTGTTCGCCCCTAGGAGCGCCTGTCTTCACCTGCAGGAGGAAAGCCCTCAGCAACCTCCTGGGGCATCTCCCAGGCCCAGGACAGCCTCCCTCCCTCGTCCCAGCACCCTTGCTCACTTCCCTCACACGGCAGCCTGGAGCCTGTTCTAGGGAATTGAAACCTGTTCTAGGAAGTAAAGCACCCGCCACAAAATCCGATCACACCTTTAAAATCCAATTAGTGTGATTTGGGGGATGTTCTTTTTAGAATTGGATTCCTGTTGGCTTCGTTAGAATAATTGCAAGGTGGCTTGCACAGGCACTGAGATCTCTAGTGAAAAGCACCATTAGGGCCTTTGGGTGTGTCCTCCGTCAGACAGATGACACTGATGTGGATGAGCTGATAGACAGATTCAGGGTGACTCAGACATGGTCATTAACTGAGAAGTTAGGTTATTTTGTAGTTTTTTATCGGGCAGTTGTTTTTTATTGTGAACTGTCTCAGGTGGGAAAGCATGATTGAGGATAATTGTGCCTGCTAGGATAGTGGAGACTGGTGTGTGTGTGTGTGTGTGTGTGTGTGTGTGTGTGTGTGTGTGTGTGCCTGTGGCATTGCATATGTGTGCATGCCTGTGGGGCACGTGTGTGCGCGTGCTTGCGTGTGTGTGCGTGTGCGTGTGTGTGTGTGCCTGTGGCATTGCATATGTGTGCATGCCTGTGGGGCACGTGTGTGCGCGTGCGTGTGTGTGGTTAGAAAGGAGACGGTTGGTTAGGGGTTCAACTGTCTGGAAGAAGAGGAAATTTTACATTAGCCCAGGCTTCTAGAAAGGTCCAAGAGGAAACATCAGCTTTCTTAGCACCCCTTCTTTGGAACTGGCCCCTCGGCACCCCCAGATGAGGGCCCCTTGTTTTCAGCCCTGGAGACTCAGCCCTCTTGTGAGTGGCTCCCCAGAGATGCATTCTCCCTGGAGACTTAATTGGCAAAGCTTCATAGAGCACAGAAACTTGGGATATGACAGTTCTTGCTCTTTAAATTGTCAAGGAAGGAAAGGTGCTTTGAACTGCAGCTGCTGGAAGGGCAGAGGACCTCGCTTGGAGTCACCCCTGCCTCTGTGAATGTTCAGGGAGCATGATATAGTGGCAGGGAGACAAACAGATAGATGGGGTGGGGTGACCAATATGAGCACAACGGGTCATTTTATGGTCAGGCCATGAGGATCCCGGGAAGCAAGCCTGACTGTGTCATCTGGGACCAGCACTCGCTGAGCTGATGCAGCAGACCCTCTGTGGGCACAGTGGGGGCCAAGCCCTGCTTTGGCCATTTGCCTGTGACTCTGGCCCTTGAGGCATGGGGCTGTGCCCCCTGGTGACCCAAGCACTGGTGGTTCTGGGCTCTCACTGGGATGGGGTGCCACAAGGATAACTGGACAGCTGGTCCAGGCTGAGAAGGCAGGAAGTCAGGAGGTACCTCATATAAAAAGAATGACCTAGAGGCACAAGTATGGGGAGGTCTCCAGCTCTCCCTGGCCTGGGAGGAAGGAGAGTTCTTCGATAAGCCTGGGGAGGGGAAGGAGTGTGAAAGGGGGCAGCTAGAGCCAGACTGGGACTCAGGTGAACAAAAGTGTAAAGAGGTGGAGGAATAGTGGGCAGTCCTCAAGACAGTTTCTTCTGGAGGGTTTTTAGTTTCAGTATATACTGTGGAATACTGAAATCAGTTCTTGGTTGTGGCATTTGCCATTGGAACTGTCCCTTGGTCCCCAACTCAAATGCGTCATCTGAAACCTTTGAGTCATCCAGTTTGTCTCAGCCTGGTACTTGATGATAAGTTCCTGAGGATAGTAACCATGTGTGCGTTCATCATGCATCCAAACAGTAGGAGGCGGAGTAATGCTCATTCTGTTCTCTCCTTCCTTTGCCTTAGTTTTTAAATATTCAGGCCCCTTCTCTTTCCTGTTCTTGTGTCAGAAGGGGAGGAGAAATACAGCTGACAGGGAAGTAGATAAGGAGTAAGCTGTTGTCCCTGAGTTAGATTATGAGCTCCAAGGAGAGGGTCCTTTCTGGTACAGGGTCGTTGTATATTTTTTGAGTGAAGCATGCAAGGAGAACTAAGCCTCAACATTGGGAATTTATAGTCAGGAAGACACAGAAAAAAATCTTTCATGCTTTCCCACGGACTGGCCCTTGGCCTCCTGGGAAGTTGTTCTTCCTCAATGGCCGATTGCTGCACATTTGTTCCCCTTGCTGGCTGCGTGTGCAGGCCTCACCGAGCCTCACCGCCCCATCCTGAGAAGCTGGGGATTTCACAGTCTGGCTCATGCTTCCAGAACACATGATCTTCAAGCTTTAATATATACCAACCCATGACACTCCTCAATTCATCCTTGATAATCTACTGGTCTCTAATGACCTCCATTAGCATTCTTAATAGGTCCAAACCAGAAACTCTGAACCTGTGGACTCTTCTCTTTAGCCATCTCTGCACCTGCGTCCCTATCGAGGCAGGGTCTGGGTCTTAATATGTATGAACATTAAGCTAGTTTCAATTAATCACGCGAAGCAGAGGCGACCCCTCTTTCTCCCCTGTTCCACTGACCATGTGGACTAATATATTTACTGTCCTCTTGGTTAGCTCTGCAGAATTCTGCTGTTGGTGCCCAGTCTCAGCCACCCCTGAGATCTGGGCATAGGAACTTCAAAAGAATCCTCACTTTACATCACCACACCCACCACCATCATTGTATTTCCCATTTGCGGCACCCCAGCGTTCAGCACCGGGCACACAGGAGCTCAGTGCCGGCACTCAAGGCAATAGTGACTGATGGAAAACCTCTCTGTGCAGGGAAGCCATGTGACTAACTAAAGCAGATAGCCCTCTGCACTGGGGGCAGAGCTCCCTGCCCTGCTGAGTCTGGGAGGGCCTGGTACTGCTGTCTGGATGCCTCTCCTCCCCTCCTTAATGCTGTCATCGAGGCCAGCTGATGAGCTCCTTCCGCTTGGTTGCGTCCCAACCTTCTCTCGATGCAAAAGCGTTCAGAGGACAGATTGCACTGATGAGTGCATTTCAGAATTTGGTTTGTTTACTTCCCTCTGCTTCCTATTTTGTGCTGGCGGGTGGTCTTACACCACAGGCAATGCAGATAGCTTCTTCCTTTGCCTGCTCCCTCCCATAGAGAGCACGAGGAAAACAAGACATTTCTCCCTAGTCTCAAATTCTTCAAGGCCCTCGCAGGACTAAGAACCCAAGATAGGAAGCCTGCAATCCTCTGGGTCAAAGGGATGAAGCAAATGAGGACCCAGGCTGGGTTTCTATGACGCCATGTGTTCTGTACACTCTGACTTCCAGCCTTGAGCAAACTGCAGATCAAGCAAAGCAGTCCCTTAAAACTCTGGACGGATCCAGATGTTAATGAAGCCTCATGAAACATTTCCTACAAATGAGTGAAGGGCTGCAGGAACCCACCACAAAGCTCATTTAACCCACAGATATCCTATGTGTTCACTGGCCTTGTCTGTTCTGGACAGTTTGGCTGAAACCACCTCAGCTGATAGGTAGCATCCTTCCAACGTGAGGACTAATGACCTACAGAACCCTTGTCTTTATGGAGAGCAAGCAGACTCCCTATTTTCTAAAACCACACAAGGAAAAAATGTCCAAGTCTTCCCTATACTGAAGGGGGGCTAGAGGTTAGTTTATTTTGCAAGTAAAATAGGATGGAGTATCCTGTATGGTTCCATTTCTATGACATTCTAGAACAGACTAAGCTGATGTGTGGCAGAAAAAAAATTCATAATGGTTGTTGCCCTGGGGAGCAGGAGTGATGGAATTGATGAGCAAGAAGCATTAGAGAATTTTCTGGAGTGAAAGCAAAATTCTACCATGTATTTATGAGGATTTAAGTTGCAACAGATACATGCACTTAGCAAATGTACACTTAAGATTTGTGCATTTCATTGTATGTAAATTTTATCTCAAAATAAGTCTGTAACAATTCTTGAAATCTAGTTAATGACACCCATGCTGAAATATTTACAGAGAATTGTACTGAAGGGTGCAATGCACGAAAAATAAGATGATTTAGAGAACTTATTCTGTGGCTCCACATGCAAAATAAAATTTAGAGCATCAGGTCTTATGTTTAAGTCTTTCATCCATTTCGAGTTAATTTTTGTGAGTGGTCTAAGATGGGGGTCCAATTTCACTCTTCTGCTTGTGATTATCCAGTTTTCCCATCACTGCTTGTTGAAGAGACTATCCTTTCTCCCTTGGGTATTCTTGGCTCCTTTGTGCACTGTTGGTGGGAATGTACGTTAGTTCAGCCACTATGGAAAACAGCCTGGAGTTTCCTCACAAAATTAAAAAAAAAATGGGATTAGTATATGATCCAGCAATTCCACTGCTGGGTATTTATCCAAAGGAAATGAAACCGGGTTATCAAAGAGGTATCTGTATTCCCAAGCTCGTTGCAACATTATTCACAATAGCCAAGATACGGAAACAAGCAAAGTGTTCATCACTGGGTAGATAAAGATGTGGTGTGTACATGCAATGGAATATTATTCAGCCATGAGAAAGAAGGAAATCCTGCCAATTGTGAAAACGGGATGGACCTTGTGGACGTTATGCTGAGATAAGTCAGACAAAGAAAGACAAATACTGTAGAATATCACTTACACGTGGAATCTAAAAAAGCTGAACTCATAAAAAGAGAGAGTAGGATGGTGGCTACCAGAGGCTGGGGGTGTGAAGGAGTTGGGGATGTGTTGTTGAAGGGTATAAACTGGGAACTAAAAGATAAACAAGTCCTGGAGCTTTAATGTACAGCATGGTGATTACAGTCAACAATACTGTGTTATAAACCTCAAAGTTGCAAAGAGATCTTAATTGTTCTCACCACAAAATAGTAATGATAATTATGTGAAGTGATAGAGGTAGCTAGCTAATGCCACAGTGGTAATCAGGTTGCGATAAATAAATGCATCAATATGTTGTACATCTTAAACTTACACGTTAATATATGTCAATTATATTTCAATAAAAAATAAAGATAAATGATAAAATTAAAAAAATAAGATGGGGGGGTTCCTGGCTAGCTCAGTCAGTGGAGCATGTGACTCTTGATCTCAGGGTTCTGAGCTTGAGCCTCACGTTGGGTGTCGAGATTACTTAAAAATAAAATCTTAAGAAAAAATAAGATGAGTTGATGGATGGACAGAAACATGATAATGCAAGTTTTGTAAAATGCTAATGGGTGAATTTAATTACTGGTGTATATTATGTTCACTGTAAAAATGTACCATCTTTGCATTATGTGTGACTTTTTCATAAAAAATATTGGGACAAATTAAGATGGGGCAACTTGAGGTAAAAGAGAAGTTCTTTTCTTTTGTTCTTCATTTTGTATATTATAGCTAGAATTGTTTTAAATTCACAAGTATCTCAGCTTCACTGGATTCAAAAGGGTCAGATGCCACAATTTTATTTTAAAGCATTAGGTACCAACAGTAGACACTAAAGACAAAACTGCTTCTTCATCTCATTAAGGGATAAAGGTATCCACAACCAAAATGAATCCTAAGGCCCCATATGGCTTATTTACTGCAAACTCAAAGTCAGAGAAATCAGGGAGATGATGAGCAAGCCAGGATTGCAGTTTGTGGGAGAATGGAAGGTTTGAAAAAGGATGTTTTGGGGCGCCTGGATGGCTCCCTCAGTTAAATGTCTGCTTTCGGCTCAGGATCAAGCTCCGTGTTGGGGGGGGTCTCTGCTCAGCGGTGAGCCTGCTTCTCCTTCTCCCTCTGCCTGCTGCTCCCCGCTTTGTTCTCTCTCTCTCTGTCAAATAAATAACATCTTGTAAAAAAAAAAAAAAGAAAGAAAAAAAAAGAATGTTTCATGTGGCATTAGTGTGATCGCTGAATCAAGATACAAAAAAAAAAAAAGAGAAAGAAAGAAAAGAAAATCCCTTACAAAACTGAGACATTCATTTTTATTCCAACCCTAATCAAATGACTTTCCTTTGGGGCACCTGGGTGGCTCAGTCGTTAAGCATCTGCCTTTGGCTCAGGTCATGATCCCGGGGTCCTGGGATGGAGCCCCACATTGGGCTCCCTGCTCCGTGGGAAGTCTGCTTCTCCCTCTCCCACTCCCCCTGCTTGTGTTCCCTCTCTCGCTGTGTCTCTCTGTCAAATGAATAAATTTAAAAAAAAGTTAAAAAAAAATAAAATGACTTTCCTTTGATTTTTGAATTTTTGATCAGTGAGAGAAAGTCAGTGCCCTATCGGTTTAGATCCACTCAAGGTAACTACTCTGCCCCTCTGGCTAATACTCGACCTGCCTACCTCCCCTTTCAGGGTGACTTCAGTGGCTGAGTCATCAGGGAGAATTTGTGCTCTTTGCTTGTGCTTTGAGTCTAGGATAAAGTTTGTAATTTTAGGTGCAGGTGAATTTTGTAACCTAGGTTCAAAAAAGTCTTGATACGTAACCTGAATAAATCTGGTGAACCCTTATAGCTCAGTCTTTGCATAAAATTGCATTTAAAGAGGTACAGATAAGCATTAGCCACATGGCAGTTTATTTATTCTATTTAAATTCAATTAATTAACATATAATGTATTATTAGTTTCAGAGGTAGAGGTCAGTGATTCATCAGTCTTATATAATACCCAGTGCTCATTACATCACGTGCCCTCCTTAATGTCCATCACCCAGTTACCCCATTCCTCCAACCTCCTCCCCTCCACCAACCCTCAGGTTGTTTCCTATGATTAAGAGTCTCTTATGGTTTATCTCCCTCTCTGATTTTGTCTTGTTTTATTTTTTCCTCTCTTCCCCTATGATCCTGTGTTTTGTTTCTTAAATTCTACATATGAGTGAGATCATATGATAATTGTCTTTCTCTGATTGACTTATTTCGCTTAGCATAACACCCTCTAGTTCCATTCACGTCGATGCAAATGGCAAGATTTCATTTTTTTGATGGCTGAGTAATATTCTATTGTGTATATATACCACATCTTCTTTATCCATTCATCTGTCGATGGACATCTGGGCTCTTTCCACAGTTTGGCTATTGTGGACATTGCTGCTATAAGCATTGGGGTGCAGGTGCCCTTTCGGATCACTACATTTGTATCTTTGGGGTAAATACCCAGTAGTGCAATTTCTGGGTCATAGGGTAGCTCTATTTTCAACTTTTTAAGGAACCTCTGTACTGTTTTCCAGAGTGGCTGCACCAGCCTGCATTCTTACCAACAGTGCAGGAGGGTTCCCCTTTCTCTGCATCCTCACCAACATCTGTTGTTTCTTGACTTCTTAATTTTAGCCATTCTGACTTGTGTGAGGTGGTATCTCATTGTGGTTTTGATTTGTATTTCCCTGATGCCCAGTGATGTTCAGCATTTTTTCATGTGTCTGTTGGCCATTTGTATGTCTTCTTTGCAGAAATGTCTGTTCATATCTTCTGCCCATTTCTTGATTGGATTATTTGTTCTTTGGGTGTTGAGTTTGATAAGTTCTTTAGAGATTTTGGATACTAGCCCCTTATCTGATAAGACATTTGCAAATATCTTCTCCCATTCTGCCAGTTGTCTTTGGTTTTGTTGACTGTTTCCTTTGCTGTGCAGAAGCTTTTTATCTTGATGAAGTTGCAATAGTTCATTTTTGCCCTTGCTTCACTTGCCCTTGGTGATGTGTCTAGGAAGAAGTTGTTGTAGCTGAGGTTGAAGAGGTTGCTGCCTGTGTTCTCCTCTAGGATTTTGATGGACTCCTGTCTCACATTTAGGTCTTTCATCCATTTTAGGTCTATATTTGTATGTAGTGTAAGGAAATGGTCCAGTTTCATTCTTCTGCATGTGACTGTCCAATTTTCCCAACACCATTTGTTGAAGAGACTGTCTTTTTTCCAGTGGACATTCTTTCCTGCTTTGTCAAAGATTAGTTGACCACAGAGTTGAGGGTCCATTTCTGGGCTCTCTATTCTGTTCCATTGATCTGTGTATCTGTTTTGTGCCAGTACCATACTGTTTTGATGATGACAGCTTTGTAATAGAGCTTGAAGTCTGGAATTGTGATGCCAGCTTTGGTTTTCTTTTTCAACATTCCTTTAGGTATTTGGGATCTTTCCTGATTCCATCCAAATTTTAGGATTATTTGTTCCAATTCTGTGAAAAAAAAGTTGATGGTATTTTGATCGGGATTGCATTGAGGGTATAGATTGCTCCAGGTAGGATAGACATTTTATTTTATTTATGTTTTTAATTTTGCTCAGTTAGCCACTGTGTAGTACATAATCAGTTTTTGATGCAGTGTTCAATAGCTTTGACATTTTAACAATATTTGTTCTTCCAGTCCATGAGCATGGAACGTTTTTCCATTTCTTTGTGTCTTCCTCAATTTCTTTCATGAGTGGTGTTCTGTAGTTTTCTGAGTACAGATCCTTTGCCTCTTTGGTTAGGTTTATTCCTATGTATCTTATGGTTTTTGATGCAGTTGTAAATGCGATTGACTCCTTAATTTCTCTTTCTTCTCATTGTTAGTGTATAGAAATGCAACTGATTTCTGTGCATTGATTTTATTTTTAATTTACTTATTTTTATTGTTATGTTAGTCACCATATGGTACTTCATTAGTTTTTGACAAATTGCGATGAGCACTGGGTGTTACGTGCATTGATTTTATATCCTGCCACTGCTGAATTCCTGTATGAGTTCTAGCAATTTTGGGGTGGAGTCTTTTGGGTTTTCCGCATAAAGTATCATGTCATCTTTGAAGAGTGAGAGTGACTTCTTCTTTGCTGATTTGGATGCCTTTTATTTCTTTTTGTTGTCTGATTGCTGAGGCTAGGACTTCTAGTACTATGTTGAACAACAGTGGTGATAGTGGACATCCCTGCTGTGTTCCTGACCTTAGGGGAAAAGCTCTCAGTTCTTTCTCATTGAGAATGATATTTGCTGTGAGCTTTTCATATTAGGCTTTTATGATATTGAGATATGTTCCCTCTATCCCTACACTGTAGAGAGTTTTAAACAGGAAAGGATACTGTACTTTGTCAAATGTTTTTTCTGTATCTATCAAGAGGATCATATGGTTCTTGTCCTTTCTTTTATTAATGTAGTGTACCACATTGATTGATTTGCAGATGTTGAACCACCTTGCAGCCCAGGAATAAATCCCACTTGGTCATGGTGAATAATCCTTTTAATGTACTGTGGGATCCTATTGGCTAGTATCTTGGTGAGAATTTTTGTATCCATATTCGTCAGGGATATTGGTCTGTAATTCTTTTTGGTGGGGTCTTTGTCTGGTTTTGGAATCAAGGTAATGCTGCCTCATAGAAAGAGTTTGGAAGTTTTCCTTCCGTTTCTATTTTTTTGAAACAGCTTCAGAAGAATAGGTATTAATTCTTCTTTAAATGTTTGGTAGAATTCCCTCTGGGAAGCCATCTGGCCCGGGACTCTTGTTTGTTGGGAGCTTTTTGATTACTGCTTCAATTTCCTTGCTGGTTATGGGTCTGTTCAGGTTCTCTATTTCTTCCTGGTTCAGTTTTGGTATTTTTATGTCTCTAGGAATGCATCCATTTCTTCCAGATTGCCTAATTTGTTGGAGTATAGTTGCTCATAATATGTTCTTATAATTTTATTTCTTCAGTGTTGGTAGTGATCTCTCCTCTTTCATTCATGATTTTATTTATTTGGGTCCTTTCTCTTTTTTTTTTTTGATAGGTCTGGCTAGGGGTTTATCAATCTTATTAATTCTTTCAAAGAACCATCTCCTACTTTCTTTTTTTTTTTAAGACATTTCTTTTTTTTTAAAGATTTTATTTATTTGAGAGAGAGAATGAGAGAGAGAGAGAGCATGAGAGGGGGGAGGGTCAGAGGGAGAAGCAGACTCCCCGCCGAGCAGGGAGCCCGATGTGGGACTCGATCCTGGGACTCCAGGATCATGACCTGAGCTGAAGGCAGTTGCTTAACCAACTGAGCCACCCAGGCGCCCCCCATCTCCTACTTTCATTGATCTACTGTGCTTTTGGTTTCTATTTCTTTGATTGCTGCTGTAATCTTTATTATTTCTCTTCTCCTGCTGGGTTTAAGCTTTATTTGCTGTTCTTTCTCCAGCTCCTTTAGGTGTAAGTTTAGGTTGTGTATTTGAGACCTTTCTTGTTTCTTGAGAAAGGCTTGTATTGCTATATACTTCCCTCTTAGGACTGCCTTTGCTGCATCCCAAAGGTTTTCAACAGTTGTGTTTTCATGTTCATTTGTTTCCATGAATTTTTTAAATTCTTCTTTAATTTCCTGGTTTACGCATTCATTCTTTAGTAGGATGCTCTTTAGCCTCCATGTATTTGAGTTCTTTCCAAATTTCCTCTTGTGATTGAGTCCAGTTTCAAAGCATTGTGGTCTGAACATACACAGGGAATGGTCCCAATCTTTTGGTTCTGGTTGAGATCTGATTTGTGACCCAGTATGTGCTCTATTCCGGAGAATGTTCCATATGCACTGGAGAAGAATGTGTATTCTTTTGCTTTAGGATGGAATACTCTGGATATATCTGTGAAGTCCATCTGGTCCAGTGTGTGATTCAAAGCTCTTGTTTCCTTGTTGATCTTCTGCTTAGATGATCTATCCATTGTAGAGAGTGGGGTGTTAAATTCCCCTACTATTATTATATTATTATTGATGTGTTTCTTTAATTTTGTTATTAATTGGTTTATATAATTGGCCACTCCCATGTTAGGGGCATAAATACTTACAATTGTTAGATCTTCTTGTTGGATAGACTTTTTAATTATGAATAGTGTCCTTCCTCATCTCTTACTACAGTCTTTGGTTTAAAATCTAAGTTATCTGATGTAAGGATTGCCACCCTGCTTTTTTTTGATGTCCATTGGCATGGTGAATGTTTTTTCATCCTCTCACTTTAAATCTGGAGGTGTCTTTGGGTCTAAAATGAGTCTCTTGCAGACAGTATATCAGTGGGTCTTGCTTTTTTATTCAATCTGATACCCTGTGTCTTTTGATTGGGGCATTTAGCCCATTTATGTTCAGAGCAACTATTGAAAGATATGAATTTAGTGCCATTGTATTACCTGTAAAGTCACTGTTTCTGTATATTGTGTCAGTTCCTTTCTGGTCTGTGTTACTTTTGGGCTGTTTCTTTGGTTAAAGGATCCCTTTTAATATTTCTTGCAGGGCTGGTTTAGTGATCACAGATTCTTTTAGTTTCTGTTTGTCCTGAAAGCTTTTTATCTCTCCTTCTCTTTTGAATGACATCCTAGCTGGATAAAGTGTTCTTGGCTGCATATTTTTCTCATTTAGCGCCTTGAATATATCATGCCAGTCCTTTCTGGCCTGCCAGATCTCTGTGGATAGGTCTGCCGCCAGTCTAATGTTTCCACCATTGTAGGTTATGGACCTCTTGTCCTGAGCTGCTTTTAGGATTTTCTTTCTGTCTCTGAGATTTGCAAGTTTCACATTATGTGTCGGGGTGTTGACCTATTTTTATTGATTTTGAGGGGGGTTCTCTGTGCCTCCCAGACTTGAATGCCTGTTTCCTTCCCCAGATTAGGGAAGTTCTCCACTATAATTTGCTCCAATATACCTTCTTCTCATCTCTCTCTCTTTCCTCTTCTTCTGGGATCCCAATTATTCTAATATTGTTTTGCTTTATGGTATCACTTATGTCTCATATTCTCCCCCTTGTTATCCAGTAGTTGTTTATCTTTTTCTCAGCTTCTTTATTCTCCATTATTTTGTCTTCTATATAACTAATTCTCTCTTCTCCCTCATTTATCCTAGCAGGTAGAGCTTCCATTTTTTATTGCATCTCATTAATAGCCTTTTTGATTTTGACTTGATTAGATTTTAGTTCTTTTATTTCTCCAGAGAGGGATTCTCTAGTGTCTTCTGTGTTTTTTTCAAGCCCAGCTAGTATCTTTATAATCATTATTCTGAACTCTAGTTCTGATGTCTTACTTATATACATACTGATTATGTCCCTGGCAGTCAGTACTGCCTCTTGTTCTCTTTTTTGAGGTGAGTTTTTCCATCTTGTCATTCTTGCAAGAAGTGGTTGCTTTTCTATTTGTAGAGTTGCAGCTATTCTTTTCTTAGATCTCTATTTGCATTCACAGGTGTTCAGAATGACTTGATAGCTATGTGGCTGAATTCCTGGGACCAGACAAAACTAAGGTTTCCTACTCCTCCGCCATCTTGGACTGTCCTTCCCCAAATGGCAGTTTAAAAGGCATTCCACTCTTTACTTGCATCTCTTGAAGAGCATTAAAGAGAATACAAGGCCAAACTCATAGTCACTCTTGAGAGTTCTTCATCTACCCCTTCTCTTCTATCTGTACCTCTCCAGAGCCTACTGTTAGTCTTCCAAACCCTCTCTTAAGCCACACACCTTTTGACTTTTCACACTCTCTGGCTTTCTTTGTCTTTTTAACTTTTTTATTACATATATGATTTTAGCCTTTCTGGCCAAACCCTCCTGTTTCTCTGAGCCTCTTTGTTTCTAACTACCCATTCTCCTGATTACATCAAAAGACCTGAGAATCTTGCTTAGAATTTCTCAGCTTATGAGTGTGCAAGGGGCTAATGCTGGGGGCATAAGCAGAGGCAGGTGTGGATGCCCAGAAGTTTGAGGGGCAAGAGAGAAGTGGTAAACTGATATGTGAATAAATGATATTCCTGTGTTTTGTGTGAATTGCCTCCTCCAGTACTTTGCACAGGCTAAACACTCGGTTACAGTTCCTTCTTTTGCCTGTACTTGTTTGAAGGTGAATCTCTCACAGAACATATTAACTGTTGAGTTTCCATAGATCTTTTTGTTAGTGGTTTCCCTGGAACCATACCAGCAGAACTCCTGAATCCAAGACAGAATGACCACAAGCAATCAGGGTCCTCTCCTCCTTTCTCTAAGAAATACAAACTGAGAGTGTGGAAGTGGCCTTAGGAGAAAAACATCTCTCTCTACCAGCTGTGAGCTGATCAGAGTGAAAGCAAAAACTATTGCAAAAAAAAAGGAAGAATTGATTTGGCTGTCAAATAGTAAGCAAGATAAAAAGCTAGTGGTTCGAGAGTCCGACATTCTTTTGATTGGGGCTGAAATTCCCTCTGTGGGAATTTCCCCCGACTCCCAGACTCAACATTCAACATCTTATAGCTGATGGAATCAGCAAGGGGGTAGGTGGTAGGTGATGGGCCAGGCCTCTTCTTGCTTGTTCTATGAGTCAAACTGTGGACCTTAGTCCCAATAAGTTTGCAACCTCTTGGTAAAAAAACGAAAGCCCCTGGCAGCCTGGAAAAGACAAGGCATTGAACAGGAGGCATCAGAGCCCTGCGTTCATTATATTTTATTTCTTTTGTTGCCAATTTCCAATCACGATTTGCAACTCAGAGCCAGTTTTCTTTTCTTATAGGAGGGATGGTTTGTAGCTAGTTGTTGCAGTGAGGCAGTTTGGTGCTGGAGAGGCCAAGGTGGTAAGGGTGGCAAAAATCCTCCTGCCCATGGATCACTCCTAAATGGAGGAATCCTGAGTCTGTGTAGGTTTGTGTCAAGAAGACTATCCAAGCTGGCAAGGTTGGCAACACTAAAGCGGATTGCAGGTGTACTTTAAAAAATACAGAGGCGTCGAGAATGACAGATCAGGCTAGCTCGGAGCCATCCGTAGGCACAGTCCAGAGGTGGCACCATTTTGGATCAGATAGGTGAGAAAAGAAAATTTCTGGTTGGTTGAGGCAGACCCGGAGGACCTGGAGTCAAGACAGAGAGGATTTCTCTTCCCCTGGAAACAGAAGACATCCCAGAGAGAGGTTCACTAGGGCAGAGGGAAATAGAAAAGGTAAATTAGGAAGGGAAAACTGGAAATGGCAGTAAAATCCAATTTATATGGTAATCCATGCTAAGCTAATGTGGGTATGAGCTTTGGCCGGGCCTGCTGATTTATTAGTGTACAGCCTATGTCCTGACAGCTCCACACCTGCCCTCAAAGGATGTACTACCATCCAGAGGGCCCACCGCCAGGCTTGGGAACGCCCCAGGAGAGGGCCTGGGAAGCATGTTGAGTTTTTGGAGCAGAAAATCCTGGCTGAATGAGTGGAAGGACTGGAAAGTTAGGTCAATCTGGAGAGAAGCATGTGGGGGCTCCTGGGTCTAGTTTCCAGGAGTCTACCCACCCCTGTCCCATCTTTAATAACAGGGCCCCTTCCTCCTTGGCCTCCCTGGCCTCGCTGTCGGGGTCTATGAATCAAACGGCTGGGCACCCCATTGCCCGGCTATCAGGTGTCCCAGAGGTCACCAGCACCTCCTGGGTCCTACTGATTAGTTAAGGATCTCACCTGGGAGCCAGTGGGAGGGAGAAGTGGGAGCCTTGAGCAAGTTTTGTGTTTTTTTCCCCTTTATATCAGGGTCCTTTGATTTTTATAACCTGTTTCTCAATGTCTTCCAGAGGACCTCAAGTTCCCTTTTAAGGTGTCTGACTCTGTCTTCTCCCTCTCTGTGTGCCCTATGCGGGGGCCGCGGCCTCTTTTGATCACTCCTTCTCTGGACTCACAGCTACCCAGTAGGAGGAGACCCTCGGGCCCCCATCTGTGGCCCAGCTCCCTGGGCAGGGCAGCCCCAGCCTGCCTCCCTGGCTTTCCTGGAACAGTTCCATCCCTCCACCTCCAGGGAGGGTTGCCCTGGGAGACGGGGTAGGGAGAGCAAAGAGCCACCAGACAATGGCACTCACAGAGGTTGGCAGAGCTTGGCTCTTCAATATTTATAAGCACTAACTCTAACGGAGGGAGGGGATGGAACATTAGTGGCAATTTTCTTCTGTGTCTTTAGCGCTTTTTTCCTCCCTGAAAATGAGGGAACACAAGAAGGAAGAAAAGGAGCAGTGAAAACAGTTTCTGCCACTTAGCTGCAGGCAAGTGAGAAGAAGCAGGCTGAGGTGCCATCAGATGGCAGAGAGGAACTGGGGCGGGGAGGGACATCTCAGACATTCACAGTAGGGCTTTGCTGATGCTCCCTCCTTCTGCCACCACCTCCAGGATGATGGCCCACTTGCCACTGTTTTTTGGGCTGCTGCAGAGTGTAGGTGACAGGGCATGATGTGCAAATGGGAGAGAGAAAGGCTCTGGGAGGCATCATTGGGGCCAATAGGGAACCGGAAGTTCTACTACCTGGCCTGCCCCACCTATTGACCTTGGGCAAGGTCTTGACTTCTCCCAGGTGTCAGGGCCTGAGTGTACATGGGTGGGCAGGGGATGGGTGCTCTGAGCTCAGGGGTGACTGCTAACTTTTTCTGATGTGGCTTTATCACCTTCCTGTCTACTGTTTGCAACTTACCCACCCTCCAAGGTGCAGCTCACATCACAGCTCCTATGAAAAGCCTTTGATCTCTGCTCGATCCATGGAGCTCCTATGGCAATGACACTTTCACTGACCATTTAGCAATTGATCATGGACTGTCTTGTAGCATTTCTTCCTGCCATCGTCAGTGCATGGTTAAGTCATCTGTTTGACTCTGACCCTGGCTGCGGTCTAGTCAAGTTATATTGGGAGCTCCAAAGGGCAAGGACTGGCTATCTATGGTCTAGAATTCTGCCCTACGCCCAGAACAGTGAAGCTGTTATATTCAGTATGAAGGCCCAGGAGATGCTGACTCTGTGGCATAGCCTTCTCATCAAACTCTTATTCCTCCCTGTGGAGTTACCAGGACATAGAGTTGGGAGCAAGATTGCCTTTTGTGGCTGCCTCAAAAGTGTTTGCTAGGAGACAGCCCTGGGCTGGCAGTGGGGCGGGGCCAGCCTGAAGAAGCCCATCCACCACGTGCACCTCTTGCGCCCTGTCCTGCAAGCCCACGCTTACCAGTGGCAAGGGCCGGGCGGCTGTCTCTCCCATTGGTCCTGCCCCCAAATGTCCCCTTGCTCTCACAAATCCATGATTGGAAAGTTGGCTTCGTTGCGTATCTCCCTCTACTTCCAACCTGCCCATGTACACTGTTATCTTGGTTCCAGAAGGCAGAGTTAACCTCTCAGTGAAATTGTGTGGGAAGAGAGTCTAGTCTATATAATAATTTCATTTTTTTAAAAAAAGAAAAGAAGAAAACAGGCAATTCCAAGGTTTCAAGGAGCACGGTGTAAATTAGCGAGCTCCCCAGCCCCGTGGTGAGAGAGCCACGGGAGCATTTGAGCAGGTCCAGCTCGGAGCCCCGGGAAGGATGGCGGCCTGGCCCCACTAGCCAAGTCTGGGCTGAGCCCTGAGAAGCAGCAGAGCACTCGTAACCTGGAACCAGGACCTGGGAGAGCTGGGAGATGAGAACTCCGACACAGGGCAGCCTCTCTTCCTTTCCTTTCTTCTTTTATCTCGCTTTTCATATGGTGCTGTCTTTCTCTCCTTTGAGAAGATACCACCCCCCTAACCCAAAACCCTGCTTCTGGGGCTCTCTGATGTGTAGCTAAACAAACTTTGGACCTTCACACCCAATTTACCGAGTTTAAGCCTGTGATGCATCAGTGCATCACAAGTGCATGTGGAGTGTCTCTGGGAAGGGAGGAGACACACAGGGCCAGTGTCTGCCCCTGGGGAAGGGAGCTGATAGCCGGGGAGCATGGGGAGGGTGGGGACCCTTTTGTACTTCTTGAGTGTCATGTACATGTCTTGCCTGTGAACAGCAATAACGCTAATTAATAATCAACTCTATCACCCCCAAAGAGTGGCAAAGGTCGGGGGCAGGAGGGAGGTGCAGTCCCATCCCAGTAGGACTTGGGGTCTCCTCCTGGGACTTCCTTCAGATCCCCCATGGTCCTGAGTCAGCTCAGTCCTGTGGGCTTACCAGACTTAGGCGAAGCAGGGTCATTCTTGCTGTCTAGTCAGAGGTTCTGTTTTCCCCTTACTGAGAGAGCCTCTGAGTGCAAGCAGGCAACATCTCATTTGTGAAAGCATGAAAACCAATAGCAGTAACATAATGGCCCCTAATTATCTGAGGAGAGAGAGGGAAAGAAAACCCCATCGCCTTGCTCTGTCTCTCATACTTGCTCCCATCTTTGTTCAGAGGTCCGTCTATGTGTGTCTGGTGGTAATATTGGCTTGGGGAGTCCGGGGGAACTCCCAAGGGAGGTCAGGAGCCAAGTCTTTCTGACTAGCGCTGCATGGCTCTGAAATTGCCTTGCTCAGACTAATACTCTTTGATGACGATATCAAAACTCAACTCCTGGGGTGCCTGGGTGGCTCAGTTGGTTATGCATCTGACTCTTGGTTTCGGCTCAGGTCATGATCTCACGGGTCCTGGGATTGAGCCCTGTGTTGTGCTCCCCGCTCAGCAGGGAGTCTGCTTGTGTTCAACTTCATAATATACATGACTGTTTTAATATAACAGTATTTTAGGTATTTGTTAGTAAACTTATGTAATCTCTTTCAAAAATTTTTTTAAGTAAAATTTATGTTCAAGAAGATTTCCATTTTTAGCCTGGGGCCTTAACTATCCCTAAAATGCAGCTGCTTCTGCCTCTCCCCCGGCAGGTGCTTGACCACAGTGAGTTATGAGGGAGGCATCTCAGTGCATGTCCAGCCTAGGCTGGGATCATGAGGAGTACTCGGTGAATATTTGTTGAATGAATCAGGTGGTAGAATGTGACACTTTTAAGATACTTTAGGCATGGAGATAAGTTGCCATCAGTGGGGCATGTCTTAGAGAACGTTCTTAGCTGCCAATAAATTGCTTTAACTCGGGCTAGTTGAGACAGAAGAGGAAGTTGAACAGATACTAGGTAGCTCACAGAATTGTCACAGCAGGTGTCTCAGCTTGCCCCAGTGACACTGCGTCCCTGACCCTGGACTCTGCTGGCATCCCTCTTGTGACCACCAGAACGAATGCTCCCCGTCTCTGTTTCTTTGCATCACTAGCTTCTGATTCATGGCTTGGGAAGGATGCGTCTGATTGGGCCAGCCTAGGCGTATGTTCCTGCCTGTGCCAATTATTGTCATCACCCTTCCCTACCCATTCATTCTCCACCCTTTTCTGGCAATCTCCTGTCCCCAGGGCTGATCCCATAGACTGCTCCACCTAGACTCCCTCGCTGTCAGGTTTCCATTTGCTTAGACCAATGGCAGGCACCAGAAGGAGACTGAAGGACGAGTGGAGAGAGAGAAGCCCGGGTGTTTCTACCGCTAGTTACTCTGTCTGACTTCAGCACAGAAGTTCTGGCGGTAGGCGCATCCCTCCCAGACTTAGCTCCCCCTGAGTGGCAGCCTCAGGCACCACTCTTCCTCACCTTGCCTGCCCCCTCACCCAGGCCAGCTTCCTACTGTTGTTGGTCTCTGACTGCCACGGGCCCTTGACTGGCTCCTTCAGCCCCTCCCATATCACTATAGGTGGTCCCTTTTAGTAACCTCTCTGGTGAACCCCATCTGAGTGTACCTTCTGTTTCTCATGCCCCGGAAAAAAGATGCTGAGAGAGTAAGCATCTGGCATTTCAGCTTCTAGGTGGGAGGTGTTCTCTGCTTCCCAAGGCTCATGAGGTGGGAGATTCCTTGAATTTAGGGAGGGATAATGATGGGCACTCTCACCACCTCTGCCCAATACTGTGCTGGAGGTTTTCACTAGTTCAATAAGGCAAGGGAGAGAAACAAAAGATGTAAATCTTGAAAATAAGCAAGTACAACTCTTCATTCACAGATGTAATAACTGTATGCATAGACAATCCCAAAGAATCTACAAACTATTGAAATTAATAGCTGGATTTAGCAAATATCAGTGTTCACAAGGTCAATATACAAAAATATCAGTTGAATTTCTTGATACTAGCAACAAACAATTGGACAATGAGATTTTTTTCAATGCTATTTACAAGGAATGCAAAATGATGCAGCTGCTACAGAAAACAGTACGAAGGTTCCTCAAAAAATTAAAAATAGAATTGCCGTGTGATCCAGCAATCTCACTTCCTGGTATATATCCAAAAGAGCTGAAAACAGGATATCAAAGAGATATTTGTCTATTGATGGATGAGTGGATAAAGAAAATGTGGTCTATACGTACAATAGAATATTATTCTGCATTGGACGCCTGGGTGGCTCAGTTGGTTAAGCAACTGCCTTCGGCTCAGGTCATGATCCTGGAGTCCCGGGATCGAGTCCCACATCGGGCTCCCTGCTTGGCGGGGAGTCTGCTTCTCCCTCTGACCCTCTTCCCTCTCGTGCTCTCTGTCTCTCATTCTCTCTCTCTCAAATAAATAAATAAATTCTTAAAAAAAGGAATATTATTCTGCATTAAAAAAGAAGGAAATCATGTTATACACTACAATGTGGGTGAACCTTGGGGACATTATGCTAAGTAAAATAAGCCAGTCACAAAAAGACAAATACAATATGATTCCACTTATATGAGGAACCCAGAGTAGTCAAATACATCAACATGGAAAGTAGAAGGTGGTTCCTGGGGCCTGAGGAGAGGGGGAAATGGGGTGTTGTTCAGTGAGTGTAGAGTTTCAGTTGTGCAAGATGAAAAAGTTCTAGAGATCTGCACAACAATGTGCATGTAGTTAACGCTATTGTACTTTTTTTTAAGATTTTATTTATTTGTTTATTTGAGAGAGCGAGAATGAGAGAGAGAGAGAGAGCACGTGAGGGGGGGGGTCAGAGGGAGAAGTAGACTCCCCGCTGAGCAGGGAGCCCGACGTGGGACTCGATCCCGGGACTCCAGGATCATGACCAGAGCCGAAGGCAGTCGCCCAACCAACTGAGCCACCCAGGTGCCCCATACTTTTGTTTAAGGTAGTAGATTTCATTATGTGTTTCTTACCACAATAGAAAAAAGGTTATTTACAGTAGCATCAAAAATATCAAATAGCTAGTAATAAACCCCACAAAAGATGTGCAAGACCTCTACACTAAAGATTGTAAAACACTGGTGAGAGAGATTGAAGAAGAAGTTTTGAGAGTTACTATAGCGCTGTAACAATTAAGATCGTGTGGTATTGGTGCAGGAGAGACAAATAGACC
The DNA here is from genome assembly GCF_037043125.1 of Eumetopias jubatus. NCBI lineage: Eukaryota > Metazoa > Chordata > Mammalia > Carnivora > Otariidae > Eumetopias > Eumetopias jubatus. The sequence goes on from NW_028274820.1 coordinate 87,903,427, forward strand.
CATCAGTGGGACAGAATAGAGAATCCAGAAATACACCCACACATATTCAGTCACAAGATTTACAACAAAGGCTCCACTGAAAATCAGTGGAGAAAAGATGGTTTTTTTCAATAAATGGTACTGGAGCAATTAGGTATCTGTGGAGAAAAAAATGAACTTTGTCTTTTACCTCAGTACCATAGACGAAAATTAGTAGTTGGTAGATCATAGACCAATGTGAAAGATCCAACAGCAGAGTTTCTGGAAGAAAACATAGGGGATATCTTCATGACCTTGGGGGTATGCCAAAATTTCTCAAACAGCACTCAGAAATACAAACCCTAAAAGAGCAGAGAGACGGATTGGACTACATTAAAATAAGATCTTTTTTTTCCCCCATCAACAGTCATCATTCAGGAAGTGAATAGGCAAGCCACAGACTAGAAGAAGATATTGAAAGCACATCTAATAAAGAATCTGATTTTTTTAAGGGCAAAAGCATTAACAGGTACTTTCTAAGAGAAGATATCCAGATGACCAATGATCATATGAAAAGGTCCTCAACACTATTATTCATCAGAGGACTGCAATGAGAACAACAGTGAGACGCAATTACACACCCACCAGAATGGCAAACACGAAAAGAACAGCAGAAGCAAGTCTTGCAAAGATGGGGAGCAATCTGAATTCTCAGACATTTCCGATGGAAGTAGGAATTTGCTCACTTTGGAAAACTATTGGGCAGTATCTACCTAAAACCTAAATGTAGTCCACTCTATGACCCAGCAGTTACCCTAGTAGATATTTATCTGAAAGCAACCAAATAGGTGCGCTTCCCAAAATCATCGAATATTCACAGCAGCAACGGAATACAACACAGCAATAAGAAAGAACCCAGATACCAGGCCATGACATAGAAGAATTCACAGACATTATACTGAGTGGAAGAAGTAAAAAAAAAAAAAAAAAAAAGAATATACACTCTTTGACCCCATTTACAAGAAAGTAACGTAAAACTAGTCTATGGTTATAAAGATCAGAATAGTAGTTAGCTAAGGGGGTAGGGAAAAGTAAGTATCTACTAAGAAAAGGCATGAGGGAACTTTCTGGGGAGATGGATGTATTCTAGATCTTCATCTCGTTGGCATACATGTGTAAAAAGTCATAGAACTCTACTCAGTATTTGGGTAATTACTTATAACAAGTATACCTTAAGTTGCTTACAAAAAATATTATTTATTTATTTATTTTGAGAGAGAAAGGGAGAGAGCCAGTGCACCAGTGGGCAGTGGCGGGGGTGGGGAGGAACAGAGGGAGAGAGAGAGAATCATAAGCAGGCTCCATGCTCAGTGCCAAGCCCAATGCAGGGCTCGATCTCACGACCCTAAGATCATGACCTGAGTTGAAACCAAGAGTCAGACGCTTAACTGACTTGGTCACCCAGGTGCCCCTGAGTACTTTCATTTTTTAAAAGAGGAAAGGGGCTCAGAGGTCAGGTAGAAGAAAAGATGGATGTCCATCCAGGTCCTGGGAACAGCAGTCTTCGTTCCAGCAGAAGACATGGGTGGAAAGTGGTGGGGTTATTTGGTGTATCACGGGGCAGTGTAAACTCGGTCAGACCCCCTCTGAGTGACCCCTGGTCTGCACCATCAAATCCCATACTGGAATCCAGGGATTCAGGGTGGGCAGAAAACCTCTCCTGGCTGGGATGATCAAGTTGCAGATTCCTGGCTGTTGGGGAGCACTTCCGGGCACGGCAAGGCGTCTGTAGCTGCTTTTCTTGCACATTGGCTCAAGTTCAGGTGCAGACATTTCCACGGTATTCCCGGTGAGGCCCCACCCTCCATGCTGAGGCATGCTTGCGTGTAGCCAAAACAGGACTGGGTCAGCAGGGTGGGTCAGAGATGCGCCTGAATGAGGGGGAGGCCCTGGGTGGCACCCTGCACCCTGCCCTTTCCCTGGGGTTCCGGGTCAGGGCTATTCAACGTGTGGTCCGTTACTGGAGTCTGTCCACAAACTGATACTCACACGGTGATAGGGCATGGAAACCAAGAGTAGGCACCGAGAAACTTTTATAGCCATAGTGCTCTTTGTCCTCTTAAATTTATGTTATAGAATTGGGGCTTGTATGTTGTATAGCTTTTGTGGTTTTCATTTCATTTTTCTAATTTGTTTTCATCGTGTTTTACAAAAACACAGGACTGTGATGAATTGGACATTTTTACAAAGAGAAGCTCGTCCTCCATCACAAGTAGCTCGAGGAGCATTTTCGTAAATGCTGAAGGGGTGAGTCCTAACAGAACATACGGATGAGCTCAGGTTGGGTCTCTGGGAAGTCGGGGGCTGCTTGACGCCTGCACTTGGCCCTTTTTAGAGACATTGGGCGAATGGGCCTAATTGACGTTTCCATAGTTACCAGCCGCCCCCAGGAGAACAGAGCAGATCTTAAAGGGAAAAAGCAGGCACGGGCAGAAGTCAGGAAGGTGGGGAGGAGGAGTCTGGGCCGGAGAGGGTGGACGCCCCTCTGCAGCGCTGCAGCTCTTAGCTGTTGTCTCTGTCCCAGGGCCAGATGCCTGGGGGCCCAGTGATGCAGCTTTCCATGGAGGACACTGAGGTAGCTGACAAGAGGCCTTCCACACAGCTGAAGGGAGTACCCTTCCGGGGCCCCACGCTGGCCCAATCCCAGTACCCCCTCCAGGAGAGACACCAAGCACCCCGCTGTGTGTGGGTCTCCACCCTGAACAGAGTTGGCAATCAGGGGAAGATGGCAGGAGGGTTCCTATACCAGCTCCGCCCCCTTTCCTGCCTCTGCTTCTCTGCTATTGATTGGGGTCAGTGCCACAGACCAACCAGCCACTTCACGGACTCACTCCCTTGCTCAGGTCTTCATTCATCCACTCAACAGACATTTCTAGAGTGCTTACTTGGGGCCAGGCACTGTTCCAGATGCTGAAGATGGAGCAGAACCCAACCAGAGAAAAGTCCCTGCCTTCATGAAGCTTGTATTCTAATGGGAGAGGCAGACCATAAAGGCATAAACTATAATGTCAGGTGAGGTCCGTTCCATTGGCCTCAGGGTGTGCATCGGGCCAGGAAGGGCTGCGGTGACGGTGGAAGATTTACACACAGTCGTTAGTGCTTGCAGGGATCTGGAGGGCAAGAGCACAAGCCATAGAGAGAAGGCTGGGCTTGGCCCCATGTGCAGCGAGCGCTGCATAAGCCGGGACTCAATAAATGCTTGTCAATGGAATCGGTGGGGCCGTGGAAATCAACGCTTTCTGAGTCCCTCCTGGGCCACATCTGCACGTCCCTGAACCCCCCGGAGAGACCCTTCATATCCATTTGGTTTCAGGCGTGACGTGGGTTTCCACACACCATCTCAAAGCAGATGTCCCCCTCTTACGAAGTGGCAGAAAGGGTGCGGTCTGGGATCCACCCAGGAGCCCGCCAAGGCCTCCAGCCACTAGGCGGCGCTGTTGCCACTCTTGAGCTGTGAGGTAGGAAGTTCGAAGCCCAGAGGAGGACCTGTATTGCCTTAGGAAAATATTTGGATTATGTGAAATAAGAAGCAGTCCGCCTCAGAATTATAGGGTCATGAATCACTCCGGGGGAAAAAGGGGCCAGGGGCACAGGAGACTTGGGACGTGAGTTTACAATCTCTCCAGAAGCCCTTTGATGGAATTACAGCCTCATAACTCACTGCTGCCTGCTCTTTCGTCCAGCCTGGCCTGAGCTCTTACTCGGGGGGCCCCAGGAAGGCCAATCCGGGTGTCAGCGACGGGAGAGTCCCTTGGCAGAGGCTTTAAGCAGCCCTTTAGGCTCTCTGGGCAACATGAGGGGTGCTGGGTGCTGACAGCTGGGTCTTAATGTTAGAGATCCCGCCAAAGTGAGTTCCAGGAAACAGAGACTGAAAAGAACAGCTGAAGAGCTACAGGACCCAAACACCAGATGGAACGGGGTCTGTGGGGTTCCGTGGGGGTGGGGGACAGTGACATTCTGCAAGGTGCTTTGGAACCACATGGTAAGGACCCTGGATCTCTCTTCAGATGAGGTGGAGTGGCATGAGGGTGCCCTGCTTCTCCTTTGTTGGGCCATGTCTGCAGTTGGTCCTTTTACAAAATGGCGACCATCAGCCTCTCATCGGGGAGGAAACACACAGCAGGGCCACAGAAGAGCTCAAAGACTGAGAACAGCTCATTTGCTGAGGGAGGTGGCACTGACCTTCCTCCAGCTGAGAAGATGTGCCCATGGGAGGAGGAGGGGGTACTACCCATATGCCTACCCTCCCCTGGCTCTAACTGCAGCGTCTGTCATGTCCGGGTTAAAAAAGAAAAGGGCCACCAGAAGCAGGTTTCAATGGCAAGTCAGTGAGGCACTGTTAAAAATAGCTACTTTTCCTGAGGTGTGCTTACTATGCCTCAGACATTGTGCACATAATCACACTTAACTCGTACAACTTTCTCACAAATTCTTTCCACTTCACAGATGAGGGGAGTGAGGCAGAGAGACAGACTTGTTGAAGGTCCCACAAGCCCACAGTTAGGTGTGGTGTATTGGAGATTGGAGTCCTCTGTAGCTATGGTGCATGCTGCCAGGGTCTTATCCCTGGGAATGGCGGTCCCTAAGTCTGTCAGCTAAATTCCCATTCGAATTCTGTTCTTCCCTCCCTGCTTCAGTTCCCAATTGCAACCCAGTACCCATCTTTGCTCATTTTTCTCTGCAGTGTCCTTTGTATTTCCAATACTATGGTGAAAATCGGGCAACCCATCAGTGGGGGAGAGGGGGACTTTGTTTAATGTCTGTTATAACAGCACAATCACTAAGAGCATTTGTGTCAGAGGCAGAGAAACCTAGGCTCACATGTCAGTTCTCTTAGCTCTATTACTCGCCATGTCAGGCACTGAAGTGGTTATTGATGTGAGCCTCAGTGTGCTCATCTATAAAATGGGTATAGTAATGGCAACTACTGCATAAGGCTGGATCCTGAGAATTGAGTGAATGACTTCACTTTATGAAATCATCTCTCTGAGGAAGTCTTTGTGGCCTGGGAAGTGACAACCCTCAGTCATCGGGCATTGAATCAGGGTTATAGTCCTACCCAGCTCTTGGGTTTTCTTCTTTCTCTACTCCAAGTGTCTTATGAGCACTACATTTATGAAAGGACCTAATTTTTTTTTTTAATTGATAGGATACAGAAGACTACGGTCATTTAGAAACCTTGTCTTCAGGATCAGTTTGCCTTCGTGACGTGACCTTCCACAAGTACCCGATCTTGTGGCCTAGTACTTCAGAGAAAACCCTGGGCATTTATCTTGTTACTCTGTAGTCAGTGTTCAGTTCAGAATAAAAGAAATGTAAAAGCTGGTCTATTAATTGAGTTGAGGAGGCATAAAAGAAGGTAAAATTCTTAGGGAATAAAATTATCAAGTACATATCAGCACTGATCTGTTAAAATAAAGTGCTGAGTGGTGCGTTAGAGACAATTAGAGGCTACAGCCTCCGGGATGAGGTGCTAATTGGGTGGTGTGCAAGAGGAAGGCGGAAGGTGCCAGGAAGGTTACATTAGCAACAAGTCCTTCTGAAAAGTCACTTGCGAACCTGATGAGTCACCAAGCCAGTGCACGAGTCCAGCCCTCACCAGCACCCGCGTCTCGGCGTCGCTTCAATGGTCTGTCCTTATCTCGCACATGTCACAACTTTCAAGGTGGAATAAGACGTGGGGAATAATGGGAAGGAGGTACAAAGGTCGCGCCTGGAGCCGGTGACAGAAGTGACACAACAGTGAAGAGGTAGAAGGAAAAGTGAGGGCTCTTACCGAGAAAGCAACTTTTTGAAATGACTTTAATCTTGCTTTTATAGAATTCTTAAGGGTTTTAAAGGACTCCGCATTGTGCTGCAGACTTCCTTGTGTCCACCTTCTAACCTCTTGACCCACCTTTCAACCCCGGCTGTTGCCATAGCAACGAGGGGGCAGGCACAGTAGCCTGAGGGCACCTGCCTGAGGGACAGACCCTGTAGCCACCTGGTGTTCTTGGAGAGCTGCTCTGCTCCTACCCCGCAGGTCCCTGGGGGCGGGGGTGGGGGGGACCCCAGTAGCCATTCCTGCAGACTTGCAAACCTCGGAGTCTGTGGCGCAAATGGCCCATGCGCGACCTGTGAGCACATTCTGAGGGGGCACTCTCCTGTTCTGAGGGGCCCGAGGGAGACAGCATCCTGCTGCCCACAGTGGGGACCCGCTCGATGACTCACCCTTGAGTTGGCTTGTCCTTATTCCCCTGCCTCCACTTCGGTTTCTCAGGACCACTTCCCCAAATCAGCCACCTGCTCACAAGCCCTTGTCTCAAGTTCTGCTTTGGGGGGAAACTGAGCCACTAATTGTTTTTAGTTCTTCATTTCTGTACTTTATTGGGAAGCTTTTGTCTCTACTTGCATTTCAAGATTTGGGCAGTTGAAAGAGCCTGGCGCTGTTGGCTCTGTTCATTTATTTCACGAACATTTTTAGGGTGACTACCATATGCTGTCCCACAAGCTAGGGCCGGAGAGAGAACACGCGGGATTCTTCTTCAGGAAGGCTGTCACTCGGTGCCAAAAGCTACGGTCCATTAAAAAACTCATGAGATGTTGGGACTTGCTCCAAGTGCTTTGTAACCCTTGCTTCCCTGGATCTTCTGTGAGGAAGGTGTTATTTTTCTCATCCTTACAGATGAGAAAATCGAGATTTGGAACCAGTTAGGAACTCACCCAGGGTCACACCATTATTCTCTATAGAGAATGTTCAGGCTGCCGAGGGGGGATTAGGAGACTGGTTTGGGGGATTGAAGTCCAGCTGGGTGAATGGGTGTGCTCATGCAGTTCTGAGTGAGTGGCTTACCCCCAGAGGCAAACTATAGAGGAAGAAGGGATGAGATGCAGTGTGGAGTTGGGGGCAGTGCGGGCTGCGCTCAAGGGGGATCTGGTCTTTTTAGGGCAGGAAACTGGATGTGCTCCTGGTGAAGGGGGCAGAGAGTGCATCCCTAGTGACCTGCTAGCTTCCCCTTCATGACCCGTTGGCTTCCTGTGCTCCCAGGCCCTGCCTTTGCATCCCTAGAGTTAGACAGGCTTAATCAGGAAATGGCTGGGGACTGTGGCCCGGGTCTGTGCTCCAATGTGGAACAGGGGCAAGAAGGGCCCCTCTCTGGCTGGGGAGCATGAGTTCCTCCCCTGCCTGCATTTCAGAGGGGGGTCAGGCCTTTCTTAGCATCAGGCAGCAGCAAGTGCATCTATGTGTGGACAGGCCTTTCCAGGCCTCACGAGACATTGCTGTTTGTCCTAAGGGGGGCTGCCATCTTGAGTAGGACTTGTGTTGAGAACACGGTCTGTGCCCCTAGGAAGGACGACTTCTCTGCTTTCCTGGAAGTTGACCACTGATCAAAATCCAAGTATATAGAAAACTCTAGGTTATGTTTTAAAACAACCTTGGCTTGGGGGCCCCTGGGTGGCTCAGTTGGTTAAGTGCCCGACTCTTGATTTTGGCTCAGGTCATGATCCTCAGGGTCGTGAGACAGCCTCATGTCGGGCTCCGCACTGGGCGTGGGGCCTGCTTGAGACTCTCTCTCTCTCTGCCTCCTCCCACCCCGCCCCGGTCGAACACGCTCTCTCTGTGTGTCTCTAAAATAAACAAACAAACATACCGATAAAATGACCTTGCTGGATTCACCCCCTAGAAAGCAAATATAGCTGCTTCTTCGGGCAGTCGGGGGTGTGAGTGCCGCGATGTCCACCTGAGGCTGGAAGCCCCTGACCACTGCAGGCGTCTGGGTGAACAGCAGACAGAAAACTTCCAGCAGAGAGCTGGCTAAAGTCTGTCCTTCCTGACCCTCTTCCCCTTCCTCATTTCTCTCTCCCGAGAGCCTCTCTGCCATCCACTTCCTCTTTTCCTCTCTTCTCTATGAGATTTGTTTCTTCTTTTTTCTGAGTCTTCCCCCTTCTTCCCCAGTCTGTCCAAAATCCAGCTCAGGAAAATCAGGAACTTCCACAAAATGAGTCACATTGACTGTAAATAGCTAATAATGTCTTAAAAAAAAAAAAAAGAAAAGAAAAGACTTATGTCAAAAGAATAATTCTCTGTGGGTGGAAGGTGAGATTTCCTCTATCAGCTATCTACTAAGGGGCTACCTAGTGGTCAGGTTAAATTTCTAGTACCCCGTAGCAGTTGGGACAGTCCCCACCTCGGTGACTTAAAACAGCAAAGACTCAGTTTCCACTCAGGCTACGTGACTAGCAGTGTCATCCGGTGTCTCTGCTCTGCATTGTCACTGTCCTCACTGTCCAGTGCTCATATGCCATCGGCAAGTGGCTTGGCTGGCCTGCCTTTATCGGGGTGGGAAGCCGTTGTGCTCGTTCAGGGAGGGAAGGTGCTTATTGTTGAACAGTGACACAATCTACCAGCGATCCTGGTGCGTGGCCCACCCTCATACGCCTGCCCCCGCTGCGGCATGTGCCCCCTGCAGCCTCGCAGGCTTGGGGGCAGCGTTCAAGGTGGCAGTTCTGTTAAAAGAGACGCAGGACGGGTTTGGAGCAAGGGATTGGTGGGGAAGTGACCCGCCCCTGCTTCCACTCATTCTGCTCGGCCAGGGGGCGGCTCTGCCAACCCTGGGAGAGGTTCTGACCGCAAGGCGTGGCTCCCTTCACCTGCAAAAGAGAGCCACTGGCTGGCTGCAAGCCCAGCCACTCGTCTCCTAGAGATAAATATTCACGGAGGGGGTGTGGCCTGATATGGAAAATAATGGAGGCGTGTTAGTTGGGTGGGGAGATGAGCCAGGGACCACCTTTGTGGTCGGTTGCTTTCTCCCAGTCCAGCTGCCCACATTCTCCTGCCCACCCAGTCATCATTTACGGAACACTCGCTCTGTGCTGGACACTTGCTAAGCTTGGGTAACATAAATTCAGCTGATACGGTCTCGGCCTTCAACAATCTCGCAGTCTAATAATCAAAATACATTCGTGTCCCTTTTCATAAGATGCTAGATGTTTACTCTTTGGCAGTGAATAAATAAGGCATCTGTTACAGAATGAATTGTGTCCCCCCCCACCCAAATTCAGTGCTAACCCTCAATGTGACTGAATTTAGGGAGAGGGCCTTTAGGGAGGTAATTAAGGTTAAATGAGGCCCTAAGAGTGGGGCCCTAACCTGACAGGACTGGTGCCCTTATAAGAAGAGCCTGCGAGGACACAGAAGGTAGTTCTGTGCAAAGCCTGAAAGAGAGCTGCCCCCAGAAACCAATCCTGGCACCTTGATCTTGGGCTTCCAGCCTTCAGAACCACGAGAAAACAAATATCTGTTGTGTATTCTGTTATGGCGGCCTGAGCCGACTAATACGGCATCCCTTCTAAATTTGTGACTGAGGCCCTGGGCCGGATCCACTCTTTTGTCTGTACAATATCATTTTTATGACTAATGATGACACCACATGCACGTGTGACCCTTTGTGGTGCTCAGGAGCTTCTCACTTTTGTTCTCCAAGCAGCCTTCCGCACGATCTCCTGGGTTTCACTGAGCAGTTAGAAGTGTCTTCAGGTCGTGGAGAAGGAAACCAAATCCCAGAGAAGCGGTGAGCTCCAGGTCGTGGTGGCTGGTCGTGCTGAAGCATGACATCATGCAGGTGAAGGGGTCAGTGGGTGTGGCAGGAACTGGATCGTGTGTGGAATCTGATTTGAAGCTCCGGGCTGAGACCATCGTCCCCACCACGGCCTGCCTCGTTATTTAGGAAAAGAGAGAAATATCCTTTCCCTGTTAGTTGGAACTACGGGAAAAAAACCACCACCAGTCTGGTCTCAGTCCATGAGTTTGTGCTGGGTCTTGAGGTCGCCAGTTCCCACTTTCCCTCCTAGGTGTCATCTGTTCCCTCGTTGTCCCAAGGTTGAAGCGCTCCCTGGTCATTGGCTGTAGGAGGGAGCGTCTCTGGGGAGCCGTGCTTGCCCCTCATTTCAGGAGGGCTCTCTTTTGGCAGGCGCGGGGCAAGCCAGGGCTCACAGACTTCGCACCAAGTCACCTCCTGCCTTTTCTCTCTGGGCCCCAGAGGTCCCATCTTGGTGACACCCCGGGGGCTCTGCTTTGAAGGCTGTGGAGGAGCCTGAGGCCTGGGGGTCGGGGTAGGCCGGGAGGTGGGGAGGACAGGATTTGCTGTTGGCGGCCCGGGGTCTGTCTCACTTCTCCCCACCCCGTCTCCTAACTCCTTTTCCTCACTTACTCTCCCCGCTTCGCTGTTTCTGTCTCTCATCTTCATCCTGCTTCCTTCCTGTTCTCTTCTCATGGATTTCACTTTGAATTATAAGGCTGTTGGAGACATGGAGCTCAACCTTCTCTGGCTGCTGCCTTGAGCTCAGAGAGACAAAAGGATCTGCCCTAGGGCAGCCAGGTGAATGCAGAGGGCGCAGAGTCCCCGGGCTTCCCTTCCCCCTCACGCTACCCCCTGGAGGCCAGTGTGGACCACAGACGGACTCGGGTGGCAGGTGGACAGCGTGCCTGCTCCCCGCCTCCACTGCCCCCCTTCCCGTTCTCTTTCTCTCCCTATCCTGCTTCTACGCCGGAGGTGCAACCGGGCTCAGGATTTCCACCCTCTATCCAAATGCTGGAGGTGGGAGAGACTGATGAAATGACTTACACTAAGGTGTAGCTTGCCAAGAAGACTTACAGCAGGGACGGCAACTCGTGTCCTCTCTGGCACCAGCTCTGGTTGGCTCGTGGCGTGTGCCTGGAAGGCCATGTTGAGAAGGATTCAGAGGTTGATCCGGCTTCATGTGGAAGTGATGACTGTCGACAGCCCTGGCTGGTAGCGTGCGTTATCACCTCCAGAGAGGTCTGCTTTGTAACTGCAGACAGAGCCCTAAGTAAAAGACTGTACCTCTCTGGTGGTTGAGTTTAGGTGTCATGAGCTGGAGAGAGAAGCTGCTGCATCTGTGCACCGCGGAGGCCTACTTACGGCCAACCTTCCCCTCTCCCTGCTTCTAGCCAGACGCACGAAGAAAGACCCAAATCCCAAACTGCATTTTTATTATTTTTTAATAAACTTTATTCTATATTACAAATAGGTTTTTTTCTTGTTCTGAACTGCAAAATAGGAATGCCTTATATTTACATACACAGGTATACAATTAATTATAACAAAGGTACAGAAGCTTGCCTTTACCAAGTTACAACTGGGCTCCAATTTAAATAGCATAGGTTTCCTTTTTAAAAACTTTATTTTTTTAAATCTTTTTTTTTTAATCTTACTAGGATACTCTTTTTTAAAAATCAAAACCAGAAGACCCTCTTCCTCTACTACAGTCCATCCACCTATCTTTGAGGCTCATTATAACACTGTTGTCTAAAGATATGCTTTGCTTTGTTCTAACAAAGGGCCAGTGTTCAAGGTGGGAGCTTTATGGAAACAGAGGTGGGATGGGGCTGGACGGGGGTGACCAGAGCAGGAGTGACCTGCCCTACCTCCTTCAACGGCCTCTCGCCGAGACTCAAAGGCCTCCGCCTGTTCCTCAAACAGCCCACTCGTCCTTCCCTGTTTCTCCTCTTCCCTCCAGCATCGGACTTGACTCTGGGTCGTGTGACCAGGCCAGACCCTGCCCCACCTACGCCTCGGCTCACTGAGCCGGTCTCTGTTGCTGGTACCCTGGAGTTGCTGGTTACTATGGTGACTGGGCAGGACCCTGCTGGAGGAGATGGGCTGGTCCTTACCAGCTCAGGTGGGGAGGAGGCCAGCTGCACCCAATCCTTCCTGTCCATGTCGGGGCCTGGGGGTCTTGTTCTTGTTCAGCATCGCCATCGCATGACTAAGCAAGGACCTCAGGCCTCAGGGACACCAGACCCAGGCAGGGAGTGATGGGTGGGGGGAGGGTCATCTACTCTAAAACACAAAAGTCATTGGTTTCCAAATGGAAACAAGATTCTTTGAGGTAAACTAGCTTTTCTTTTTAAAGAACAGAAGGTTTAACGAGCCAACGGCTGGGGAGAACATCAGGGAAAGGAGGAGAAAGGAGAGCACACGAGACACGTATCGCATCTTGGTCACGGGCCTGAACCGCATCCACTAGTCCTATCTGGTAAGCGGTCGCGCTTGGTTAAGTGTCCTTTGCACTGCTCTTTAACTGTATCCTCTGTTTTGAATTCCACTCTTGGAAGGGAGCCCTTCCAAAATGTGCTTGAGTCATAAGATCAAAGACACTAACAAAAGAAGTTCTAATTCCAGTTAAAAAGAAATGGTAGAAGATGAGCTGCATAGAATGTGTCTATTTGCCATGAGCGTTTGCCCTCTCGGGGGAGGGGCCTTGGTCCCTCCATGACCAATCCTGAACTGAGCCTCCCTACGGATTGAGGGAAGCGATGGGGACTACAGGGGGGCTCAGCAACACCAGGGGCGGCCCAGAGAGCCGAGACTGGACAAAGCGAAAGGACGTGAGGAGAAAGGACAGTGGGGCACACCGGACAGAGGGCATACGGCCCCCCTCCCACCTCACTACCTCTGCCAATGAGGACAGAAACCTCTTTTCATTTATTAATTAGGGATCTTGTTTTGTTTAGCTTTGCTTAGCTGGGGTAGTCACCGGTCTACTCAGGGAATTTAATTGGGACTCTAATGAGTATGTATCACTTTTACAACCAAAAAATCCTGTATATTTTATAAAGTTGGATAACTTCCCCTAATTTAAAAAAAATTTTTTTTTTTTTTAATCAGGGAGCAAAGACTTGTAGTTTAAAAAAAAGGGGGGTCTCTCTTGAAAGTCTGAAACTTTTACTATAGAGATTCCTTCGTGAACGGGAGGAATGTTTTCTCTGTTTTCCAGCGGAGGGCTTTGCCGCTCTCAGAGCACCGTGAGGACAGAGGCTCATGGTTTCCCAGCCTCCCCCGGGAGCTGCCTCTCCGTGTCACCTGTGACTGTACCTCAGCTTCCCCGATCTGTAAGGGCTCTCGTTGGCCACACCTGTGGGAGGAGAGGGGCAGCGTCGCAGGTTCTAGCCACATCCCAGGTGCCCGGGAAGCACCCAGAATATTAGCAGCCATGGAGGCTGCTTCCCCAGGCATGTCCACACCTGGGGAATATCCTGACCCATTTTTTAACAACAGGGGAGCCCCCCCCCCTCAGCCCCAAGGCTCTCCTCATCCCTCGCAAGTCACAGGTGAAGAGTTTTGTTTCTTCCTTCCAGCAGTTTGGACTTGACACCCACACCTGGGCTCCCTCCTTAATCTCCAACGCTTAACGTATACAAACAAAAAATAACCTCAAACTCCAAGTAAACAGTCCACATACAGGTTAAAGAAAAAGGGACCGGCTGCGGGGCCAGGGGCCCTCAGTCCCCTGAGCTAAATGCTGACAGGAGGCGTGAGGGGCTGACAGGAGGTCCTTGACGTGAACTAGGAGCAAGAGAAAAGCCCGGGAAGGAGCCAGGGTCGGCCTGGGGCAGGGTCTTCTCCTGGGGACTCTGGTACCTGGAGGTTATTCATGCCTAGAAATGCCTCTCGGAGGCCTTTCAGACCCGTGCTGGGACCACATGTTGGGGCGGCCCATTCCTGGAAGGGCCCCGAAAGGGGTGTCTATGGGGCCCCCAGCCTGCAGAACCTCCCTGCCTCTTCCCCTCCCTCCTGGCTCTCTCAGAGGTGGGGAAGTTTGTTCTTGATTAAGAATAATTAACTTTAACCTTCACTAGGTTAAATATTTGACTTCACATCCTGTGAGGCCAAAGGAAGTGTCCCCTAATTCCTGAGAGAGGAGACGGAAAACAGGGCTTCCCCTGTTAGGTCAAAGCGCACGGTTGTTGAGGGTGCTGGAAACCTCAGCAGGACTTGCCTCTCGGAGTGGAGGTTGCTTTGGGAAACCGTTGCTTGTGGCTCTTCTGATGGGGGATCCCCAGGGCCCAGGTGGGACTAGGGACCCCCCCAATCACTCAGGGAAGCAGTGCCGGGCTGGTGACAGGGGCCTAGAGCTGCCCCGGGGTGGGGCTGGGCTGTGAGGTCTGCGGCTCCGCGTGCAGCTGTGGGCAAGGGGGACGAGGGGGCATACTCGCCTCTGCGGGGGAGGGACACTCTCAGAAGCCAGACATGCAAGGGGAACACGAGCACAAGGACCTCGGGTCGGGGGAGAGGGGGTGCTGGGGCAGTACCTTGACATAGCCTCGGGCTGGGGGGTGAGACCCAGGCCTGAGTGGACAGGTCAGCGACTTTACTGGTCAGCGACTCCCACGTCTGCCTGGCACAGTCCTGGATAGTCTGCTTTAGTCTGGGATTATTGAAAAGGACTTCTCTCTCGGACCATAGCCCTGCTCAGGCACCTTGGGCCTGACTCCTCGGCCCACAGGCTCACAAGAGGGAGCCTCTCGGGTTGACTCCGGGTGTGCATGTTGCTCTGGGGTGCAACCCTACCTTGGCCTGTGGACGCTCAGGCGGTCCTCCACCCCCAAATTAAAACCACATTGAAAGAAGGAAGAAAAAGTATTTTCCTGAGGAATTAACTGACACAGTAGCCAACTTCACTTAGTGGTACTATTTGCCATTATCAAGAAATGTCGGGGGTCTCTCCTTACGTGGAAGGACAAAGAACGGCAAAGCCCACATGTGGGGAGACTTGTGCCCCCCGAGGGCAATGACCTGCCTGCAGCCATCTGTCTCAGCTTCTGTCCATCGGTCCTTTTGAATTCAGGACCCCATAAAGCTCCCTGCCTCCCACCACCCCGGCTTCAGCCCATCTCTCTCCTACATTCAAAAGCCCCATCTAACCTAGGTCAGTTATTCTGTGTGATCTCCTGGTGCCATTTTGACCCTGATGGTCTCAAGGGCTGGAGGGTGCAGGAGGCGGTTGAAGGGGGAGGTGAGAGGAGATGGGCCTTTTCTCTCTTCCTCTTTGCCCGGGACTCAAGAAGTTAGGTAAAGATTCCACCTTAAACGGAGTTATGACCCTGCAAATTCACTGCCACGGGGGCGGAGGCCTTGAGGGGAACCTCCCTTCCACAGGACTCGTTTGCCCAGCTCCCTTCTCTGCTGTGTGCTGGCCCCCGTGCCCACACCCCTGGGGCAGCTTTTGGGGTCTCTGGCCTGTCAGGAGGAGATCGTGGACCCTGAGGGGAGTTTTGGAAAGAACGGGGGTGGGGGGCCAAGGACAGCTTTTTGAAAATGCTGCCTTGTCTTTACTTTGAATCACACGTGTACCGCGAATCCAAGTGGAAAAAAGTGGAAAACGAACGGAGAAAGGAACACTTTTGTGGGGCAAGATGGGTTGCAGGCCTGGGTGAGTCTGTCCTGTTTCTCTAGCCCAAGCAGGTCGCGGAGACTTCGGCAAACAAAACACCAGCAGCGACCCCCCTCCCAGCAATTAAAGTAAAATCTGCCCCAACCCCCTTCTGAACCAGGAGAAAGGAGAACCAGGAGACTCTCCTCTCCTCTTTCTTCCTGACACTGAGGTTTCTCTGAGGTTTCTGAGAAGTTTCTCTTATGACAAAACAGGGGGCAGGGGCGGGGTGGAGGTGGGGGACGTTCTGTACCGACAAAGGAACAATAACAATAATAATAATAATCCGGTAAAAAATAAAAGCTTCAGCAAAACCATGATAACAGTCTTCTTTTCTGCCTGTTCACTTTTTCTAACTGTGCAAAACTTAAAAAATAAATCAAACACACTCGCTCACACATGCACTCACACACACACTCAGCTTCCACTCAGCGAATCTGTGTTAAATATGTTTGTGTCTCTCTCCTCCCCACCCCCTCACGTGTGCAAATACATCTTGGCGGCCGCGGTGCCTCCTCCGCCTGCCCCCCCCCCCCCCCCGTGCTTCCTCCCTGGCCAGGGCCCGTGGCTTCTCCAGAGGAAATAAAAGGGTCAAGGGTAGAAAGCCCAAGCTTCTTCACCTGGCACTTCATTTGCCAAAACCTTTGGTTATTTTTCCCCCTCGATGGGTATCTTTCCCCCATTCTCCTCTTTTCGTGGTTAGGCTACTGGTGTTTTGTCCCCACCTGTCCTCTCCTTGATGTCACATGCTGCCCTGCTGTGGGTCACCTCCACCCAGCCTCCAGTCAAGTCCGGGCCTCCCGTGGTGCTGAGCAGCCTGGTTTCCTGCCGACAGGTGACTCTCCTTCCCCCCCCCCGCCCCCCGGCACTCAGTGCAGAAAGCTAGTGTTGATATGTCCTCAAGCTACAGAATGAGTGAGCAAGGGTGGAGTAAGGGAATCACTTCAGGGTCCCCTCCACAGGACCAGAAATCCTTTTGAGCTCTCTGCCTGCTCCTGGGGCACGCGCGCGGGCGCACACGCACACGCACACACCTATCCAAAGGGGCCAGAGTTCTTAAAAGTACAGGGTGCTCCATGGACTTTGCTGGAAATGGAGTGGTTCCTTCCCCTTTCCAATTGGGGTTCACTTTGAGTGGCTGACAGGGACGGCTATCTGATGCTCAGGGAGTGAAGGCAAGACGGGAGCGCTCACTCTCAGCCACACCTTACATGATGCTTCTCCGTGTCCCCCCGAGCGGTGTACAATTAGCCACCAGGGGTGCTAGGAGAGAATCTGGCTTCGGGTGGGAAATGGAGCCAGATGGCAACTAAGGGCCCTTCAAGATTCACGTTTCCATGACCCTCCATTAGACCGTCTCTTACCACAGCCCCTGCTCACCCATGTCTGCGCGTACATTTGCCTGACGGGCTGAAATGAGAGATCCAGAGATGGAAGGACAGATGGAGAAACAGATGCCAGGGCCGAGGTCCGTTGTATGTCTCTTCTCTCGTTGTTGGCCAGGTCTTTCAGCTTGAGTCCTTGGGTCCCTCCCGGACGTGGCGAGCTGGCGGCTGAGTGTGCCTGGCATTTGGGTTTGTCTCCGTGAGGCTGTGCTTGAGCGTGGTTCTCTCCGTGGTGACTGGGGAGGAGGGGAGGAAGGGCAGGGACTAAAGAGACAGCGGATGGTGAAGGAGTCCTTGCCAAGGAGGTCTGGACAGTCCAGGGACAAAGTCTTCTGCATAGCAATGGCACCAGGCTCTGCAGGGGGACAGGGGCTCAGCTCTCTGCCCCAGCCTTCTATAAAGTTCTCAGGAAGGGTAGTGGGGATGGAGCCAAGAAAGGCGGCTGGAGGTAGAATCTCCTGGATGTACTCTGCATTTTACATTGACCCTTGATGAGCGCCGACCGAGGAGGCTGCAGGTGCTTTCTCTAGACAGCATCGAAGATCTGGCAATGGATGAGGCCCGTGACTATGGACGTGTTTCATTTGCGTGCACAGGTGAATGGAAAACAACAAATTCTGCTTCCAGGGTGGATGTGACTCTCTTTCCCTTTCTCCCCCACCACGTGACGTTTCTGCTGCTCTGAGCCAGACTCGAAGGTTAGGAGGGTCTCCACGGTGGCATGTAACTGCTGATTCTCTTGTCTGGCTTTCCATAGGCAGGGGAGGGGACAGGGCAGGCAGGTCCCTAGGAGCACTTGGAAGGGCTCCAAGAAGACTGCAAGGGGACAAGGTGGCCTCTGGAAGCCAACCCAACAGGTGAGAGGTGGCTCGAAAGGCACCTCCCAACTCGCCCCCTCCCAACCCCCAGTCCGCCATGCACAGTTGCTGTGGCCTTTCTTCTCAGAGCTGCAAAGGGCCCACACCCTGGCAGACCCCCTGGAGGTGGGTACGGGGGAAGGGAGAGAGCCAGGTGATGTCTTCCCAGTGAAGCTAATACTGAGTTCATTGCCTCTTCCCTAGACCAAGGCTCGGCCCGGTGTGGAAGGTGGAGTAGCGGCATGGGGGGGCGTCCTCTCTCTGGGGCTTCTCCTCCATCTGATGCAGTCAGCCTGCGGCCAGCCGGGAAAGAGAGCCCCGCTGATATCTTCTGGCCGGGTCCCCGCGTGAGCCTGGCCATCCTGGACTGAGGGGTGGTGGCCTGGTTCCATCGTGTTGGCAGAGCCACAGAGAGAGAAGGGACGCAGGGAGGAGGGAGAGACAGAAAGAGGCGGAGAGAGAGACAGCGCTGCTCAGGGGATGCTGCTGATGCCAGTTGGAACTTGCACTTGGTAAAGATGATAATCTAGACTGAGGCACGGCTTGGTGTGTCCCTCCCCCCAGGGGCCCTGGAAGGACGGTTCTCAGCTGTCTAAGCTCATGAGGGTTATGACTTGTTCTAGTTTGTAGGCCAGTTTCTGCTTTCCGCACTGGTCGTCATGGTCCAGAGGTCCGAGGATCTGTTGAAGGGCCAAGAACAGGGAGGTTACTAGTCTGTGCATACAGGTCTGTGCTCTCAGGGTGCGCACAGGCGGGGTGAGAGGCGCACAGGCGGGGTGAGAGGCGCACAGGAGGTCGCTGGGTCCGTAGGCAGCCTGGCTAGCGGGGATGGAGGGGGGCGGGGCACGCGGGTGTGGGTACCCCTGGGTCGATGCGCATGGGGGTCGGCACATACATCAGCGTGTCTGTGTGCACTCCACTGCCCACGTTCGCCCTGCAGGTGAACACAGCCCACCCCCATGTGAAGCATGGTGCCTGGGGTCTCCGGGGAATGTGGCCTCACAGATATTAAGAAATCCCACCCCTCCTTCCTACAAAGGAATATCTCCCCCCGTGAGCTCCCCAAGGCCCCAGAGCCCACCTTTAGAAAGTCACTTGGCTTCACTTGTGTGTTAACAGACAAATATCCCTCCCAAAGTTCTATCTCATGCTTTCCCGGTCATCAGCACCAAATGATCCTGTCTGCCAAAGCCCTGTCTGAGGTCAGATGGTTGGGGGAGGACAATGACAGCAAGGACGTGAGGGAAAAGGTGTTAGACTTGACCGCAGACTCAGGCGATGTGGGACTGAATAACAGACCTACCGGTTTCTAGCGAGGTGATCTGGGGCGCAACATGTCACCTCTCTGAACCCTCACTGCCTCAGCTGTAAAACGGGGAACTCCTGGTCCCTGTGTGGGCCGCTCCAGTGGAGAGGGCACCATCACGTAACACACGTGAGTGCCCTTCCCGCGAAGTTTGCTCCACAAGGGGCGCGTGACACACAGGTGCGGCATGTCCTGGTGCTGGGGTTGAGGGGCAGGCGGGCAGAAGAGGCAAAGGGGACACTGAAGGCTCGAGGGGAGGCTCTCTGAGCTTTGGATTTCCTGGCCTACCAAGATGGAGTCGCTGGCTTCTTAGCTGGCCAAGAACCACCGGTTACTGGCACCAACATTTCATGAAGATGGGACATTTTCACACCAAGGGTAGACAAGTGTCCTTGTAGACTAAAGGGCAGTGCTTCCAAGAAGAGGCAGTTGTACTCCTGTGCTGGCACATTCCACGTGGTCCTTACTTCTCTCATGTGGCCGCGGACAGGGGAGAACTTTGCCCCGGGACCAGCACTGGCCTGCAGGCTGGTGTCTCGGTCCACCCCCCCAGGGGACCCACAGCCGGCTTTCCCTTCATCTGAGGTTCACAGCATTATGCCGCTCATGGCCTGCTGGGGCTCCTTCCTTGGCCGGGGGCTCCTAGACCCTCTCTCAGTGACGAGCTGGGAGGGGGCAGAGAACCGGGGGCACTGGCTTCTTCCACTCAAGGAGAAGGTGGTTACACTGCCGCTCAGACACGGGAGCCTGGATTCTGAACTCACTTGGACTAAGTCTGTGTGACGAAGAAACCTCCCATAAGCACCTCCATACTGGCCGGGAAGAAGGCAGTGTCTGCTGTAGCCATGATCCCAGGGGAGGTTTCCCGCCTGGGAACACAGCAGGTAAAACAGATCCCATTCTGCTCTGTTCTGTATCTGTTCTGTTCCGATCCTCCCCTCCCGCCCCCTCCCCTCTCCCACCATACCATACCATACCATGCAGCCTGCCATGCGAGCGGGAAACTGCTTGTTTAAAGAGAATTAGATCAGAGAGAGAAAAGGGAAAAATAAAAGAGAGGGACAAGCAGGGAAGAAGTAAGAATTGTAAAAGAAAGAAAGAAAAACAGATACTTTATCTAAATATCTGAGAATATGGATTAATGCAGAATTTACAGAATGGGACATTTCTACAGTCACAGTCTGTGCCGCACAGCCCCCAAGTCCAAGGTGGCAGAGAGTTTCCCCAGCAGGGGTGGGGGACTGTCTGGGGTTCATGCCTGGTGCTCTTGTGCACAGGGACTGCTACAGGCAGAGTTTTCCGTCTCCGCCCCGTCCTTCCCAGCAGGTGCCGGGCAGGCTCACCTCCTCGCTGTACTTGCCCACGTAGGAGAAGATCTCCGAGAGCGCGCTCATGGCGTTGAACTCATTCATGTGCATCCGGGACTGCTCAGCCAGGTACGCGTTCATGTCCTGGTCGCTGATGGCCGGCATCTTCCCGATGTCTGAGTAATACCTGCCGGGGAAGGGAGTGGGGAAGAAAGGAGCTGGAGCCGTGCACACGGAGTAGAGGAGAGATGGAAACTCCCAGCACGATGTCCGGGGCCAGTGGATGCCGGTGCATGGACCCCTGGGGACCATGGTGGGCTCTCTCCCACCTGCGCTTTTGGGGCTGGGCGGGGAAAGCCCTCTGCAGCTCTGGATGCAGGGGCACAGACGGAAGGGACGTGGCCCAGACATGGTCAGAGGGTGAACGGGGAGCTGTCTCCTGCTTGGGCCTTGCTCCCAGCCACCGAAGAGTGTCCAGTCTGTCTCTGTGTCCTTCTGACACCTCCTCTCACAGACGCAAGGGCTGCCCCCCGCAGGGCCCAGAGGCTCTTCCAAGCAGTTGCTTTGCGTCAATGCCCTCCCCTCTCTGGGGGTGACCCGGGAGGAGGGCCAGGTTGGGGGCTGCTTGGGGAGAGAGGCTGGCAGAAGGCAATCTGTCACTGTCACTTGCCGCGGTGCACCGCTGTCAACTGGTTAATTAGATGCCAACATTTACATTTTTAATTTCTGCAATTTGACATTTTCTGCAGCAACCCCAGCTCCTCCGCCAGAGGGGAGTTGCGCAGTTTCCGAATGAGGACCGGAAGGGCCCCGGTGTCCCCGAGACAGCCCCGCCTCCCCCAGCCGCTTGCTGACTGTGGGCTGTGAAGGGGGCCAGGAACCCACAAAAGCAGGGAGACATCAGGGTATTGGGGGAGCACCCCAGCTCAGCCTGCGCTGAATGCCTAGGGGCTTCAGAGCTGGGGGAAGCAAGCCTGAGAACCTGGAACGGAGGGTGGTGGGACCGTCGCCGGGGGTGCAGACTAGGCTGAGGCGAGTGACGCATCCGGGGCACGAAGTTTTAGGAGAGGGCCTGGCGCACCTGTGTAAGCGCAGGTGCCAGTGACAGGCCCCGGGAGCTCCCGGAACTCGGGGCTTGAGCAGGAGAGTGGAGGGGGCGTTCTCAGAGGCTCTGGGGCAGTCTCACTCCTGCGCCCTGTGTCATTCCCAGCCCGCGTCCCTCAGGGCACCCACCATGAATGCGTAAGTCCTGTGCCACCCCCCGCCTCTCCCCCATCCCTGCCCGGGCGTCGGGTGACAGGCTGGCAGAGGGGGCACTCGTGTGTTACTCTAGCCATCACACTCAAGGGCCTGCCATGGAATGACGGTTCAATTTGCTGCCAGAGCCTTCCTGGGCCGCCGAGGCCTGTAATGGCTGCCCTGCCCCAAGCCACGGCCTTGCTGTGACTGCAGACCTGTCGTTCATTCTAGAAACCTTCCGAGGGAGGCAGAGGGAAGGAGATGAAATCTGTGCGCTCTGGCAAGGGAAGGGGCCTCCTCGACCTCAGAATCCCGGCCCCACACAGACACACTCGCCAACTGCTTTGTTGAGCTGATTGCATTTTGGCAGGAGGTCTGGGCCTGGGGACGAGAGCTTAATGAAATGGCCTTTCTCAGAGGAGCCTGGGGCGTCAGATGAGTCCGTCCTGCCCTCAGCCTCACCTGGACTTCATCCTTAACAACCTTCTCCAGGGTGGGGTCCTCCGGCCCCCCAGCCCTCCTCACGTCCAGCGCCCTCCGTTGCACTGTGGCTCCTTCACTCCATCCCGAGGGCCCGCTCTCCTCCCGGCCTGCAACCCACCCGTCAACACCCTCAGGTTCCTCAGGGGCCTGGGCAATTTAATGACATTCCAGGTGTAAACGTTCCAGCGAGAGACTCGATTCGTTGGCACTATTTCTGAAAGGCAATAAATGTCAATGTTCCATTTTCTAATGGAGACCCAGGGCTTCAGTGGTGGCTCCCAACCTCGCCCCTCCCGAAGACACGTGTGCCACCGTCCCCTCACGGATTCCATGCCTACCGAGCTGAATGTGCTCATCGGGCTGGGTGGTCAGGTCACGCTGGGGAAAACCGTGAACCGCTGACCTCTCTGGCTTCTCCACAGCCAGCAACCAGGCACCCAGCCAACACGCCTGGGTCCACAGCTTCCTCCCAACAGTGACACTCTGTCATCTGTGGACGGTCACTCTTTCACCTGACCAGGTCTTCACCGGTAGGACGTGACTGTCATCAAATACAAAAACTGCCATTTCCGTCACCTGCTCGTGAAGCCTCTCACGAGAACCTGGATGGCCTGTCAGGCTTTTTGCACATAGCACCTCGGCTCCTACTGCAGCCTTTATGTTCCCTGAGGTGCACGAGAGCCCAGGTTAGGGACCACTGTCTCCACAGAAATAGCAGGTGCCCAGCACACTGTCCCTTCAACATGGCTTGCCTCGGTGTGGGCCAGTCGCCCGGGCTATTTCTCCAAAGAGAATATCTAGAAAGTGTGTCTGTGTGAGAAAGAGAGGGAGGAAGGGGTTGGGAGTGGAGTGGGGAGAGGGCAGAAACGGGTAGTGGCCCACCTGGGCATGCTTTGCTTTATTCTAACAGTGAGGTCAGGTCCACAGGCAACAGCCCGGTTGCCTCCTTGCCGAGGCTGCTGGATTGGACCTGTGCACATCTGTGGCCACACACTAGCCCATGAATGGATCAACCACACGTCCTCATCTTCAGCAAGTTCGGAATAGCTGAGCTGAGTCGCCACGGGCAGCTCAGTTTCCTGGTTGAGTGTGGGGCTTGGGGTCTGGCGGACACTCTGCCTGGTTCTTGACCCCAGCCCTGTGCGCTGCTGGCTGGCCCATCCACCCGACGGGGCGTGCTGAGCCTGCCTTGACCTCTCCTTGCTCCCCTCCAGGGCTGTGCCCCACCACCCCCTGGCCTTGCCAGCACCCCTTGAGCCTGATAATGACCTTGCCCTGGGTTCCCTGGCTGTGTGGGCAATTGCTTCCTTCTCCATTCCCTCTGGGCCAGCCTTTGCGCGGGCTCCACCACAGAGAAGCCTTATTAATTGTGAAGAATGCAATTATGCCCCATTAATGAACTTCAAACAAGTGTTCTTATCAGCGGCTGTGCAGTGAGGAAGGGAAAGGGCAGCCCGGGCTCCTGTACTTGAACTTCCTCCCGTGGGATTTCTGCCTGCAGGTGAGCCCCTTCAGAAGGGACTGGTGCTCTGAAAGTCCCCCAAGACCCCGCCTCTAGCTGGCCAGGCTCTGGCAGGCTGGCCAAGGCCACGCCTGCTGAGGAGGACTGGGCGCCACCACTGGCCCTCCCTAGCCTTCTTTGCTGAGTTCACTCCTACCGGATGGGATGCCAGTACCCGTGTGGGTCCTTGGAAAGCTGCTCTAAAGGCAGGGTCCCAGAATGCTGAATTTTCTGCTCTCGACCCGTCTGTAGCGGTCTACATTCATGGGCTTCTGGGGGAGGGGCCCAGTGTGTGATGGCAGGTGTCTCAGCTCTGCTATTACCATGGCTCCAGTGATCCCCTAAGTGGTGTCCAGTGCCCTGAACTCTTAGAAGAACAAAGTTTTGTCATCCCTTCAAACACCTCAAGGATGAAGGCGTAGACATGAAAAACGCTTAGAGCCTGATGTTCTGATGTACAGACACTTGGCTTGCAAGGCCCTGCACAAAAGTCTCTTCCTCTGAGAACCATTCCCGGACCTCTCCAGGCCCAGCGGAATCAGGCTGTTAGTCCCGGAGCCACACTATTACAGCTCATGGGGCTTGTTGAATGCCCCTCCGTGTGTCTTCCTTGACAACAAGAGCCACAAGGGAAGGATCAAGTGTAATATATCCCAAGGGTCCCGTACACTCCTGATGGAGACCATAAATGACCCATGGATTGATGAATAAGTTAATAAAATGTCTATACTTCACCTCCACTATTGCTCCCAGGGTGAGCTGTCACAGTTTTATGTTTGGAATGGATGGCTTCCTTAGGGGGCATTTTTAAATATTTAAAATTCTTAACCTTTTTCATGCTGTGACACACGTGATAGATGATATTCAAATGTGTGGCGCACCCCAGTCCAGTTCTGAGCGGGTCAGCGGTGGTGCCGCTCCACGCATTCCTACCTGGAATGCACCTGCACTTGAGAGCAGGTGAGAGAGGCGAATGTTGCCACAGCAGTAACCTTGAGGCTCTTCCAATTTAAAATGAGAAGAAGTCACCACCTAACATGATCATTTTACTGCTCTTGCTAATGAAATAGAAACTACGACTGTTCAGGTCACACTCCTCATGGTGACAACACCAGTGAGTTCTGCTCTATGAGTGTAGTGCTTGATTGCTACTGGGAACCGAGAAATCCCTCTCCCTTTCTCTAGATGTGGCCATAAGCAAAACCCCGAGTACTTGGATGGAGGCAGCAGAGACTGGGAGTCTGCAGTGGGGCCACTGGCCATTAGCATTGCAAGGTACTTGGAGGCAGGAATGGGATGGGAGGATGAAATGGGAGGATGGAGTTGGGGGAGGTTGGGTAGATGGAGAAGTTCTAGGAGCTATAAGCCAGCATAGGTGTAACAGAATGATCTAGGTTGTTCAGCCAAGAGTTAGTGAAGCCTCCAGAATCCACATGCTTCCCACCTGCTCTACAGAGGGGACCAGCCAGGGTAAACCCTGTTTCTTAGCTGTGATCGGACAGAAGGCCCTCCCCAGATGTGTGGAGGGTGCCGTCTACCGCAGTGAGTCACTAAGCCTGAGTCCTAGGTGGGCTGTCTGCAGGCTCAGGCAGCGACATCACAAGTGGGTGAGCCCTGGCCATAAGACGTTGGCTTCTACCGTCATTCTTCTAGACTGCAGGCTGCCGGTGCCCTTGCTAGGCCGAGATGGGAGACTGGGCTCCCTGTGGACCATGAGTGAGTTCTGTGCGTCTAGGCTTCACCTTCCAGCAAGCAGACAAGCTCGGAGGCCAGGCTCCTCGGGCAGTGACAGTGGAATCAGTCCATCCATCACCAAGTGGAGAGGCACTCTAGACTTGATCTCCAGACCCGTTCACACCGTCTCCTAATCCCTCCACCTCTGTACCTCGTCCCAGAATGAGGGGAGAAAGGGTTTGGGTGGGATCTCAAGCTAGCGAAAGATGACTCTCCCGAGAGTGGCACTGGTTGCTAAGAAACTGGCGGGATAAGAAATGAAACCATCGAGCCACTCCTAAAAATAATCCAACAGACCAGGGTTCCTCATGACCCGTAGCAGCTGCGTGGCACAGATTTCGTTTAGCACCGAGTGGCAGGAAGGCCATTAGCCCTGCGCATGCATCACTCTCACCCCTGCCTCGCGAACTGTGTTCTGGGGAGTGTCCTCTCTGCAGATGTCTCAGCAGTGCCCCCAGCCCCCCACATCCCAGCTTCCTTGTTCCCTGCCCGAGGTCCCAGCTCAGCGACGCCGTACCAGTACCCGGATCACCCAGCCCAGCTGCTGACTTTTTCCTCCCTCTCTTTGCTGAAGAGCCGGTGACCACACAGGAGAGCTTGTTTCTGGCAGCTCTATTGTCAGAAGAATGAGCCACCATCTACGTGGAGGGAGGTGAGAGCCTCTCCTCGCGACTCAGACATAATCCGGTACAAGGACAAGAGAGCTCTCTCTCTGTTGGCCAACACTGATGCTCACCTCACGCATCAGCAGGGAGCGGTGGGGAGGATCTCAAAGAACAAAGGGGAGAGGAAGGACAAAATGCAATCCCTTTGAGCAGAACCACGTTACTGAGGTGGCCAGGACTCCACGGCCTTAGTTATTCCCTCTCTACAAGGGAAGGCAATTTTCAAGTATGAAGATGGAGACTGTCTCTTTGCCGTAGGTGAAATGATACTGTTCATTTTGTCCCTCCAGTTACTCAGTCAAGAACAATTTTTGGCATCTTTTACTCTTAAAAAAGGCACCAAATCTGAGCTTCCATCCAGGTTTCCTGTTTTAAAGCTACATGGTAAAATCAGGACTGCCACGTGGAGTTGTGCAGGTTGTTTACTGCGCAAAGGTGCTCGGCTGGACCACCAGTCCATCACTCAACAAACCGTGCACCCTAGCCTGGGGCTCCTCCAGTAGGAAAGGGCACTTTCTTCAATTCACACAGAGGCACCATTTAGGTTGCCTAATAGTAAAGAAGTGATGTGGGAGTCAGCTGAGTTTGGGGATCAGCTCTCCTCTTGGCCACTGAAGTCTTCTTGGGCTGATTACTTAGCCATTCTGAATGTATATTTCTTCACTTTCATGGGCAGAAAATGAGGTTTTACTCCTGTGCTCTTATATCCCAGGGCTACTGGCATGAATAAATAAATAAAGCTTTGGCTGGTTGCCTAGCTCAGGTGCTTGGTATGTGGTGCTGATTGGCCCGGACAAACCACTGATGTTCTTCACCAGGAGTTAGCTTGGCATGAAGACGGGCTCCCCAGCTCACGGATGGCCCTCCAGTCACAGGAAATTGCGTGAGACAGTGACTAGGCCAGGGCTACGGTGGTCGAGAAAGCACTGCGGGGCACACCCAGGGCATCAAGAGCTTGTCTTGGGGAGCTCAGGGACTGGGGCGGAGGGAAGTGTCAGAGTGACAGCGACATCGCCACCGGACGTGGGTGGGGGGGGGGCTTGCCGATGGACAGGGGCAGATAGGCAGCGGACTCCAGACTTTCTGTGCAAGATGTTATTCAGGCCCTTGAAGGTTTGTTTGTTTTGTTTTGTTTTGGTGGGGATTAGAGCAGGGGCTGTATTTCCTTCCTGGGCCTGGAGGCATTTTAGCCATGAAAGATCTGGGGCCCTCTGTGCAGGGGAGCAGAGCCCAGTGGGACCTCCAGCCAGGGGTCTCGTTTCAGCTGACAGTACCACTGGGCACACGGGGGTGTGGGCATTGCAATCGCAGGATCAGGCTTTGTGAACGACCAGTCTGAAAGCACCGGCCCATTTTGGAGGGGACGGGACCCCTAATCAGGGCCAGTTGCTTGCCGCAGCAAGGGGCCCTGCCTTGGCTCCCAGGCCCAGCACTCACCTTTCTACCCAGTTCTTGTAGCTGGGGATGTCCTTGGCGTAGAGCAGCTTGTTGGAGGGGGAGTCCTTGCCCAGCCGGTGCTCTGATGTGGAGCAGGAGTCCATGAAGGTCTGGGCCACCACGGACAGGCAGGCGTCCGTGATGCTGTTCTTATGGATGTCAAACACAAACTGGGGGTTCTTGATCATGTTGACCCAAAACCGCAGGGGCAGGCTGTGTGGAGGGAAGAGGCAGACGGTCAGAGAACATAGGGCAGGAGGCTGTGGCGTAGCCCGGAGAGTTGTCTGGAAAAAGAGAAAAGGTTGGGAACCAACTGTTCTTAAGCAAAGCCTCTGCCACTAACTTACCTGCCAGGAAACTTGAGGATCAGCAGGGCTCAATAATCCGCCCACAGCTAAAATGTTGATGGGCCCTGGAGAGGGCTTGATGCCTGGCTTGCACTGCGGGCCTACAACCTGCCCTGATAGCCCAGGGCTTGGGGCTCAGAGGTAGCCAGGACAGAGTTTCTGACTCTTCCACCGTCTGCCCCCTATGCTGGATACAAGGCATCTCCAGTTGGCAAACTTTAAAGCATAACCTGGAATATAGGCTTTGTGTCTTATTCTCTGCCAACCACTGTATGACTTGGAAGAAGGCACATCCTGCCTGCCTGCCTGGGAGCGTCAGCTTGATGCTACACGGTGAAGGCCCTGGGGCTGAGCACTTTAAGTGTAGCTAACTGATTTCTCCTCTGTGAGCTGGCATGCCTAGAAACCCCCGTTCACAGCCTTCTGCTGCTCCTTTGTGTTCCCTCCTTCCCCTCCCCCCTTCTCACACTTAGCACCTACTGCATACCAGGAGCTGTGCTAGCACCTGGGGATACGGTGTGAAAAAGACACATCCTCTGCCCTCAAGAAGCCTGCATTCTGGTGGGTTCGTGGGGGTGTCAGACAAGCCATCGAGTATGCGCTCTGAGAACCGTCAGTGCTAGAACCCAGGGACATACGGGGTCTGATGTGGGGCACAGGGAGGTGTTGTCCAGTCTACTCAGAAGCGTCCAGAACGTCTTCACAGAGGGAAAGACACTTGGTGGTCTGAGTTTTAAAGATGCACAGGTGTTCCTTAGCTGGAGGAAGCCTGGAGGCAGCGGGAGAGGAATCAGCTAGATAAGACAAAGGGGAAAACCGTGCAGTGTGGTCTGATAACCTCAAGTCACCGTCTGTGTTGCCAGAAAGGGTCCTGGGGCATTGGGAGAAAGCGCCCACCTGCTGCCTTCGGCCACACTGGGCTGGCTTTCCCGCCCCGTAGCTTCCATCTAGCCCACTGGGATGCAGAATAGGAAGCAGGGCAGCACCGAGCAAGGGATGGCCTCTCTCCCTCCCCTCTGCCCCTGTCTGCTCACCTCCTGCCCTTTGCCCTGAGTTTTAGTGTTTTGGTTGCTGTCCTCACTGCTGCGAGTAGTTACAGTGCCCCTATGTGTTTGGCTTGCCTCCTAGAGCTTAAACTCTTGGAACTACTTCTTCCAGTCCGGCGAGTACGCTATTTCTCTCTGTCGTATCTTCCAGCAGCCAGTCCCTCCAACACGACAAATGCTAAGATACAGAAAGACCGCCTATTCAAGACTGCCAATCAATCAACAAGTGTTCCCTTCCCACAAAGTGTGCGGTGCGGGGCTCGGGCAGGCAGCACTGACCATGTTCAGTGGCGCTCGTCGCATCCTGGGAAATAGGGAAATAGGAGATAAAGGGATGGCACAGAAAAACTGCGACACGCGGTGAAGGTCAGGGTCCTCGTAGGTGCCCGGGGAGACCACGACAGCTAGGGTCAGAGCTCTGGATCGAGGACTCCCACACCTGTCCGCACCTTCCTGTTTCTGGAAGTCCCACCCAGAAGAGGGACGCCGGCTGTCCCTATCTGCCTCGTCGTTGTTGCTCCCGACACTCCCCCTGCGTCAGCCAGTTGTGCTGACTGGCAAATCAAACAGGGACGCCAGGGCACCGCACCGAGGCTCCTGCCTAATGAAATATTAGCATATTATTAACATTAGTGGTGGCACTAATCTCTGGTTGATTGCAGCCACTCAGGCTAAATGAACAGGAGGTTTATTTCAAAGAGAAAAGGTAGGGGATTGTCGAGGAAGGGGGATGGGGGTGGGGGACAAGGTGAGTTACAACTTTGGCCAAGAAAAGAGAAGTCATCTTTTTTCTCTCAGGGACAAGGAACTCTTAAGTCAGTACGCAGGTCTCACAATTCCCAGGCGAACTGCTTCTCGCCTGGGCAGCGAGCAGGGTCATGGGGCGTGTGTCCTTTGGAGTAAGACCCGGAGCCTGCTGCTGACTCTGGTACTGGCCCAGAGTTCCTGGTGAGGACAGCAGGGTACTGGGGAGAGCTGGTGTGAAGGGAAGGCCGGCCCCACGCCAAGGGCATCATGGCATCATCCTTGGAGGTGGCCCTCCCCCAGCAGGAGGTATGGGCTGAAAGCTAACGGTTTAGACACCATCTCGGGGGGTCTGCTTGTAATGGGCTAGGAGGGCAGGTAGGGGTGTTTTGGAAAGACCCCTCTCCTCAGCCAGGACCAAGAGCCAGGCCGGGCAGATCATGTCTTGTGTCATGAAAGCTGCTGACATTCAGATGAGGTGGTCAGTAAGGGAGCCTCACTGCCAGAGAGAAGCAAATTGGGTAGGCCAGGGACGTGGCCCTTGGAACAGCTCCGAAGAGTCGTGCTCAAAGGATGGGCAGAGTTCAGTGCAATCTGAGCCAGAGGTGGGCACGGGGACACACCAGGCCTGGCAGGCCTTCCACAGGGAAGACGCTTCACCCAGTGCTCCTGCACTAAATGAGGAATCCAGATTCTACGAGTCTTATTTCAAAAAGGTTGCAAGAACTCCACAGTGGAAGATCATCTCTCACCCGAAATTAATGTGGGAGTAAACCCAACTCTTTAGTGTGATGCTCCAAACTTCTGTTCCTGCCGGCTTTTCCAATTTCGGCGGAGACAGCACTAATCCTCAGGTGAAAGAGAGGAGAAGCCAGAGCAGATGACATGAGATAACGTTTTAGTGCCACTTCTGACTTCTTCTGTCATCTATGTTCGGTCTGGGGCTGCAGCCTGGCTGTGGGGGTGGCTGGCTGCGCCCCTGGTGCCGGGCCCGTCCCCGCGGTCGGCAGCTGCTGGGCAGCAGATTTGTGCTGTCTTGGAAGAATATCTGGGGAAGAACAACCTGGGACGGGGCTGTTTAAAAGCTACAGGGAGGTGAGTCTGGAACGGATGGGACTAAATATAAGCCAGCCTTGCCCGAGGGAGAGCCCTCAAGTAGAGACCACCTTGGCCCTGCATCGTCATCAATATTGAGCCACGGCTTTGTGCAAGGTTCCGAACACACGAAGTGCTGAATACTGATGTCTGACCTTGCAGTTGCAGACGGAAACCCAGAGTATACACACGCCAAGGGAAAGGGGCATATGTGTTACAGGAGAGAGGGACCACAGTGGAGACACCTAGAGTGTCAGGACAGAGAATCCTGCTGTCTTGCTGTCTCAAAGACAGATGAAGCAGATTTGGGACGGTCTCTTCCCCAAAGCGAGTTTGGAAGAGGAGTTTGGGGGAAGAGAAGGAAGACCGTTGCTTTTTGGATAGAACAGAAATACCTTTTGTTCACCTAGATGACTCTCGGGTCAAAACTGTGCTCGAGAGTCACTGTTAGGTGCTGCCTTCTAGGATCGACTGCCCACATGCATCTTCTCCCATCGCATTGGTCTCCCTGTCCCACCAGCTCCCTGCCTGTCTGTCACCCACTGAGGCCAGGGGCCGGCCCGATGGCGTCTGCACGCTCAGCGTCCGAGAAGTGAGAGCGGAGGCGAGCATGAGGCCAGGGGCCGGCCCGATGGCGTCTGCACGCTCAGCGTCCGAGAAGTGAGAGCGGAGGCGAGCACAGGGATGGCAGAGGGTGCGGAGGCCCGGAGCCCACTCCCGCTCTGAGGGCCTGCCTGCGGGGGCGGGTGGGGGGCCCGGCCACACTCACCAGTTGCTCTTCCAGGTGTGGCGGACGTGGGGGTCGTGAATGCCATGCTTGTCCGCCTGCTCGTCCAGGAAGTCGAACATGTACTTGATGGCCAGGGGCAGGGCGGAGCCCCGGTGTGCCGTGCTGAAGATGGTCTCGAAGAGGTCGTCCACAAACTTCTGCAGGGTGCCCTGTGGGCGAAGGGGCACCAGTTCAGATGCAGCCCTGCCCAGGGAGCTCTGAGGCCGGGTTTTAAGATCTGCTCGGCGGCCCAGGAGAGGGGATGGGAGGGCGGCGTGCAGCCTGGCCCACCGGGGTGAAACCCAGTGAGTGCTCGCATCACATACCCCCCGGGCTTCATCTGTCTCCAACAGCTATAAATCCCCCCTGCCCGTGCAAAATAGACAGAATGCTGATGACTGGACCTAAGGAAGCCTTCATCTGCCAACAACATGGGTGGATTTCACACCCTTTGGGGTGTTATTTTCGACCCTTTCACAAAGGCTCAGGAACAACTCAGTCGGTCAGAGCAGACAAACGCAATCTGCTGGTTCTGTTGGGGCATTCTTCACCCCGGCCAGCGAGCACTTCCTCACTTGGCTCTGCCGAGAGCAGGGCGGAGGCCAGCCTCACAACTGAAAGGCTAACTGCAGGCACACAGTGTCCCCAGAAGCAGGACTGGAGATAGTGCCTGGAAGGTCACCGATGGAGCCCCCATGTCCCTCCCTAGGGAAGGTGTATGACACCCACGAGGAGTCATTCCCTCGTGGGGCCTGGCAGAAGGGCATGAACGGATGTGACCAGTGTCTCTATATTTGGGAATGGGCGCAGAGAAGGATGGAAACCATGCTTCAGACTGCATGCCATCAGTGGGGCACGGGTGGGTGATGCACGCGTGGGGTCTGCCTGGGGCACCAGTCCAGCCATCGGCAGGGTTGAGGGGGATTCTGCGGTTCTGTGCTGGGGAAGAGTCCTGGGGTTGAGTGGATAGCAGAGGGGTCCTGGCACAAACTCTAGCTACCTGCCATCTCTGAGATTTTGGTGAAGTGACGGGGTTCCTTCCCATTCCCCACATGTGCCCTGAGCCCTGTGTGAAGTCCCGTACCTTCGTGGCCAGGAGACGTGTCAGATAGATCTCAGACACCATCTTGCTCCCCCGGTCACCCTCCTTCTGGTCCCCGTGCTCGTGGTTCTTGACCAGATGCCACATCTTGACTCCGCTCTCCAGGTCGGGGGTGATCATGGGTGTGCGCGAGCGGAGGCTGTCGGGGCTGCCCGTGTACCGGATCATGTTTTCTGCCAATGCAATGACCCCGCGCGTGTGAGGCCGTTACGTTACCCCTCTCCTGCCCCCCCTTCCAGCCGTGGCCAGTGCTGTCTGATCCTTCCTGCCATGTGCTGGTGCCTTGCAAGCAACCATTCCCTGGAACTGGGATGCTTTGCCCACCACCTCCAGGAAGCTCTCCAAGGCTGCTTCACCCACAGAGATTCCTCGCCCTCCTGTACTTGCATCTCTCCAGCCCTTAATTATTTGATTTCTAAAAATAGAAGCCTGTCCCTTGTTAAACTGTTCCTTGTAAGATATCTGAGGTGACGTCTCAGGATGTGTTCTGTGTGGCCAGCTAAGGAGGAACGGAAGAGCGGGCAGCCTGCTCCCTTCGTGACTGTTGACCAGCTGAGTAATCGCCCCGTCACCCGCTTCCCTGCATCCTCCATCTGGCCAGGGTCAGTCCTTCCCACTTACTTGCTGACATGTGGGGTGTGGCAGAATGGGTGTGGTGCAGAAAAGATGAAGGCCCTACTGTGTGCAGGCTCCGCTGTATTTTCTTCTACTTATTTTTACCCTGAGCCTGTGAAATCAGTAACCTTTTCATTCCCTGTTTTGCTGGGAAGACCAGGTCTTAGAGCAGTCAGGCAGCTGGCCCCAGAGCTCCAGGTGGAGGCAGAATGGGGCTTCACTGGGGGCTCCCAGCCGGCTTCCAGCACCTCCTCCCCCACCCACTGCAGAGCCAGAGACCTGGGTCTGCACCCTCCCTCAACGGTCTCCTAACAGTGTGACCTTTACACGTCTCTTAGCTTCTGTGCATCTGAGTTATAATTTGCTAATCTGCATAATCGGGGGAAATAATAATTACTTAATTCACTGATTGTTACGAACATGACGTGCGATAATGAATATCACAAAAGTGAAAGCGTCGTGTAGACTGTAAGGTGCTCATGAAGGTTAGATTTTCTTCTTATTTTCAAGGGTGAAGGTCCTGTTCCTGCACCAGAGTTCCGGAATGGGGAGACTCCTCCCGCTCAGGCTCTCCCCAGCGACGGTCAGCCTGCCTGCCTCCCGTCCAGGGCTCCTGTGCCTTTCATCGGTGCTGCCGTTGTGACCATCACCACGGACAAGCTCGGGCATCTCTCCTCCCTGGGATGATTCGGAGAACTCACCATATTTACTCGCCGAGGTCCTGGAGACTGTGGAGTTGTTCACTGCATTGTAGGCTGTCACCTGCTTGGACACCAAAGCCACCACAGAACCATCTGGCACCTGCAGGGAAAAGGCTTCTAAGAGCCTGGGCACAGAAACTCTGCCACCTCAGGAAATAAGGACAATCAGAATTCACTTGGACCTCAGGGGCAATCACAGAGGACCGGGGGACTTTGGAGGCTGTCGGCTTGGCTTTGACGAAACAAGACAGACCTGAACACTGAGTAGTAGCCTATGCTGAGGCTCCCTCTTGGAGCAGCTCTGGCAAGAGCTTCTCAGCAGCACCCTCCTTCCCCATGCTTCCCTGGCAGGGCACCTGGCCTCATACCCCAGGGATCATCCAAGAAAGGGCCTTTTCTTGGGGACTTGACCACACCCTGCTGGAAGCATGCATGTTGGGATCCTATCTCCAAAAAGGTTAAGGTCTCCTGGCTGGGCAACATCAAGTTCCCCTGGGTCACTAAGGGATCAGAAGGGCTGGCAGACAGGGGGATGTACAGCTTGGTGTCCAGCCTCTGGGGGAGCCTATTATTCAAGGCCTGAGGCTTGGAGGGACCCGCGGGTTAGTGAACCCCACCCCTCCTGCGCAGTCACCCCACCTGGTAATGGGCCAGGGTGTTCAGTCTCTTCCAGTCATTCTCAATTTTGGTGGTGATGTCTTCATCCTGCAAGATCATCCTCGCCCCGCTTCCTTGTCGCCACTCTGCAGGGAGAGCAGTTGCATCTCAGAGAGGCCCTTGGGCCCCTCTTTCAGGGATCCCGAGGGCCCCAGTGTGGGCGGCTACCCTGTACCATCTGGAGCGTGCATCCATGGACATACAGGTGCACGCAGATGCTCCCTGAGGAGCGGGGAGAGGCTCTCAGTGCAGAGGGGTCCTGAATTCCTGCTCTGGTCCTCATCCCAACTAACTATGGGACAAAAGTGGGATAACATCACCTGTCCTCCCCTGCCCACCTGATCCCGTAAGTAGGACTCACATTGGTGAGTAGATGCTTAGTAAATACTGGCTGAATGGATAGGGCAGGCTAAAGTAGCATCATCACCACCACAGGCTCGTGGGCTTGATTGCAAGGTCTTGGAGCTAATGAGACCAAGCCTGCAGGCTCAGTCTGCGTGCACCCTGGTCCAATTCCAGGGGCGCGTCCTGCACCCAAAAGCCAGCAGGTCGGTCACCCTTGGCAGGGAGGCTGGGTGAACATGTGTGGAGAGGTCAGCAAAACCTGTTCTCATGCCCAGGATCAGCCCATCCCCATGGAGTTGATGTGGATAGCGTCATCTTGCTGATCTATCCAACACCTAATTATTTGATGCTACAGGTATGTACTTCTAGCCATACGTTCTCAAGGGCCCAGACACCCACAATGCACAGGCTCTCTGCTGGATTCCACGTGGGGAAGCAGGAGACTGTTTCTCATCAACCACATTGCCGTCACCCCCCATGGTACAAATCACATGGAGATGAAGACGTGCACACTCCGGTCCTCAGATATATGCACATGAAGCCCCAGGTGCATGCCAGGCACACACCCGCACTCCAGTGCATGTGCACGTGCACATCCACACACGCACATATGTTCACATGCACACACCAGAAAAGAAAAACAGCCTTTTAAATTCAAATGTATTCACGTGTGCTGCAGCCAGGAAGCCCCAAACCCGGCTTCCAGGCAATCCGCACAGACATCAGTGCTTCTGAACTATGCAGGAGCCCCAGGATTCACAGAGTGCAGTGGGGTGCTGGCCCGAGTCAGCCAACATCCTTGCCTCACCCTGCTGTGTATGGTTCCTATGGCCTCCGCTGACTCGAGTCAGAATCTGCCCCCGCCTGTGCCGTTCCCTCCAGTAAGGCTGAGCTGTGGGCCCGCCACCGGCCACCTCTGCAGCACGGAGGGCCCCGAAGCCTCCCTGCCTTGTGCCCTTGGCAGGGCCAGTGCTACTGATGGGAACCAGGCCCAGGAAGGGAGCTG